>NC_089685.1:4253269-4555576 GCF_031753505.1 Anomalospiza imberbis | reverse complement strand
TTGCTGGTTAACTTCAGAGATTTGTGCTGTGAAAATGAGCAACTAACCCTTTTTTATATTATTGTGATATTTACTAGTTTTTCCTAAGGGCTCCTTTCCCAAACTCAGTACAGTTTGTTGGGTTTTTTGCAGAAAGATTTATTTTAAGCAAAATGTCATGTCAAGTTGAGCAAAATCAGCAGCAAATATGTCAGTATAACAGTTTAGGAGTAAAAAACGTCAATTTATACTAAAATTTAGGAAAAAAACCTTCCAGGTTCCTGTTTTCAGTAAGTATGTCAATGAAATAAAACTCAAAACTAAATATTTCATTTATGGCCTAAGAAAATATTTCTCTCCTCATAAGACTATTTTTCTTTTCATTTTGATAAGGAAAGTCCCACCAAGAATAGTAACTTTATTTCCCAGTGTTTCAGAACAGTGGTTTAGCCACTGAAGCTGAAAAAAACAAAGCCACCTAGCCACTGGTATCTACGGGGCTTTTTTGGTTGAGCAGTTTCTTTTTCTTTCTCTTTTTATAGTATTTGAAAAAGATGAGAAAGTGGAACTTGGGATGGCAAATTTAAAAGTAAAAAAGGCCAAAAAAAGGGCAATATTTGAATTTTTGTGTCTCCCTGGTAATTTTGACCTGTGAGGGGTTTTTTTTTTCTTATTGTTGCTCTTTTAGGGGTGTTAAAAAAAAAAAAAAGGCAGCAGATTTCCATTCTCTGGATTTATGGAGCAGTAAGAGCATCCTTTTGCAATTAGAGAAATCTCATAACTCTTCTTCAGTCAATATCCAAGATTGACAGGGCACCTTGCAGGCCTCTCCATCCCAATGCACGTGCAGAGAAAAGCACGTTATTCCCTCTTCAAGGAGCAGTGGTGCTGACTGAGGTGAACTCCTCCACACCACCCAAAGGAGCTCACGACTGCCTCCCAGCTGAAGGTTACTATCTCAAATCCAGCTCAAAGCTGGAGATTTGCACCTTCCCTCCCTCCTTGCAGCCAAAACAAGCCAAGAAGATCTACCGATATAAGGTGTGAGAGATACAACTTTGCCTGAAATGGTTGGAGCATGCATCCAAGGCTTCATATCTGAAACTGGGGAAGAAACTGGAGAGCCCCAAGACTCACCTTGCTTCTTTTGAGGAACAAGCTCTTCTGCCAAAATTAGCCTGGAGCAATCGCTTTCCTTGAGGAGAACAAGGAATATGACTCTGATGAGTAAAGTCTTGCAATTCTGCAGACTTTCAAAAGGCTCTTGGAGATATAAGAATACAAATCTGATGGAAAGCTAATGAAACTTTCACTCCTAAATCTCTTAGGTCCTTTTGAAACTTTGCTCAGTTATCTTCAAAGCCCTGTTGAAGCATAAGCCTTGGAAATTTGCGTGGGTGATACTATATAGGGATTAACAGCCATTTTATAGATGAGGAAACTGAGGTGAAGTGACGTGCCAAAGGCCACACAAGAAGTCGTGTCAAAGGATTCAGATGGAGGAGGATTAGCAAAGTGAGAGAGGTTTCATCACTTAGAAAATTTTGGAGAGAAAACAAGTGTTCATCAGATTTTTAATTAAAATTATGTGCTCTTTGGCAGTTAAATACTATCATCCACTTAAAATTTTTAATTTTGAAAATCAAGTTTTTCAGTTCTTGGGTGGGTTTTTCCCTTCTCTTTCTGTATTCTTTTTACTGTTTTTTCTGTTTCTTATTTTCTAACCTTTTTGTTTGTTTGTTTGTTTGTTTGTTTTGAAAAGAGAGTGGAGAAAGACAAATATAAGACACAAACTAATGATAAAGATCCCAAAAATGAAAAGACAGGAAAGTATTCTGTGTAAGTGGACAATATAATTTGCTGTGAATTAGGAAAGAGCAAGGGTAGCAGAAAACTATGCTGAAGCGGCTAATAATAATGGGAATATTGTGAGCCAATCACCTGTGAGTGTAAAAGACACATTATTTACCGAAAGAGAAAATATCAACTGATACAGTTGGAAAAAAATAACAAATTTTGGCATGCTTAAATCCTTCACATCTGAAGCTGGCAGTACACTTCAGTCTAACTAGAAGCCTTAAATATTTGCCATGTGCATAACTTAATTATGTTAATCATCTAAACAACTGGAGAGAAAAAAGTGGCTCACAAGCGTAGAGCAAAAGCAGGTTCCATTGGGGCAGAGGTGATAAGGTTTTACTCCCTCTTGGACACAAGAAGCATGGGTAATTGCCTATGGAACTCTGAGGGATTATCTAGCAGTGTGAGTGAAATTATAATGTGCAAAAAAGCAGTTATGTCTTTAAATCGCCAGCTCAGGTTCCAGTGACCAGTGCAGTGCAGAGCAACTCATCCTAATTATGAGCATTTACTTTGCTTCATCCCCTGGTTTTTCAGCCCACACACTGTGTTCCCTGAAACTACAGTGATCCTAATGATGGCACTCCAGAGAATTAATTTAAAGGCAGCTTGGGGATATCTGCATGAACTTCAGTGACTGTGGTATAAACATCCCCAACTGTGGGGTGAAGAATGGGAGCGAAGAATGGGTGACTCACAGGCTAAGGAAGGAGTGCGCCTGGCAAAGACTTTCCAGGAAAGCACAGAAGAAACCAACCTGTCTCCCAGACACAGGAACTAGTTGGGCAGGGGTTGATTGGTAGGATGTTGTGGAGGAAGTAGTTGTTCAAAGCTAAAAGTGCTGAACTTCCCATGCCAGAGAAAAAAAATTATGGGTTGGCTAAAAGATGAGCATGGGGCTGTGCCTGCTTGGTAAAAAAGGCATAAGCAGTAAGAGAACTGTCCAGGTTGACCTGATGTCTTCAAACTCTTCCACAGAGCAGGAAACAAACCCTCTGAGAAGCAATTGAGTGCACTAATCCATGTCTAATGGAAGGGAACTGCTGGACAGGCTTCGTAACTCGCTCAAGAATTCCGGAGTCATGAAGCACTTTTGTGAAATTAAGATCCCCTCTCACTGACTGCAGAACTCACTGAGACCTCAGGGTAGGATATATTTAGTCATGTTTTAAAAATCCTTCGACACTTCAAACCTGTTTAAATTTCTTAGAATACCTCTCCAGCCCAGATCCTTGGAAGCACTGATGCATTTAACTCCCACAGATATCATCCTCATCTTTAACCTGCCTTTCAAAATCTGACCCTGATTTGGTACTTCAAGGCCTTTGGCCTTGTTCCCTGAAGGTGTTGAGGAATATCTGCTCAGCATCAGGACTTTCATCACCTACCCCTTGAATCTCCATCCTGAGCACTTGAGGCTAGTGGCCTGGTCCCAAGCCTGTCCCTATCACTGCCAATAGAAAGATTTCCATTGGCTTCAATGGGCCTTGGAACAGTTTTTAAATCCTTAAATAACCTGCTCTGAAAGAGTCTATCCCCAAAATTAATCAAGGGAAGGAAGGTCTGTGAAAACACAGCCATCTACGTTCCCAGCTCCCTCCCAACCCCTCCCTTCCCCTCCCCCACAGTTCAAGCACTTCTGCAGGTGATTTCTGTAATTTTAATTAATTTTAATTGCCTGATTAATTTAATTGAAACACCACGGAAATTAAATGCACACATTATGGTGTGTAATTAACATTAAGGCAATGACACAAACTGGCCGGAGTGGAGCGAAGGTCTGTACGCTCTGTTAGTGATTCATGCTCTTCTATTGTTGGTGCTCAGGAACACGAGTTAGGAAGGAGTGTGAGACAGGGGCTGGTTTTGCAAGAGGTGCTGCTTGTTGGGAGAAAGCCACAGCAGGCTGGGATGAATTATAGGTGGCATGGCATGAAGCCTTGTTGATGAAACCTGCCTTGATCTGGAGGGTTTCGTCATGCCACCTGGTGAAATGAATGTGGGGTATGGGGTGGGGTGAGGGAAGAAGGAAAGCTTTCCTCAACAGAGACAAAAACCTTCTCAAGACAATGCAACAACAATTGGGATAAAACTTCCCTTTTGCAAGAAGTCTCAAAACTGCCTCTTTGGAAGAGGGTTATGTTCCGTCTTTCCCTTTCTGCCAGGAACCATGGATGTATTTGCATGTTAATTTTGAGTGTTCATTTACAGTCATTTTTTTATTTTCCTAACCTGAGGCTTTTTTTTTTATCAGGAGGGTGGATGGATATTTTGCACGATAAGATCTTGTTTGTTGGGTTTTTTCTTGTGTTATGCTTGCTTTTTTTTTTTTTTTTTTGCTTTTTTTCCCCCCCTTGCTTTCTTTCTCTAACCCAGTGTGTCAAATTCCAGTCTGTGTGAAAGGTGAAGGCGTGTTGGAGAAGACAATGAAATGTTCTGCATATGCAGGGAACTCTGGAAAAAGCTCAGGGCTTTGCTCATCCCACCCCACTCCACCCCTGCCACTCCCGAAGAGCAACACAACACAGATGGGTGAGATCATTGCTCCAAGGGGGTAATAAAACCAAACCAGAAAGAGTCATTTAGCAACCCTATATATGGAAAAATTGGCCAGTTTTGTGCAACCACTGACTACTGCAAAGATGCCAAGCTGACAGAGGTAGACAAGATAGGATCTTTCAATTCACTTCTGGTAAAGGCAGGGAGACTCCCCTTTACACATTTTAAACAATTGATACAAATAATTAATTTTGACCATTTTCTTATCTCTTTTGTGGAAGAGTCAATTCGGAATAACACTCTGGGTTTGAATTGAATCATCTTCAGCTTTAACCTGGTGTAAATGAAGATGAATCTACCCCTAAGACTCTAAATCTCTACTGCTTACCACTAGCATATCCATTCAAGATAAAATTTTGGAGACTTTCCCAAGATATAAAAATTACTCATTCTCTTCTCATAGCTACAAGTTCTGCCAGATCCATCAAACTTTTCTGTGGCCATTCCTGACTCACAGTCCATCAGACCATTTCCAGAAACGTCACCTTCTGCACATACAAGAGTGTTCTCGGCATTTTCCAGGGCATGGTAAGATATTGCCAGACAGGGGAGCACGAATAATTATCTATTCTTCAGGTAAAAAAGCCTTATAGCTGTTGCCAAAAAAAAACCAAAAAAACAAAAAAGTCCCTCAGAAAGTAGGGAAGAATTTGCAGAATCCAAACCCATCACTTTTAAGAAAACAAAGTCAAATGTCCACCTCAATACCCAACAGCTGAAGAAAAGCCATCCCATTCCCATAACTATAAAGCAGGACCTTCCCTTTAGGTTTTAGGAGACCTGCATTGAACTCTCTGCCCTCTCCAAGTGGATTCAAACTCATGCCTCCCACTCACAAAGAGCTTCCTAACCAGGCAGCATTAAGAATTTCCAATCCCTCCCAGCTGATGCTGTTCCATTTGCAGCCCTTACCTGGGTCTGGGATCCAGGTGCCTCCCTCCCAGGAGAGCAGCCTAATCAGCAGACTAGTGACTCATCCTGGCTCTTTGTGTGAGCTCTGAACTATTGCCTGCCAGGTGGAAGGGCTCCAGAGCCTTCCAGATCCCGCTGCCCTCAGATACCCTTCAGCCCACAGGCTAGACCACTCAGCAGCTGGTTGGGAAACATCTGCTCAAATCAACTTTCTTCCTGATTCAGCTGCCTCCTCACCAAATATCCTACTCATCTCCCTGGGGAGTGCTATGGGAGCCTGCTGCCTTTCATTCTTCCCCTTGGATCTCTTTCAATCTCAAAATAATGTAATATTTTTAGTGCATAAAGCAAGTGGACTAATTCCTGAGGGTGCTGGTTAGCACTTTATCTGTGGGTTTTCTGTGACTACATATTCACATGAAATAAGACTTTAGATAGGAGGAGTAAAATATATTTACTCTTCTTCTCACCCAACAGCATAGGTACTCTAAGAAAAAAGAAATACTGAAGTTGAGTTTCACACTTCCTGCACAAAAATGCCAGTAGCTGGGCAAGCTCTCGTGGAGCAGATGTATCCTGCTCTTATTTCTCCTTCAGCTTTTGGTTACTCAAAAAAAAAAAAAAGACTCTCTAGAATGAAATTACTAGGAAATTTAACATAAAATGTCCAAGAAATGTCAGGAAACTTCACCTATGACCAAAAAGTAATGATAGAAATAATGGACCATCATTTCCAGGTCCATCTTTTCTAGATGCCACCATTAGGTCCCTTCTCTGCCCCAAAGCACTCAGTGATTCACAAAGGACCAGCAACTTCCCTTCTCAGTGCCACAGCTTTTCCTTAGATGCCCAAAGCCAGAGGAAGAGCAGCTGCAGAGCATCTCTCCACATGCACATGTGAGATGTCCTAGCTTGACCTTAACTCCCTTTGGAGCCCCAACACAAAAGGACAAAGGTCCTTGGTGTGGGTACCAGGGAGAGGGAGCAGGGCTTTAGCCCTGTCTTTGAACAGAGAATCACAGAATGGTTGAGGTTGGAAGGGATCTCTGCGGGTCACCTGGTCCTGTTCAAGCAGGGCAGCCCGGAGATGGTTGCCCAGGACCATGCCCCAATGACTTTTGAACATCTGCAAGGAAAGAGATCCACAATCTCGCTGGGTGACCTGTGGCAGTGCTCTGTCACCCTCAGTTTGTGCCATTGCCTCTGGTCCTGGAAACATCCTGAAAAATAAGAGACTGTAAGCATTCCTATAAGAGACAAATGTCCTGGTGAAATATGGGCTTATTTTTTGTTTTTAAGCAGGAAAAACAAAAGGCCTTGGTTGTCCCTGTTGTGACAATAAACTACATTGCACCATGACCACCAATTCTATGGATGGTTTCCAATCACATACAACTTTTGACAAAGCTAATGATATTTTTAATTTTATATAGACAACCACTGTCATGATATAACTATATGCACTTCAGTGACTGATATATGTTCTGATCAAGGCACTGGATAGGAGGAGGACCTGAAGCCCACTGCAGACATTGACAATTACTGGGGTTACTACTAAGTTTGCAGCTGAGTTACCTCTTAACTTATACATTAAAAGGATATTTCTAATTCCAGAATTAAGTTTTGCTCAGAGGGAAATTTTCATTTCTCATTATTCTGAAATATATACTACATTCCCTGAAATTTTTCTAATTCAGAAAGAAGTGGAAGAATGTTTATCTAATCCTGTACAGATGCATCTATAGGGATGGGGCTTTGAGCAACATGGTGTAGTGGAAGGTGTTCCTGTCCATGGCAGAGGGTTAGATGATCTCTAAGGTCCCTTCCAAGCCAAACCATTCTGTGATTCTATGAAGTGCATGACTTCCCAACCTTAATATTGCACTTCTTGCTTTCTGAATGCATGGCTACCCAACCTGAACTACACTGAAGTTTGTTACTTGCTCAGAATAAATATCAGCTTCCATAGGGATGCACAACTAAGTTTATTTATTAGGCACTATCTCCTGAATAATATTTGTCAACTTCCAGAGACACCCCAAAATAGATTTGTATAATCAAGCTGGCAGGGGAGCAGGGAGAGGCAAAAATCAAGCAGTGATCATTAAAATAGAATTATTATATTGTTATACTGATTTTATTACCTGACTAGAGATTTTTTGGATTTGACTCTGGGGCAAACAACATAGACATCCTGAGATATATAGCATTAAATCTACTGTGTTCACCAGGAGCACACTGCTCTGAAAGCATTATGGAGATTTATCCACAACTCCAAGGCAGGAATCATTATTCCCAAACACTCCTTTATAAATATAAGTTGGATCAGCACTCTGTAGCAATAGAGACTACAAATGCCTGGAGCAGAAATAATATTTGAAGAAGGGAACAGAAACCAGGCTGAAAGCAGCCTAACCACCAGGGGACAAACTGGGAGTAAACATGGTGGGTAAAATTTAATGGGGAACTGTAGGCTTGGAGTTCCTCTCTTGTCCTCTCTGCCTCCCTGGAGCAGCGGGTGACTTGACAGATTTTCAGAGTTCTCATGTCAAGACCTGAACAGGAGATCGGAAGACAAAAAAGCTGTGAATCCCCTTCAGCACCAGTCCCAGCAAAGCAAGTGCTCAGCAGCACCAATGCCAACCTGCCCACTGCCGGTGGGAGCCAGACTGTTTCCTCCCCCATCACGTCCATGACTGAATCATGATGGATTAGATCACATTCCACCTATATTCTCACCCAGATAAACTGTCTGAACTCTGGAGAGCCTCAGTCAGGTTTCTAGGTTTATACCAAAGGCATAAATGCCCTCTAACTTCCCCAAACTCCTCTGATACGTCCCAGGAAGCACAAACCCAGGATTGCCACAGGGCAATTTAAAGGCTTGCATTGCCGAATAAACAGTGACAAATTGTAGATTAAGAAAAAGCCTGTTATTTGTGTGAAAAAGGCAGCCTTTGCCGCCAAATGGATTCATCTGTCACTGCTACTGATTGCTCCCTTTCCACTCAACGTCCCCTAAGAAAAATGTAAATCCTATGTAAATCCTTTGTTATCGCCCGACAATGTGCGTATCACAAGCTGCATGGGTTAGAACACGGGTCCATTTTTCTCCAGACTACACCACTCCTCTTTCAAATTTCAAGGTCTTACTGTCTCAAGAGTGAGGCGGCAGAAGGCGTTCAATTCCCCTGGGACAGACTGAGCGAGGAAAGCCCTCACAAGAGGAGGAGAAGGGGAATCTCTTTATGGGTTTTGCTGCTGCAATCAGCCCCACTGCAGTTTATTCTCTTCAGGGATATGAATGGCGGCTGAAATACAAACCCAGAGCTCAGAAGAAGAGCATCTCCCTACAGTGAGGAGGAAAGCATAAAGAAGAGGAGAGAGGGAAAGTTAAACAACAGGGAACTGTGCAGAATTCACCTGCCACAGCATTTTCCCCAGAAGTTCGTTCCCGTCTTTGTGCCACGTTGTCACCTTCATGCCACGTTGTCTGGGTTATGATAGAAAAAATGTAAAATATAAGTGTAGTAGCCAGCCTCATGTTTACAGAAAAGCCAGCAGCAGTTAATCAAATGAACCTGAGCACTCTGGCACTCAGCATTTGTTACTGAAACATTTATCAACCCTGTTCACTGAGCAACTTGTGAAACACTGGGCCAGCCTGCCCACCAAATCCCAGGAAACTCACAGACCTTTACAGGTCACTGAAAGCTACATTAGCTTATCTCCTTCTCATAACAGCAGGACATAAAATACAAGTTACTTTTCAAATCTTGCTCTCATTACATTCTCATGGCACCCACAGGTGGATTTCAACCCTGTGAGCGTACCCTGGTTGGGACAACATCAGCCTAACTATCAATCCAACAGAAGTCCTTCTATTTTTCCAGAGGCCAGTATTCCTCTTTGAAAATCCAGCCCCAGAGAGCTGACTGTGGAGCTGTGATTACAAAGATAAAGAGTGAGGAGTTCCTGTTTGTCAGGTGGGCTTTAAAACCTCAGATTTCTGGGGTTTGTGATTACCTACTTTAATAGGTGTATGGAAAATCACTGTTGTTAGATAATAAGTTCATGAATGCACACCATTATTAAGGATTACTCCTGACACGTAAGTCCAGCTGCATCCAGGGAGTTGCAATTATTATTATTATTATCATTATTATTATTATTTATACCTTTTGGACCTCAGCTTATTTTAAGGTGACAGGTACCCTGAGGTAACTCTGAAGTACCTCTAGCTTACTTCTCATGGTACAAGTCAAGTTACCTCTAGTTTGCTGAAGGAGTAGATGTCTGTGTGCACTTGCAGGCAGTGGTGAGTTGGGGTAATTTACTCTAACATCACCCACAATTAAAGACTTTTATTTTCACTCTCTCCAAAGACTACAATACTTTGCTGTTAAGGATGATTTTTGTATAGTCAAGTAGACATTTGCTGCTTTAATCCTAACTCTCAGAAACTGAGCTCTGCCATGTAAAGAATGGAAAAGGCTCTCCCAACCATGCATTTCTACCCCAGTTCTCATCCCCAAACCCACCTGCAAAGACCTGTTCCTTTGTGTGCTGTTTTGCCACATAACCCTACTCTGTGCGTACTTTCTCTGGTTCTGTCACATCACGCATAAGCTACTTATCTCCACCTTGGCAGTCCTTAGTGCTTCTAATTTGGTCTCCTTCATGGGATACACCATTAAAAACTCAGCAGGTGTCCTGCTGGAGAAGACTGCTACAAGAAATACCGTGTTTTCTTTTCCACATATAGATTTAGGGAAGGGCTCCTATCTCTTCATTGTCTCTGATGTTGCTAGACAAATTATCTTTTTTAAGGGGTGTACTGACGTGTCTGTGAACATCTGAAGGAAGAATTCAACCTCGTGCTAATTAGCTAATTACACTAAGAACATCTCTAGAACATTTCCTCACAGCTCTCAACCATTTCTGCAAGATTCCTCCTGCCCATCAACCCTCAACTCTCTCTGCCACAGTCATGTTTTATCTGTGTGCCTTGAGTCTCCTGTAAACAACAGTGAAATGATGCTGCGCAGGGATTCCAGGGCAGGATGGAAGGCAAAACTCTGATGCCTTTGTGGGCATCTGTGTTTTGGCAGATGCAGAAGCAGACACAGCAGCCAAGAACGAGCACTGGTCTAACAGCTGTTTGGCCACAGCCCTGGGAACAGAGACAGTGTTTTGCCTGCATGGCTATAATGTAGTTACAGGCCAACTACAAACTGAAATTGCTGAAACATTTGAAGAAATCATGTCTTTTTAAGAGTCTTCTGCCAGTAAGAAGCCCATAGTACAGCCATGGACATTCACACTGCACAGAGACTGCCAAGCAACACAGTATCAGAAACTCCTATCTACTCTTATGGACGGCAGACCCAAAACTGTTCAAGAGAAGCCCAAGATGACAGATGCCACCCCTAGGCCTTACAAGATGCCTGCATGGTCATATCAGGCATTGTACAGGTCACTCATGGTAGGGTTCACACCCAAAAATTAACACAGGCTTGGACACAAAGAACAATTTGGCTGAGCAAGGTGTAAACTTGCATCGAGGAGATGTGGCCTGAGACACTGAGGATCATATTCACAAGGTACTTGTGTGCCTTCAGCTCTACACAGGCCCCCAGTGGAGTTTGCAGAAGTGAGTGCAGAGAGGTAATGAGGTATCTAAAGTCCTGCTGGTCTCAGTACTGTTGAAGATCAAGGAACGAGTGCCTACCACTGTGAGATTTTGAAAAGCTTTCCAAGCTCTCCTCTCCATTTTAAGAAATCTAAATATCTTTAGTAATGTAGCCCCAGTAGTCAGAGGAAACTGTACATAATGCATCCTCACAAATTAAAAACCTAAACACCAGATCCAAGCAAAGGACTTAAGTGCTAATTTTTTTTTGTGTCTGGCCCTGAAGCAGAAGCCCAAACCTCAGCATTAGACTCCTGGGCTCTCCCTGCCTGATGCATAGGAAGTGTTAGGTATCTCAGAGAGTGGAGCCTTTCCTTACACCTCCTCCCTGGTCCTGCTACAGCCTCAAGCCTGGAGGCTTAAAACTAGGAAGTCTGCCACAACAGGGAGCAGCCCTGGGGCGAGACTCCATGCGGTGCATCGGAAGCCACGGAAAGCAAGCCAATTTGGAAATGCTGAGCACAAAGGGTGTGCCCAAACTCCAACCCATCCTAAAGTACATGAATCAGGTCTGCAAAGTAAAATATCTCCCTCCACTTAGGTTCCAGAGGCCGAGCCCACTCCTGAGGGGAGACATCTGGAAGCACTCAGGGCTGAGCTTTGCTCACTCTTTTTAAACACGGACCAAGACAGGGGTGCACACACCTTATTTTTTTATCAGGAGAAAAGTTAGCAAAATCGCTGGCCCATGAAGTGAGAAATCTGGCTTCAGTGCTTTCTTCAGCCTGGAGGGATCCAAACCACATTTCCCACCTCCCAAGAGAGGGCCCAAACCAATGGGGGTAAAATGAGGTTGAGATTGGGGAGATAGGATGTTCAGCCGTCTCTTCTTCTTGAAGCTGCACAGAAGTGCATTCCGGGGGGCATAGGGAGATCAAAGGAACCTCCTGGAACTCAGATGCACGTAGACCACCGCTCGCAGTCTCGTGGTTATGCTCTCAGCTGGCCAGCGTGGGCTCTGGGTTAGAGTTGCTCTAGTTAGATCCTTTCATATGAAAATCAGTCATAGGGCAAAAAAGAACAGAACTGCATCTCACAGCAGGGAGAGGAATCCAGTGTCTCCATCGCTTCTCCTCGCCGGAGGTGCCTGTATCAAAGAGTCGGGAATCAGGGAGCTGCAGAGAGCTGTGAGATAACATTTTTGAATCTGTGGGCATCTTTGTTGTTTCTTTGGTGGTGGTTGTGAGCAAAACAATGCATGAAAATATGGGCCAGCTCGCCAGTCTGGTGTTCCAAACACAAGGAGGGGATGTAGTGAACAACGTTAGAGACTAGAAGCAGGTAAAGATCCATTCATGTTGTTTTTTACATTTTCTGGGCCATGTAACCTAACCATAGGCAAGATTTCCTTATAGAAAATTATCTTTTTTTTAACCCTTTAAATTTTGTGAGACGATATTCCTCAGAATCACATGGGAGAGAGAGGAAGAACATGCTGGGGACATCTGGTCCTGCTGAGACCATGAAATGGGTCATGGGGCAGAATGTAGGAGCCCAGCAAAAGTTGCTGCCAAAGCATGGATCTCCCAGTAACTGACCATCAACTGACTGGGCCAACCAGTCATATCTGGCTCATGGGGTGTGTGAGAAAGGACATGGCTGCATTCCTACTGTGTAGGACACCAGTTTCCTATGTGGAGCAGGAGGTGAAAGCGAGATGGAGAATTCTTTAGTCTCAGTCCTTGAGAAGCTGATGATCAATTCCTTTCTTACCCCATTTGCATTCTTATTCTTTTGCTGTCTTTCACAGCTCTAACAATGTCAAGGGCTAATTCTCCCTACTCTAATGAAAGATAGGATTAATCAGTGAGTTCTCCCACGATCTTGTCCCTTGACTTCTTTCTGATGTGAGCCCAGGAGCAGAGAAACTGGTATACCCAGGTAACAGCTTTCCCTCCAGAAAATTCTCTTGTTTTAGGTTATTTTTGAACCCCTTTGTGATTTTGGGCTGAAACAAAGGAAGAATATTAGTCCACAAATGAATATGAGGAATCATTTCAGACAAATGTGGTCCAAATCTCCAAATATATTCATAGAAGTGTATTTGCATTTACCAATGTGGGCATTGCAGATAGAAATATTGCCTGTGGAAACACTAACAGTACAGTTCTTGCATGTAAAGCTCTGAGAAACTTGTTCAATTTTTAACAGCACTGATGGAAAGCCTTCTATCATATGGGAGTGTATATTTTTGTATATGCACCGTGTCAGGAGATGCCCTGGAAGCTCCTGTTTAGCAGAGAAGCTGCCTTAACACAGTCTCTGGCCTCACCACCTACACTAGATTTTTAGGCATGGAAAAGAAGCAAAAGTTAAAACATCCTCTCCAAGGTGGGGCATGTCTAAGCAGTTCACAGCCTGGAACCTAGAACTTCCCATGGCCATGCTATGCATTCACTGTGCTTTCTGAAACAAAATTTCTCTTACTTCTCTGCATATTTTAGTGAATTCACCCAATCTCATTTTTCTACATTTGCATCTATCGCCATTCATCTTGCAAATTAAAATATTTCTGCATGACACTCTGACACACAGGAGGGAGAAAGAAAAAATAAATAAAACACAAAAGCATTTCTCAAAGTAACAGAACTACAGAGCTTTTCAAACTTCCTGTTTCATAGCCCTGATAGAAAAAGTACACTGAGTTCCTATGAAGCACCCTCCTGACATTTCCAGACTTATTAGCCAGTTTTCACACTGACTTCAATCAACCTCTTTAATCCTCCAAGGAAAGAGCATTTTTAATTCACCGATTGGCTGATAAGCTTGAAGCCAAAAAATGATTTACACGTAGATGAATTGTGCTTACAAGATGGAACTTCGAGCATTAGAAGCGGATCTGAATTTCCTATCTGTCATTTTATTTGCCACATTCATTTTTGCTCTGCCATTACCCTTGCTGATTATGATCTTTCAGCGCTATTGGGCTCCTGCTTCCACAGTTTTTAATCTGCCTTTAATCCCATAGATTTTAAATATTCCCCGGCACCGAGAGACTGGAGGCAATTAACTGCCCTTCTGATGCTCTCCTTATCAGTTGCCTCCTTGTATCTCTCAGAAGCAGCCTCAAGACACTTCCAGGCTGACAAATACTACCAGCATTTCTGATGAAGCAGCCGCAGCAAATGCAATGTGAAGTCCAGCTGCGTAACCTGATTCTAAAAAATCCAGTCATTCAAAAAAATAAATAAATGCAGCACAGGCATCTAAACTCCTGATCCATTTTGACTTGATGGGAATGGAAATAAACAGAATATCTCTTTAAGTTTTTAGGTTGGAGGGTTTTTAGATTTTTCCTTTGGCTTTTGTTTTGGTTTGGGTTTTTTCCTTTTTTTTTTTTTCTTTTCCTGAGAGATAATTTCTGTCTCTTCCAATCTGATTGCTGTTTCAAATTGAAAAATGAGGCTGTTTTCTTCGATCTGCCGGGGCATTTCTGATGCCCAGAAAACAGATCTGCTGGGCAGCCAAAGATCCTTGGATCAGAATCCACATCTTTTTGTTCTCAAGCACTAGCAATAAAAAAATCAGCTGTGCTAGTTCACCTACCACTAGTTGATGCAGTGTCAATTTTCCTACCTTTCTAAAGGATGTCCATTCGAACTTGGGCTCCGTAAACTCAGCTCTACTCATTTTTCCATTACATCAAAGATCTGATACTATAAATAAAGAATCAAATCAGTGTGACACGGCTCATGAAAAGATGTTTTTCATTAAAAACCATCTGTTTATTCACTAACGTATACATTTACATAACCCTTCAAGAATGCTAAACTTTCATTCAAATAGGTCACATGGCAATAGTTGGGAAACATACAGAATTAAATGCAAAAGGCCCAATTCTCCACGGCTTTGCACCTAAGTAAAGCAGTAATAGCCCAGGAAAAAAAGAGAAAGGTGTTATTATTTTCATCTCCTTTGTGCATGTACAAATCACTACCTCTGAGATAAAAGAATTCCTTTTTCTAGTAATATATATACATACAAGTATATATGTATACCTATATATGTAAACACATCTAAGTGTGCATATCTATATCAGTTATAAATAACTGAGACTTCATCTTCAGAGATAATAATTTGACTAAAGCACAGAAGACAAATATTTCACCTAATTCATAAAATTGTCATTACTAAACTCTGTGATCTGGTACAATGGTATGGAGCAGGAAATTTACCCAGGGTAAATATTTCCACTCTCAACTTGTTCCTAGAACAGCTAAAAATGGGTATGTGAAGTTTATGTTCTTGTATTTATTGTCTTAATTGTCTCTTTTTTTATTTAAATGCTCAAAACAATGGGGAAACTCATTAGAGTTAGAGTGACGGAAAAGGAAGCAAAATCCCTGACAAGGAAGAAAAAAAACATTTCTAGTCCATAATCCTTTTTTTTGGGAACTTCAAATTAGCAATATTTTTCCAGAGCAAAGATCCTCTCAAATTAGGATCCTGTTTTAATAAAGGCCAAAAAGCGAACACACACAGAACATTAAAAAAGTACAGGCACATGATGGTACATCCCAAATATGCCAGAAATTTGCAGCTCGAGAGTTTCTGAGCCAGAGATCACGTCCTTATATTTAACAACTTTAAATAGGTTTCTCTTCCATTAACTTCTCCTGTGGCCCCTCTAAGCCGTGTAGATTTTAAGCATTGACAGCATCCCATGACAGCGAGTTTGCCAGCACAGCTCCCCGCCAGAGTTGCTGATGTTTGGAGAAGATCTGCTGGGGTGTATCAGATCGTGCTGGCTCGTTCCAAGCACTTGATATATCAGATCCCCAAAAAAGTGCAGAAACAAAAATTCTCGGAGTAAATTTATATTCTTCTGCTGAATCGAGTGAAGGCATTCCAACTAAGTCAGAGGAACTCAAATGATTCCTGCTTGCTCAGTAGCTTATCTGAGGTTAGTGGAACTATGCTGATTCTCATTAGCTGAAAATTTAGCTCAATACTTTACTTTCGAACGTGTCTTACAGAGTTACGAATTCCATTCCCGTCAAGCTGATATATTGTGCTCACAGCTGCAGGAGCCGAGCAATTAAATTGATAATATTTGATGATAGTGTATGTATGTGTGGGGGAAACATATTCAATTTTGTTTGGCTCTCGAAACAAAGTCTCTGATTTTTGCAAGGTTGCAATTCTGTCTCTCCATGTGCAATTGAGCCTGTATTTCCCTTCCAAAGGGAGTGCCTACATGCTGGAATTAAAATTTGCTCGTGACTATCAGGCAGCAATCTATGACCGATTTGTTCTCACAATATTCAAGACAGGTACAGAAGAATGAACATCAGAACAAGTTTTCTCCGTCCATATGCATCAGTTTGCAAAGGCTGTCCCGTAGGTCAACAGGTAGCTTGCCCTTTGTGCAATGAGTTTTCAGTGTCTTAACACAGAACACCTCAACAAAGTCCTGGGAGGAGATACTTTTCTTTGGTGGATACATCTCCCATGAAAACTGGACCATAAGCAGCAACTTTATTTCCCATACCCCAAATAAAATAAAAAAAAATTACTTTTGTCCATTACTGGCCTGTACAAGATTTGGACCAGCAATATCAAGGTAGAAGTACTTCATTAAAAGACTCTTGGTTTCCTTTCTCTCTTTTGTATTCCTGATTAAAGACCAGAAGAAAGCAGCCAACTGTTGGTCTTGGATCCTGAGCCAAAAGCATATGAGTCAATAAAAATATTTCTTATTGATCCCATAACTTGCAGAATGTGTTGCCACTGAGTTACTATGACATTTGCATGGACCATACTTTACTGGTTATTATGCCTTGTTCTTTATATTTGCAGATGGAATAAAACAAATGTAGAGAAACAGTTCTTCTTTGTTGTACATTTTTGCAGTGTCTAATATAGGCACAATAGCAGACTTTGAATGTTGTAATAATATTAAAGATAAAATATAATTGTACTGGTAATGCAGAGTTCAGCTGTGGAGTTTTCTATCTGCAGTGATTGACATCATATTTTCAATTATACAAAATAATTGTCATTTGCATTACTTAGTGTTCCTTATTAATTATAATAGTAGCTCAATTTTATTAGTGCCTGGGATAACAAATAGCTCAACAATATTTTAAAAGTAATTTATAAAATAATCATGGAGATATGCTTACTGCTGTCCTGCAGATACTTCAGGGCTGAAATGTGCCAACATAAGAGCAGGAAAGGACCCAGAGAATAAAAAGGTGATAAACTGATGCTGAAATAACTGGTGCTAGTTTAAATGTAAAAATTCATACATATATATGTACTTTGTCGAGTGATGCCACATATCACATTCATAATACAGCAGAGGGGTTTGTATAAAAATATATTGGGTTTCAAAGGAAATAACAGAGCTTTGGTTAGATTTAGAATTTTTTTACTGTTGTCCTTTTTTCTCGAGAAAACATAAACAATTACCCAACAAAAGAGCAAATTGTGGTAAAAGCAAACAGACTGAAGGAAGAAACTTTGTTATATAACACGACAAACCTGTGGTAACCATCTCTAGTGTGTGTTGTTTGCTGTGACTTACAGCTTTGCTTAAGCATTTTAAAGATTCTTGCAGGTCTTTTTCAAGCTGCCAGCTCTAGCCTAGGAATTATGGTAATGTGCCACTTCTGAGCCCTCGGCAGGATTTGCAACAGAGAAATCACATCAGCCTATGCTGATTAACAATTCCATTCCATCCAGAGATTTATATAAAAAAACTATCTTACATTTTGCTTTTTAATAAGAACGATCGCTATCTCAAATTGAGTCCCAGCAAATTTTAATAAAGGCCCAAGGTTGAGTGGCATTTTGCATGCTGATTTAGCTGTGATTGCTTGCTTTTGATGAGCACCAGCCGGGCATGTATAGCTTTCCTCAGAGC
This sequence comes from Anomalospiza imberbis, assembly GCF_031753505.1. Lineage (NCBI taxonomy): Eukaryota > Metazoa > Chordata > Aves > Passeriformes > Viduidae > Anomalospiza > Anomalospiza imberbis. The sequence continues at coordinate 4,537,706 of NC_089685.1, read as the reverse complement.
AGGTTTAAAGACCAGTAGTAAGGAAAAGGATAAAAATAAAAACTTCCAACTGAAATTCAAGGTCTTTCCTCTCTATGATTGATTACTGAATAAATACCTACACATATCTCTGCATTCAACCCACAAGTAATATTCCCTACAGCAAAACAGCTGTTTTAATGGCTTTTAATATACTCCACTGTCAAAATATATTAAGTTTGAAGGCTGCAATTATTAAAAAAAAAATATATATATATATATATATATATATATATATATATTTATATATATAATCAATCTACCTATCTACCTATCTTCATGACAGCTCCTTAGTTTAATCAGCTGAGTATGGATTGGAATAAACTGATGATTTTATGCTGTGTTTGTATGAGGGTTCCCGTTCAGCAGATTTTTTTTTTGCCATTGTTTTGGGTAGCACCTTCAGGGCTCCGAGTAATAGTGGCACATCGCTGTGATAAGGTGTCGGGTTTGTCTCTTTACGCAATGGAGACGAGCTCTGTTGGGGGCTGCTAATAAAGAACAAATTATCAGCCTATAAGCTTTGTGTAGTCACATTTTCCCCTCTTTGTGTTTTGAGTAAAAAAAGGCATTGGAAATATTTATTTGGAGAAAACTGTCTTCTGGAGATATGAGGGGAAAAGAGGTTGCGCAGAACAGCTGAAGTCAGGGCTCAGTGGCAGACTCTCTGTGTGTGTGTGTGTGTGTGTGTGTGTGTACACCTTATGAAAGCAGCAACACCATAAAAGTGATCAGGTAAAGCATTCCATTTGTTTTGATTCAGCTTTTATGGCTTTTCTTTTTCATCCCTCTCAATAAATTGTATTTCAACTTCTCTCATTAAAATAGTAACCCTTTCTTGCTCCAGCTTGGGGAACAACACAGGCAAAAACCCTTTCATATAGGAACCATCCATCATCATTAGAAATAATGATCCTCCCACACAGTAACTACTGCAATGTACGTGAAGGAGCAACTAATTCCCACCCAGTTTCCTTTGCCTCTTTCTCTTTGAGGGATTGCAAATGATAATTTAAAGAAACAGTGTGTGAAAGACGCCTTCAGTCACAGGAAAGCTATTTCCATCTTGTAAACTGGGAAATCGCGTTAGGTGAGACAAAAAGGATCCCGTATGATCTCAGTGGAGACATGGCCCTATTTTCCAGATTAATGTCCCATATTGCTTTAGCACACCCAGGGAACCATTTTTACTGAACTGTTTTTGTTTCATAGGGAGTAACAGAGGAAAACAATTAAATGTAATAGCCAGTACACTGAAAGGCAGCTCCCAGTGACCTGCCTTTCACCTACCTGAGGCACATCACTGAAGCGCATACCTAAGCCCAGTGCTTAAGCCCCTATACTTAAGTCCAAGCATATAGAATAGTTTGGGCTGGAAGGGACCTCAAAGATCATCCAGTTTCAACATCCCTGCCATGGGCAGGAACACTTTCCACTAAGCCTGGTTGCTCAAGCCCCATCCAACATGGTCTAGAACACTTCCAGGGATGGGGCGTCCACATCTTCTCTTGGCAAGCTGTTCCAGTGTCTCGCCACTCACAAAGAATTTCCTTTTTACATTTAATGCAAATCCACCCTTTTCAGAGTAAAGTTATTGTACTGAAGCCCACATGTAAATTTAAGTGATCAAGACCCTGCATTAAAGCACCTCTGCAGCTTCTCTATATGGTTAGTGAAGGAAGAGCAAATCCTGGAAGGGGAATTCTGGGTGTCCAATAAAGGGCTCCATGGAGCCTGCCCTTCCTAAAGGACCTCAGTGTTTCCTGATGACATCTGACAGAATAGACTTGGGGAAATTTCAACATCAAAAAAAAATCACAATCCCCAAGCCCCTCCTTTCTACCCTCTCACCCTGGAGGTGCCTCAGTTCATCGTGTGCCTGGCTTGGCTTGGGCAGCCCCACTGCGACCCAGCACAGCAAGGCAAGGTGGCACCAGAGTCCCCTGAGGGACCCAATCCTGGAGAAATTCTGGGAACACACCTACCTCTCACCCACAAGATCACACCCTTCAAGAATGCAGTTGTAGTTGCTTTCTTCTTTTAAATGCAGCTGGCAGGGGAGGAGGCTGCAGTGACAGTGCGCTCTGCTCCTGTAATAACCCCAGGATTAAAGCAGGAACCAGGACAGTGGGTCCTGGGCCCTCCTCAGCCCCAGGGGTTCAGAGTTCCAATTTCCCATGAAACCAACCTAAACACTGAGTTATTGGGTGAGGGTGAGATCCAGGGCATGGGAAGGAGAAAGTATTTATTTCCTCCTTCAAACTATGTCGATGAGTAGAGAGAAAGCAATGAAGGAGTCAGGATACCCCAAGGTGACTTTCAAGCAGAACATGTGTTCGTGTCCTAGGGTTTAAAAAGAGGACTATCTTAAATTTCAGTTTCCACTTTTTTTTCTTTTTTTTTTTTTTTTTTTTTTTTTTTTTTTTTTTTCTGCATAAGCATTTTGCACTACAGTGCTAAGGACTGAGATTTGAAGGATGTAGAGGGTATAATCTCTAGGAGAAATACTTTATTCATTAAATGCCTCTCTGACTCACTCCTGAAATTCACTGCCCCTTCCCAAATCCAAATCTCATACTGTGTCTAGATAAACAGATATCAGGCTGACACAAAAGGGAAAATGCCCCAGGAGCCCAGCATCTCTTTCTCCTCACAAAGGGTTGTGGGAATCTCTTCATCTTTCCTGCATAGTCCCACAGTTTGACCAAGGAATGCAGAAATGGTTTCTCCACCTAGCGTCACCTGCAGTCTTGTGGTTGGGGTACTCCCATGGCAATTGGGAAATGTAGGTTTGAACCTCCCAGGCAGAGGCAAACCCAAAACTTGTCTTGCTTTTCTTGGGCAAGTGGTTTTAACCAGTGATCTACAACACAAATGGTGAGAGGCTCCTCCTTTTCCTTTGGTGATTGTGTTTTTTGAAGGGAGCAAAGCAAAGCTGACTTTGCTCAGTCCTTTGAAGACCTGCTCAGGTGAAGCCTGGGATCTACTTGCCCCAGCCATATATCCCTGTAGCCCTGGTTTGGGCACTTGCACTTGGTATTTTCTCTCTTGTCAATTTACAGCTCACTGTAGGGTTTTGGAAGTATTTTTCTGAAGTATTAAATGCACTTCACATACTGACATGAGCCTTAACACTGAGTTGGGGGTCCATTCTGGGCACAGGTACTGCAATGAGTTCCCCCATTTGGCATAAGCAATAAACACCCCTGTGTGCTCAGCTTCTGCAAGTGACAAAACTTTCTCTGACAGTGAATCTCTCAGGATTATGAGCTTTCTTCACCAGGTCTACCCTTCAAAAAAGTCCACAGAGCTAAAAACAAGCAGGGTAAGCACAGGACCTCTTCCAGCAAGATACCTGAACCCCTGTGGATGACTTCAGCCAGCTCTAAGAACAGCTGGAAATGCAGTGCCTCCTATCCTGGTCTGGATCAGGCCTTAAGGACAGAGCTGAAACTTCAATAAAGGTTTTTATGAAGGAAGGAGGGATAACATACCACAACAGAGATGCCATTTCAAAAAATTGAATGACTTAAGGCAGATACCCAGAAACCATAGAGGTGACTGTGGGATGGCCTGGATCCTCAAAATATTCTGCACCCTGGCTCAGACCCAGTTGGGCAATTCAATGCATAGTTCCTTTATGGCATATAACCAGGTTCTGTGGGACTACTGATTCTTGCTGTCAAGAATGGGTTTAAATGTGCAGCTGGATGCAAGACAGAACACTCAATACTTTGCCTAATTTAGCTTAAAAATATATAAGGCATAATGCCTGGCAGAGGATGCATGAGAAAAGTGAAACTTCTTATCTGCCAGCATATTTTACAATAATAATATCAGCTTGTGACTTATCCCAGATGTTTACTTAGGGTAGAAAAGTGTCCTGAAATGCAAGTAAATATGCAGGTGTGAAATGAATTTATATAGTTTTCTTCATTTGAGAGAAAAATACATTTCTGATATCACTCTATCATTCTCTCTCTTACTGCTGTAATATGCCATGGGAGAATAAGCCACCACTTTCCATTTCTTGTCTTTTGAAGTTAATTTCCGATCCTAACAGTAAATCAGAGTTCTGTAATCTTGCTGATACATTAGAGGGGAATGAAAATTTAATTTTTAATGAGATCTTTACTTAAAAAAAAAAAAATACTTACAAAAACGAAGAAAGCTGTGTTCAATCAAAAGTGGGGCTTTGGCATGCGGTAGCTAAGTTTAGAATGAAAAGTAACATCAAAGAGATGTCTTTTAGTTTAATTTCAAACAGCACATGCCACCTTGGAAGGGATAAATTCTGGAACATTTCTGTAAAATCTAGAAAATGCTATTTAAGCCTAAGGAAATCTAAATATTAAGCAAAATATAACATTCACTGGTGAGTGAACACAAGGACATCAAATTCAGTGTGTGGTCATCAGGAAGAGTAACACATGTACACGAAATAATCACAAGATCATGCTTAGTATATCCAGCTAAAGGATGTTGCCTGAATATCTCTATGTGCCTCTCTTCTGTTGCCTGACTTTCTGTGGTACTACTTGAACAGAATCCCAGAAATCTTTTTGTATTGGGCAAATCCTTTCTGCTATATATCATTCATGGGCACTTTGAGCATCTTGTGAGCTGCACAGTAAAAAAAATAGCCAGGGTCATCTAGGAATTGGCAAAATATTCATGCAAAATTTCTTCTGTTGTGAAAATATGCAGCTTTCTAGATCCAAACAGTGCCCTTCACACTGATGACCACTTAGGCATTTTCTGCAGGAGCTGGCCTGTGAAATTTACAGGTCCTGGCTGCAAAAAAAAAAAAAAAAATTAAGAGAGATTCAGCTGGATAATTCTTAAAATGCATGAAAGTTGATGGGCTCTGGCTAACGAATGGAAATTGAGAATGCCATTTTGCACGCAACAAGTGTGACATTGTGCCTACTTGCCAAGAGGCAATTAAGGTCAGCAACCAGTTTTCATGGATGTTAGCTCTGACTCAAAACACTTTCCAAAAGAAAAAAACAAAACCACCAAGCCCACTTCCCTTTGGTGTGACAAGCATTTATGCGACATTTTCACGGTAGCATGAGCTCCTTCCTGTCATTTTTCAGGCTGAAGAGAGCAGCAGCCCTCAGGCAGGAACCCATGAAAAGTCACACGCCATCCCAAAGCATTCAGGCCATGATTCCAGAAAAAGTCTGTTTGAAGAAGCAATTGGAGTTTGGACTTATTTTACTTCAATATTAACTTTCACTGGAAAATCCGCCTCATGTCAAGCTGAGCAGCAATGCCAGAGAGATGCTGCAGAGACCCCTCTGGAAGAATTATCCACTAAGCAGATAAAAACTAATGTCTGTGACAAACAACAACCTGTTGTCAAATCAGCACATTTTAAAGACCACATTTTTTCTCAGTCTAGGCCGAGATTCCTATTTGTGCTTTCACATCATTGCTTTGAGACTTGATAAGATGATATCAACAGGCCCTCTAAGTGCTCAAGAACCACTTTAAGAGGAATCACTGGGGCAATTACCATAAGCACTGAAAGATATGGCATTTATTGACGGGAGATTAATATTGGCTTTATTTCAAGTTCTTACAATGTTTTGTGGCCTGCTGTGGTCTTTCAGGTTTCTTTCTCTTTTAGATATGAATTTATTTTTAACTATCATTCTAATTGGTTGGAGTTCTTCCAAGAGTCTCCAGTTTAATCTTAGCATGTTTCATATAACTTGCCCTAATTTAATTAATAAAAAGAATGATGAGTTGAAGAAGCTGTGAAGCAGGATCTTTGTGCTATCAAGTTTCATAAACATCCCAGATGTAGCATGGGAGATTTTTCCAACTAAGGCTGATGTTTCTGAAAGAGCCACAAAACTAAAACCTAGACTTAATGAGAAGACTGAAGTATGTGCAAGCTAGGTGCTTTAATTCCTGGATTGTAGGAGCTTGGGATGGCAAAAGAAATGCAAAACCCAGAGTATGGCTACTCAGCTCTCCTTGTGGAGGTCAAACACTTTTGGCAGAACACAGATCAGTCAAAAAACATGACTCATTGAGCAGCTTTAAGCATTCCTGCAGAAATGTGTGGAGTGTGACATGGAAAATAAAGGGGTGGGAGGAAGGGAAGACAAAATTTTCCAACAAATTTCTTCCCTTAAGTTCCTTCAAAGGCTAAAAGCAGTCAAAACTTGGGATTTTTTTTAATGGGTGAGTGTATGTGGAGTGGAGTACAGTGTTAGACAGCTGCCAAGTGGTTGGAGGAACTACCCATGAAGTAGGCAAAGGGGTTCCTCAACTAGAGAGAATGTTATGTGTCCCTCCCTCCCTAGCCCCGTGCGGGGTGACATCCTGCCAGGGCCATTGAGACCTGTTCTTGGATGTCATGAGCACCAGAGGATGCAGAATCATAAAATCACAGAATAGTGGAATCACAGAATGGTTTGGGTTGGAAGAGATCTTAAAAATGATCTAATTCCAGCCCCCTGCCACGGGCAAGAACACCTTCCACTAGAACAGGTTTCTCAGGGTCCTCTACAAGCTGGGCTTGAACACTTCCAGTCATGAGGTATCCACAACTTAAGGTCACAAAACAGGGCTGGTCACTGAGTGAGGACTGAAGGTCTAGGCCATTTAGACAGTGGCACTTATATATTTGTGTATTTTTTTTCTTACTAAAGCTTTGTAAATGCTGTTTTTACTAGCTCCTAAGCAGCCATAAATCAATATCAACTAGATCTTTAGGGATGAAATTACAGCAGAGAAATTACAAATATGTGATGATTATTTGAGTGCCAAGAATTAGACCTGGTGTTCCCTGCATGGTGCTCAACATATCTTACAATAGAAAGCTTTGGGGTAGCTTTAGCAAAAAAAAAAAAAAAAAAAGTTCCCCAAACCATTCTTTTAAATTAGACTTATAAAGCAGAAATTTAGGTGTTAAAACCAAAAACCAAAATAATTTTGATGAATTGTTTGAGAAACAATTGTCATCATTATTATTATTATTTTATCATCTTTTAACTTTGCTGTCAAACAAATATTGAGGGAAAATAAAAACCCTTGCTAAAGACATCTTCTAACAGATAAACCTGTGAGTTCTGAGAAGTTACATAAAATGAAGATATTTCTTAAAATTAAAAAAGGGTTTTATTTAAAAGACAAGTGTTAAAATTCTTTTAAATTAAAAAGAGGTATTTTTAGGATCTCTTTAAAATTAAGGAGAATCAAAACTAAAAGACAAATTTTTTTCCCCTTGCCTTTAAGTGTTTCTTCAGTTCTGCTTGTCTTTGAAAAATGCAAAACACTCTTGACTGCCAAAAAGCCCCTTGTGGCAAGCACAATGCCTTTGCTGGCCAACATGAGGATGTATAACTTCCCAACCTTGCATTCTTTGCGCACACAGAATTCCCATTGATTTCAGTGGGAGTTCTGCACAAAAGGATGGAGTCTTTGGGTTAATGCAAGACTATGAAAGGGGAGAAAGTGCTTACTGTACTGAGAATATGCATCTGAATTGGTTTTATCACAGCTGGCAGGGCAGTAAAAGACGTTTATGCGCAATAAACAGCTCTTGTGGTTAGAGTGACGTTGTTCATTCCTAGCCCAGAATTTGGAAGGAGTTATTATTTAATAAAGTTTAATTTGATTAAGAGAATATTTTTAACGCCCTAAACGGCACTCTATGAAGATGACTGATAGGCCCAGCCCACTCACAGAAAGAAATGCAATTAATTGGTTTAGTGAACTCACCACATTAATTAGCTAATGTCTGTGCAGTTTCAGAAGGCAGTTGAATGGGCAAATCCTGGAGAAGTTGTGCTCTGGACTAATTCCCCCCAAAGAACATTTTGTGCCTCTCCAGATGCAGTGGATGGTTACCAAAATGGTCAGGTGGGATGGACATGACACTTCCTTTGTGTGTAGAGCTTGGAGCTGGAGGGGTCAGCTCCATCAGTCCTAAAAGGGAGAAGGGAAATGATGGGAGATGGGCTAATGGCAGAAAAAATGGGAATTTTGTGGCAAATACAATAAACAGCAATCTTCTGTGTGGTGCAGACTGTGGTGGTCCTGGGAGCACTGGAATATAAGAGCACAAATATGGCTTTTCCAACCTCCTGTCTTCCCCTTGGACATGTCTGCTCCTGCCAGCATGGGCTGAGGGACATGCGCCAGCATATTTAAATGCACGACATGACTCAGTGTGGCCAGAGATGTCAACCCAGGTCTCACTGTGTTCTCAACACTGGATTTTGGGACAGGAACTCTTTGTAGGTGCACTCAGAGTTGCCTGCAATGTACCTCATTCAGCTTGACGCTACTCTAGTCTCACTTGGAGTGGACAGGAATGGATGGAAAAGCATTCCACACCTTCCCATAGAGGAAAAGGCAGGCTGAAAAGAGGATGGGTACAAATGTTGAGCGGAAAAATTGCAAGACGAGAGTTAAATGAAGGTCTGCAATGAACAGGGCAGAAGATTTGAGAGTTCACCTTCTCCTCACCAGCCCCAAACTCAGTTTTGAAATACAGGAGCTAGGAATGGTTAAAAAATCCCTGGCTGAAATGGCACTAATTGCATTTATGTCCAGCTGCAATGAGGGCTACATTAGCTAATGTCTGCAGGTTGTTGGGAGGTCATCTGATAAGCAGGTGCCATAAAACATATTTTAGTTCACTTCCTTTTTTAATCTCCCTGGTGCAAAGTATATTTAGAACAGGGAAACCCCACAGAAGCAGGACACTAATATGTGACACAACTCTGCAGCCTCTCAATATCCTACAATTTTATCAGACGATCAAAGAGGAAGCAGTGAGCTGGGAGATGGAAGTGCTGCTCATTCACCTCATTTGGCTGCCTCGTAGTGGGAGTTTTGCTTGTGTGAAGACTGACGGATCAAGGGGAAGAAGGGGAAAAAAAAAGACACGCTCGGTGTTAAAGGGAAGCCTGTTTATGCCTATAAGTAAGAAAGCTTGCTCAAGAATAAGTTAACTCTTGCTAGAGGATTATACCTGTAATGCTGGCAATTCTGGCCTCTGCATGAGCTGTAATATCTACTTGCATTACCTCACAGGGTGTTATGGGCCTTAATTAATTAATGTTTGTAAAGCGCTTTGAAATCCTCGGATGAAAGGCACTATAGAAGTGCAAAGCAGTTATTAATATTAATATTGCATAAGTGGCTTGGCTCCCTTCGCACTGCAGAGCACACTAACTCCTGCAAGGGCTGCAGCCCTGAATCAGCAATCTTCACACCACCAGGCAGGAGCCTCCCTTTTGCCTCCTCTTCTGATCTTTCTTTAGGACTTCCATGGACTCTTCTCCATAAATCCCCAACAGCCCTCCTGTGTTGTCTCTCATGCAGGAGTGCAAGCAGCAAGAACAGCACTTTTGCACCTATCAGACCAGCCTAGTCCTCTCGTGGCCAAGAAGCTGCCAGCTGAGCAGATCTCGGAATGATTAAAATCTCTGCATTTGGGAGGTGGGACTTCACAGTTCTGGTTTTTACCCTGAATACAAGACTTTCAAAGTCATACTTGTGAAATACCAAGAAGAAAAAGGTTGAATTTTGGTGTATTATAGAAACTTTAATACAGGATTGAGACCATCTTCAATTTTAGTCATAACGAGAAAACAATCAAGACCCTCGGCAATGCTGGTGCCACTCCAGATTTTTTCATGTTTCCAAAGAAATAAAAAAGTGTACTGAAATATACAGGGTCTTTCCAAAAAGGTTCTTTTACTGGTGGAAATTTCCCATCCAAAACCATAACAACACATGTAGATTGAGAGTCCTCCATTTCTCACAGCAGATATTAGTGTGTTGGAAGAATGAGTTACATGCATATTTCTGTTAGTTAGATTCTCATTTGATGGGCTGCCCTGGTAAATAACAACAACATGGGATACTGAAAAGAAGGTAAATGTCACTGTGTATACAAAGTCCATGAAACCATCTCAAGATCAGTCACTTAAAGGTGTTGAAGCAGGTCTAGGTTAGATTTGATCAACATAAATTCTGCCTAATTTATCTTGAATATTACCTCTGCAATGGACACTGAATAATAACGATAGTGAAATCACAAAAAATAATAATGATAATATCAAACATAATGAAGATAATCCCATCCATGTTTACATATGAAGTTAGGGAAGTTATTTTTAACTTAGATGTGCAAAATCAAGCACTACTGTGATGAAGTGAAAAAAAAAAATTAATTTGAGAGAAACAGATATTTGATCATCAGAACTGGATGGTTTTCACATCAGTGCACTAACAGATCACAAACCTGTTCCCCCTGTAGTAGCTGTACCGGCTGCCTATAGCATTAGCACTAGTTTGTACTTGTTTATGTCAGTGAAGTAACATAGAAGTTAAAAAACAAATTGGGCTAATGCACTTCAGCAAAACTCTTCTTGACTTTGAAGGAAGTTTTATCTGCGTACAGAAGGCGAGCTTGACTCAGAAGTGAAAACAATACCCTGCCAGTTCCACGTATCTGCCTTCACAAAGGAGGCAGAGAGAGCTTCCCAAGCTCCTTACCACAAAGAGTATAACGTTTGCAGAGATTAGGAACTGCTGAAGGCAGCTTCAAATCTCAGTTTGTTACACGCTTTGCTGCAGTCTTGCTGTAAGGCAAAAAAAAAAAAAAAAAAAAAAAAAAAAGGTGCTTCGTCGCACCGAGCGCATTTGCTGGAGCAAAGGAACTGGTGCGTAGGATGTTTTACCAAAAGGAGTGCAATTTGGCCCAGCCCAGGAGTCAGGGCACCCAGGTTTCTTTCTTGGCTCTGCCACTAATTTCTTATGTGGCCTTGGGCAAGCTGTACAACCTTGAAAGCCTGCTCACCCCCAAAAATAAGGATGATTATAGGAATTAGAAGGCAATTCATTAATGCATTAATTACCAGGCGGTGGGATGTTAAGAGACAGAGCTGTTCTGATTCACCCTGGCAGCCAGACAACTCCAGTCCTATCAGCACCACTGCAGGGGCTTCCCTCCCCAGTGAGACCCTGGGAGCAGGGCAGGGGGAGAGCACCAGCGAGGCAGGAAGGGAATTCAGCCTCAGCAACTTAGAGTTGCCCTTTTTTCTCAGGCAGAGGGAACCGAGAGAAGGGCACGATCTCCATTGTTTGCAAAGAGCCCGTCCCATGCGACAGCTTAGGTTGAGATTTATTTTTGTTGCCATTTAAATTAAGTGTATAGGCAATCCCGAGGCCGTTTGGACCAGATCCAGCGTGTGCAAGCACCGTGTTTGGAACAGGGTGGGAACTCTATTTGCGTTCAGACACAGAGGAAGCACTTTAAGCCGTGTCTATAAGACAGATGCCAGGGACCTATACTGGCAGGTGCTGAGCAGGCAATGGTTAGCAGTGAATATGATTGCTCTCTATAAATACATCCTAGGGAGGGGAAGGTGGGCAAGCGCCATGGAGGGAAATGAGGTATTTAAGCAAAAGGACAATGTTGGCACAAGAACAAACTGTCTGTAAAGGCTGGAAATTTGATGATTTCTAAACATCATAGGAGTGAAGTTCAGGAAAAACCTTCCATCAGAGAGGAGAAGGGGCATGAAACTGATTGAAATGCACTGGCAGTAGGTTAATGGCTGTGACCTAGGAGCTGGTTGCTGGCAAGAGCAAGGGTGTGGTAGATTTCAGAGCAGAGACTGACCCTTCCAGGAATGACTGGGAAGAGCCCTGAAGAGCTGGGCTTCGCTTTCCCAATAATGCCAAAAAAATCAAGAGAGTTTCTTTGGGTTTACTGTAGACTGGAAGTGGGCAGGAATTGGCTTGGCTTGGCTTGCTGAAGCCTTTTATCCAGACAATACTTGCTTACGCCAACAATTGTTTTGCTGACACTTTTCAAGGGTCTTCCTGAGAGAGGCAATAAATGCCAGGTCAAATGAAAACCATGAGACTCATTGGCACTGAGACATAAGACAAATCCTATTTTCTTTCTCATTGCAAAGCTTCAGTTTGCTCTTGTGTAGCAGAGGACTTAAATATGTACAAAGCTGCTGAGGTTATGCTAGGCTTTGCTTGTGGAAGGACAGGTTGTGCTACCAAAAACCTTTCCTGCACCAGGAGCACCATCCTGAAAGACTGACATAAAGATCAGGTTCGTTCTCTCTCCAGATATCAAACAGCCTTCTGGAACTGCTAGATATGAAGGCAGAATAAAAACAGTAACAGTGGAGCAAAAAATACAAATTCCAATCATCATTTGGTGTTGTTTCTCAAGTGGATGCCGATTTCAGAGAAATGCTGTCGTCACTGGAAGGTGGGGATGCTCAGCACCTCCTCAGGATGCATTCTGCAACAAATTAAGGGTCAGTGAGGTTCTGCCAGAACCAAAGTGGGCCCCATTCATTGGAATAAAGAGGTGACAGGTAGAGCTGTTAATCATCCCAGTGATAACCAGTTGGCTGGCACCACAGAGAAACCTTCTGTAATAGCCTGAGTCTCATCACTCAAGCATTTGTATGGAAGACATAAAAGCAAGAGTTGTTTGCAATTCATTTTACACCCCAGTGCTGCTCTCAGAGCTTGCTCCTGGGGCTGCTCTCCCTTCAATGAAAAGTGTTCCAGAGCAGTAATTCCCACTGGTTTTCCAGTCGAGACTGAAATTACTCCATTGGTGATGGTACACTGCCCTGTACATGGAGCCTGTAATGTGAACTTGCTGTGCACTGCCTCTCTCTCCCAGCCACATTTATAATGCTTATTAGGAAAGCCAGCAGCTGCCAGAGCTGCTGTAACCCTGTTGTTGGTGTCTCTCTTGAATTGCCTTGGCTTGTGTTTCATACTCAGGCACCCAAGGGTAAGGTTATGGGGTTCCCTCCTATTCAGACATCATTGTTATTATAGCTGCTATTATTATTATTATTATTCATTACTAATATTAATTATGCAGCATGTGGTAGTGCCTAGGAGCCCCAGACTGTGGCCCAGAACCGCAGTACACCCAGCCCTTCACATGCTCTGAACATAAAGGCATTCCCTGCCCCAGAAAAAGTGCAAGAGCTTGTAGTAGAGTAACAGAAGGAAGAATTTGCTACCTAAAGGCCAAATTCACCATGGCATGAAAAAAATGAACCTCCCTTTAAGTACATCTCTGCACCATGAAACACATCTGCGCAAGCTGGAGCAGAATTCACCTCCTTGAAGGGCAGGGACGGAATAAAGAGATCCTGGAGATGAGGGTTGTGGATATTTTATTACACTGTCATAATATTTATTTGGTTGAGGACTAGTGATTTGGATTGGTTTTTCAAACCAGAAATTTTATCACTAGTGCTGCTGAAAGCAACAGAAGCCCTGGAGCCTGATGGCAGCGAGAACCTCATGGTTCCCCTCAGAAAATGAGAGTCCCAGGGATGTATTAAACCTTGGGATCAGACAAAACAAAAGACAGTCCAGTCCCCCACTTGTGACTTCAAAATCACATTGATCAAAGATCTAGAAAATGTTTAAAAACCCCACATCTTTTTTTACTTTCAAATGTATTTGCGATATGGTTTAGTGGGCATGATATTCAGTCAAACCTGTGTTGCTTAAACAACTGAGGTGTACAATTAGTTTGGATTACTGCATTTCATTATTTCCTTAGGATTTAGTCTGTAGCAATTAGAGAATACACATTTTGCACGTAAGGTTACACAACACAGCCAGACATCCACAACGAGCCCAAGGATCTGGATCCTGCCTGCCTCTGCAACAGCCCTGCTGCAGAAACTTGCCAAGTTTCTTCACTTCTCTTTGCCTCAGTTTCCTTCTCTGTGAAAACAGGGATGAGTGTAATTTATTGTAATTCCTTTGTAAGTTGTTTTGCGGTCTGCTGAGCTTTATGATTTAAATGAGTGAATGACACAAGGAAGAGCAGGAAAGTGATGCTCGCAACAGCGTGCTCTCATTTCCCTGCCACACTGACCTGCTTGTCCTGCAATATAACACGCCACTTCAAGATTTAGTTTAAATATTAATTTAATTATTACTTAAAAATGAAAGTGACACACTTTTCAAGTCAGGGAAAGTCTGTGTATAAATGCCTCAAGGCCTAGGAAGCTTTCAGCTCTAAATGCTGATGGTCACTTAAAAGGTACTTTGGCACCTCTTAAAGAAGGGAGTGTGTGTTTTTACATCTTGCAGTGGGTTAAAGATTGTTTGTTTTTCTGCTTCTCTGGTGTGTAATTGAGTATGTTTTCATGTGGATATTGGGCTTTTTTGTTTCTTTTAGAAAGCCTTATGAGAATTGCAGATGAACAATAGAATTTTCTGACTACTTAGAAATAAAGAGCAACCCACTCTAAAAAAATCCTTGAAAGGGTGCATTTTGCTCCAAGGGCAGATGAAGTCCACTGTTTCTGGCATTACCACTCACAGGCTTAAAATCTGGCAACAGCTCATACATTGCAAAGAAAAGGGTCAACTCCTGAAAAAGCTTGGAGTCATTGACCAGGTTATACTGATTTCCAGGTATTAGGGTGTAGGTGAGAACATTTTATATTTGCCCTAAAGACTTTTTATAAAGTAATCAACAACAACAATGGAAAAATCAAAACTAAACAATCCTTTGAGCAGAGAATCTTGGCTATTTTCCCTCCTTTTTTAGTGGATGAAAGTTATTACGAGTGAGAGGCAGTTTCAGCCTAAGCCCCTTCTCCTGTAGTTCCATGGAGCAATAAACATCTTTGGCTACAGGAATAATTAGTAAACAATGATAACAACAAATGGAAAGGTGTATCCACTTACATGCAGAATGAAGTATCATGTTATAATAATTATTTTATCATCATTATTATAACAATATTCACCTTATAACCCAGAACCCCAATCCGGGACTTAGTACTAGGCAAATCTCTAGTCCAAATGGAAAATTTCATCTCTTTGGCTCTCCAGGTAGTCAACAGAGGGAGAACGATTTATCTAGAAGACAAAATTACTCATGTTTCAAATCACCACTCCTGAAATACCTGAGATTCATCAAGTGCCAACAGAGGTTTCAAAGCAAAGACAACAGATATTATTTAACAGCTGAGGAAACCAAAGCACAGAAGGATCAGAGGCTGTGCCTTTGTTCCCAGTTCTGTTCTAAACCAAAATCCTGTCTGTTGGGTACCACTGCATCTGGAGCCACAGATGTCTTCTGCTAAATTCATATAATGATAGAATCACTAAGGTTGGAAAAGGCCTTCAAGACCATCAAGTCCAACCCTTAACCCATCACTGCCAAGTCTACCACTAAATCATGTCCCTAAGTACCACATCTGCAAGATTTTTTCAACATTTCCAGAGACAGGGATCCCATCACTTCCCAGGCAGCCTGTTCCAGTATTTGACAATTCTTTCAATGAAGAAATTCTCAATATTCAATTTAAACCTCCCCTGGAGCAACTTGAGGCCATTTTCTCGTGTGCTATTGCTTGTTACTTGGGAGAAGAGACAAATTTCCCCCATACTACAGCCTCCTTCCAGGGAGTTTAGACAACAATAAGGCCCCCCTGAGCCTCCTTTAATCTAAACAGCTCCAGTTTCCTCAGCCACTCCTCATAAGATTTGTGCTTCAAACCCTCCATCAGGCTGGCAGCACTGAATCCACTTCCTTGCTCCCCACAGACATCCACTTTCAGGATAATGGGTGTTGTTGGATGTTCTTAGAAAGCTAATGCAGAATTTCCCAGCCAGGAAAGCTATTGGTGCATTAGCATGACCTAATTCTGCCCACATTTCATTCTGTGCGGTCACCTCAGAGTCAAAGAGCTCCAGCTGATGAAAGAACAGTGTAGGTGGTCTTGATTCCCCCTTACAAATGCCTTGGTTGAGTTCCTTCTTGGAAGCGAAAAAGCAGACCAGCACAGTGGAATCAGTGCACTAACAACGTTTAGGCATCTGTCTGTCCTGACTACTTTCTACACTCATGTCTTTAGCCAACAAAGAGAGAGATTTCTACAAAGATTTTTTTAATATTAACCTACCGAGACAAAATTACTTTTTTCAAAGTTTATAGACAGAGCATTAGGATTCCAACTGGGTAACTTCAGTAGTTTAGCTGTGCACTTAGAGTTATGAATTTCTATGCAGGAGACGTGTACGCTTAAAGGAAGAGTCTCCTCTCATGCCAAGAATTATTCCAAGCCACAGGTGGAGACTGCTTCATATCAATTCCCATCAGGATTCAAAATAGTTCTAGTGGCCAAAAAGCATATGTTTCTCTGAAGGTAAAATTCTTCCATCTGGAATTCTTCAAATCAAACATGCTATATACCAAAACTGAAAGGATGTCTGAAAAGACCAAAAAGGGGAAAAATACCCCAACTCAAACCACAAAGACAGCACTGAAACCCAAACTACAGAAACCTCAAAAAGAGAGCTAATAGCAACAGCATCACCCAAATTCCAGTTGCATCTCATTAGAGCTTTCCTACACAGGGACATACAAGGAAGTGCCGGCAAGTCAGCTAACTCCAGGTGTGAAGTCAGTGCCCATAAATTAAAGCACATGTGCAGGTTCTCATTTAGGATTAAAATGCCTTTAGTACTTAATCCTTCTCTGAGGATTTAGCTACAGCAATATAAGGTGACTTTATTCCTGAATAAGAGCATCCCCACAAGGCCTAAATGTTTTCAGCCTGTGCACAGTGACTTCACACTTTAGCTCATTCACCTTCCTTAGGGTTCCTGAAAACACATGGCCTGGTAGTTCTTGGCTGCAAAGGGCCAAGAAAGTGGGGGACCAAAGCTAGCTGAGGGGAAAACAGGGTTAGGCCCATGTTGAAGCCAGGCCAGGTTTAATTTGTACACAAAAGCGTACAGGAAGAACTTCCTTCCCAAAGGAAGTTGAATACCCAAAGTTGGGTTGAACGCCCAACTGCATATTCACTTAACAAAACATGTTCAGCTTTTGGCACAGTCCGAAGGGATTCCTTCAGTGCACTGCAGCAAAGTTAATTTGGCTGCACCAGCTTTGCTTGGTATTGTGTTCTGTTTTTCATGGTGCAGCCACCTCTGTTCAGACATAAAACACCTTACTCACAAGAATCATAGAATCACAGAATGGTTTGGGTTGGAAAGGACCTTAAAGATCCTTCAGTTCCAACCCCATGCCTTGGGCAGAGACAGCTTCCATTACACCAGGTTGCTCAAAGCCTTGTCTTGAGCACCTTCAGGGATGGGCACCCACAGTTTCTCTGGGTAACAGTCTCAAAACCCTTAGAGTCAAGAATTTCTATGCCTAATATCTGATCTAAACCTACCTGCTGTCAGATGAAAGTCATATCCCCTTGTCCTATTAATATATATCTATATACAAAGTCCTTCTCCAACTCTTTTGTAGTTTTTTTTAGGTCCTGGAAGGAGCCTTCTCTTCTTCAGGCTGAACAATCCCAACTCCCTCAGCCTGTCTCCATAGCAGAGGTGTTGCAGACTTCTGAGCATCTTCATGGCCTCTTTTGGACTCTCTCCAGCAGGTCCACGCCTTTCTTATGTTGGATGTACCACAGCTGGATGAAGCACTTCAGGAGGGTTCTCACAAGAGCAAAATGGAAGGGGAAAATCACCTCCCTCGATCTGGTAGTCACACTTGTTTTTTGATGCAGCCCAGGATATGGTAGAACTTTCTGGGTGCACGGTGCTGGGTCATTTCAAGCTTCTGATCTATCAAGACTCACAAGTCAGGAGTGCTCTCACTCCCATTTTCTACCCAGCCTGTATTTGTGCTTAGGGTTGCTCCAACCCAAGTGCAGGATCTTGCACCATGAGGAAGAGAGCGATTTGACTTTCAGTCATTCTTATTGTGATTTTCTTTCATTTCCTTCCCAAGTAATAGTGGGAAAAGATGGCTAATCCTAAATGGAATCTGGATCTGGAAGAGCTTTGGTAAGAGCCGGGCCCAGGGTGAAAACCTGAAAAGTTTGTTAGAGAAAAGGGTAAAGATGACTGGCAGACACAACAAGGGACTGAATTTGATGACCCAGAAACTTATTTCCAGTCCCATCGACATAGCCTTACAGGAAAGTTGCGCACACTGAAAGTCGTGGTTGGTGTCAATGCATGAAAACTGTGAGTGCTAAGGCCCACTAACTCCGTGATAAAATTTCCTGCATTTCTCCTCTATTTCCATGGCATGCACAGCCTAATCTTAAGCTGAACCACAGCAGCGAGTGGCCATCTGTATCTTGGATGAAAATACAAGCATCTCTCCTCATTTCCCAGGTGGAGAAACTGAGTCTCACAGCAAGGAGAAAGAGCAGGACAAAGCTGCCACAGAAATCTGCAGCAGAAATCTGTGAGGGAGAAAATTCTATTTTGTTTCCATTTCCATGCCCAGTGCCAAACTTCCTCCTCACAATTGCAAAAAAATCACACAAACAAGACTTTTGCCAGGCTGGCTTCCAGCTCCCCAGTGTCTGCTCAAAAACCAACGTGGCGTGTACCACCTCTGCTAAAGCAAATAAGGAAACAACTGTGAGAAGGGAGAACGTGTCTGAAGTGGAGCTGTGGTGAGCAGGGGTAGTGGCTTTAACTATGCCAGGAACCCAGCTGCAGTTCCCCATCTCCAAGGCAGGTCACAGCCAGGAAGGGACGTGCCCCGTGGCTACTGTTTGCCACATGCTGGTGCTCTCAGCATCTCAGCCACAGCACGGATGGGAGTTTCACATCTTGAGCCCATCAGCTGCAGTGCAAGGCAAACCAGGCCCTCTCACAGATCAAACACACACCAATCCCTTCTTTCACTGCAGAGCAACCACACTGAGGAAGCTCAGCTATGCCGAGGAAGATTTCAGTTTCACCACGCGCACCCAGCGTTGTGCGAGACCGGCAGATAAAACTTTCTGCCCGGGCAAGTGCTCCATCGAGCTCTGGTTCTGTTGCCTTCATGGCTGTGTCATGAGCAGCAAAGGTTTGGCAGGTGGTTTTGCTGTGAGAAAGGTAGCACTCTCATCCTGGCTGCCTCACACGAGTCTCATTTTTCCTCCTTGAAGAAAAGGTTCCTGGACACAGAAGGGAAACAGCACTTTGCTCTAGGTGATGGTGGTATAGGCATGAAGAAACACAACTGGGAATTACAACCCACCCGATGGCTTGTGTGTTTGCTGGCTAGGGAACGCAGCTGCATCCTATATCCCTAAGTGCCTGCCTGCAACACCTGAACTGGGCCATCCCCACTACCACAGCAGAGGAGGAGTGAACCTTCCATTCCCTCAACGTCTGCATGAATCCCAGGGTGCTACTTGCTGTCTCCTCAATCCTACTGGAAGTTAACAGTCTCTCCTTACATGATGAAAATTTTGCTGCAACTCAACACTGATGGAAGGAATTTAAGCTCTTCTGCCTGTTTTCTAGGTCCTGCACTGGCATGAGCAAAAGAAACACAGAGCTTTGCTCCAGCAACAATACTTTGCCTTCTCCAAGGAGAACATTCCTCAGGGTAAATATCCACCTTCACTTTTCTCTCACCACTTTGTGCTGATAAATTTCAGCAACCAGGATGGAACAGGCAACTAAGGAACAAGGGCAACAAGAATCAGTTCTTCCCAAAAGGAGGACATGGGCAGAAAAACTATTGAGCAAATCATACAACCTTACAATAGCAACTGTAAACTCAATCAATGTAGTTTTTTTTTTCAGGTTACTGTATATATATCTTTATATATAGTTCAAAACCACCAAAAACAAAGAAAGACAGACCCAGGCACTCTGGATTCACACACGGTCATGGCATCTCTGAGTTTTGAATTTCAACCTTCCATGTGTGGAGGGTCCTATTGCCACTTGGGTCTGGTAGCCATTTACGACACTTATGCAGAGAACCAGGAGGAAGACCACCTGCCACCACAGCCATCATCACCAGGATCTCCTGCTGGAAGAGTGGAAAGTCCAACAGTTTAATGACAGGGGAAACTGGAGTCTGCAGAACCCTGCAGCTGTACATAACCCAGCTCCAGTTCTCCAGAGGCAGAAACAAGGCACAAACGGGCCGTGCCGGTGCCAAGAATGTCCAACACAACATTTAGTAAAAGCGAGTGAAAAGATTGCAGAGACTTTCTGGAATGATCCATTAACATTTTTATGATGAAATGTAGGTGTGACAGGTCCGAACCATCTCCTCTCACCTCCTTAGCATGGCAGGGGCCGAAACACCTGCGGACACGATACTGCATATGGCAACATGCTCACTCTGCCAAGAGACACGAAACTGTGTTGATGGAAATATGAAAA
This sequence comes from Anomalospiza imberbis, assembly GCF_031753505.1. Classification (NCBI taxonomy): domain Eukaryota; kingdom Metazoa; phylum Chordata; class Aves; order Passeriformes; family Viduidae; genus Anomalospiza; species Anomalospiza imberbis. Next base: position 4,517,483 of record NC_089685.1, on the reverse strand, counting down.
TAGACACACCTTGAGCAGATCTGGGTTAAAATGGAGAAATTGTAGCTTTCAGTCTTCTTGCATGGGAGAATATTTACAACAGGGGGAGGGGAAAATATGTGTGGAAGTTTGCAGTCCCTGTTGTGCTCTGTTCAGTCAGGAAGTCAGGTACACTATCTGTATGGTGGCTGGCATCCTAAAACTGAGGAAGATGAGGAGAAGAAAGGAAAACAAGCTGGAGTCTTTCATTCAGGTAAAAACAAGTAACTGGGCTCACTGTGAAGGTAACTGGGTGAGAAACACCAGCCCGGGGTATAGAAGGAGTCGTGACAAAGTGTCTGAAGGTCTGTTGTAGCCATGAGAGTCTGTAGCTGGAATTTCACCTCAGCCTGTGAGGAGGGAAAATGAGAATGAAAACACAGATTTGGGTACTAGGCCCACTTGTGGGGATGATGTGTGTCTGAGTGGGGACTGAAGAGATGTGATGATTCACCCATACTGGAAGGAATGAGAAGGGCAGTGGGGAGAGAGAAGGAGGAGAGCTCATATAAGCAGAGATCCCATTTTGTTTCCTTTTAGTTTCATTGCAATTAAGGCTCCTAATTGAAACCAGTTTTACCCAAGGTTTACTGGGGTGGTTGTTTTCTTTCTCTGCTGTTAAATGCAGGTGTTTCACATAGCAGGAAGTTGGCACATGAGGGTAAATTTCCAAAGTGCTGCCTGTACCATTCATAAGTTAATAGCTGGAGAAACCAGCATTGTGAAGAGCCCAGCTGTACAAAGGAGATGTTGGATGAGAGAGGAGGACAGGGGAGAAGGAAAGAAGTCCATGTTTGTCACAGCCTATGGACACTGCAGTGAAGGTGTGAGGAATAAAAGACACAGAAACACAGAACTGGATTGGAAGGGGTCTTAGAGATTATTTCACTCCAACCCTCCCGCCATGGGCAGGAACACTTTCCACTAGACCAGGTTGTTCCAAGCCCCATATAACCTGGCCTTGAACACTAAAGGATGTCAAATAGGGTCAGCCTTGATCTGTTGCAGCATATGACAGCCCACCCAATCCTCCCTTAGTGCAGTAAGGAGAAAAGTTGTGCTGGGTTGCCATGGGGGTTGGTTTAACGATGTTAAACTCCATCATTTTGTGTTGGACCTCTGCAGAGCAGAACTGGCCCAGATGAAGGAGGACCTCCAGGGAGCTGTTTACCAGCCTGGAAGTGGACTGCAACTCTGTAGACGCCACTTCACTGATGTGGAGTGAGTGAAACATGAACTGAAGCAATATTAAAATTGTAGTGTGCCTACAGAGCCATAGGGGTGTGTGTGATGCTTTGCAGACAAAGAAAATTCTGAATAGGAAAAAAATATACATATTATACCCTAAATAAAATACCTTCACAGAGATCTGTTGCAGACTCTTTTCCCTCATCTTCCTCAGTATCTGAAATACAGTTTAGCAGTGCTTAGGGATGGAGAAAATAGAGATGTATTTATGACAGTGAACCTGGCAAACCCTTCATGTAGCTGCTTGGGGTTGCACAGTGGATGAGAGAGAACAGCCATTCCCAGCTCAGGAGAGGATGTGATGGTAATTTTGGATGTTACCACAGGGTTCCATGTAACATCCTCCTCCTAATTTTGACATTACTTACTCCTGGAGGAAAAAAATAAGCCCTTGAGCTTGTGAAGCAGCTTTAGATCTAGGACACAAGCTGTGGGTAGATTTTTTGCTAATATATTTCTGTCTGCTCAAAAATCAGTCCTGTGGATGCAAAAGAGCTCTGGGCTGGAGATGCAAAAAAGCTCCTAATGCAGAAATCAGCTCAGTGCTCAGGCTCCATCCTGCTCTGCAGCTTCTATTTACCTGTAGAGCCTTGGCCTGGAGGACACATAGGTGTAGCTGGCTGAGGTGGCTCTGATGCAGAGCCACGGTCCAGCCTTCATCTCAGACAGACAGATTGCTGCACATCTCATCTATTCAATCCAAGCACTCCTCCTCGAGAGGCAGAAAAAAAATGACAAACCCAAAAAAGAACATTTTTGCTAGGAAATAGGTCATCAAGCTTTGGGTTTTAACCATAAGGGCAACCATTTTCCTATCACATCATGGCTCTCTGCCCTGCACCCATCCCAGCAGCTGCTCACCGGTCAGGGACAGCCTGGATTTCCCCAGCTGACCCAAGCCCCATTTCATGCAGCAATGCACAACCCTGCCTTGTTCTGTACCAATTACCCCCTGCTTCACTGAGCAGTGCCTTTCAGCTGCGTGGCCAGTGCCAGGGTAATGTGATAAAAACCATGTCAGTATCAAACAGAATTAAGCCGTGTCTCACTCAGGTGCTGTTTTCAGAGGAGCAGAGCAGTGTCACAGGGTTAACCACCAACGGAAGCTGAAGCTTCAACAGCCTTTATTAGCTCGGCAAGTGCTCCTAACCACACTCTTCCTATTTGCAGAAGAGGCACCTTCTTTCATAGGCCTCCTCTTAGGTTGGGGAGGTGATATTTACCAAATAAAAACTGTTGCTGCACCTGTGAAGTTCTCATGTGGCTTTCACTACCTCCCAGGTTAACCCATTCCTCTCAGAGGCTGGTTTAGGGAGCATCCTTGACTTTTATTTGGGTTTGCAAGAGGGAGGATGGGGTCAGAGCCTTCATGGTGGCACCTCAGCTTGCTCCTTGTCTTTCTCAGCAAGATGCTTGGTTGGCAGGGGTAGATGGGAGAGGGAATGGGAATGCCTTCAGACCTGCACAGAGTTCCTCAGTTGCCTTGGCTGCTGGGATATGAGGTGTACATATGAGAACAGTGTAGAGGGGTGAAAATATTTCTTTGGCACGATCAGCCCACACAGGTCTGTGCATCACTGGGGTCCACGCCAGCCTCCTGTTAGGCATCTTCCAAGCTCAGAAGGTGAGGGAAGGGCAGGGTTGTGTGGAGGGAGTGTTTTGGGAGTGCCCTCCAAATTCATAAAGACATTAAGTAAACAACTTTGCGATTCCACACATGTTTTCTTAGAGGCAGAACCCACCCTTCTCTAAATCCAGGTCCTTCACTCCTCATTCCTGCTTTGGTGCTGCTTTTGGAAGAAGAAGAGGTGTGAGACAGACTGCTTTTTATCTAGCAGTGTTCAAATTGCTGTCTGCACACCAGCCCTGGAAGCTGTGTGGGCACAGCTGCGGTTGGCAATAGGAGGAGAAAAGAGGACCAGAGTACACTGTCACCCACTGCAGACACTTCCCCCAAGATTTGTGCCTCTGTCAAGCTTCGTGTCACCCACCTTATTCACCATGGTGAATAAACTCCATGTGAAACTCCCTAACTGGTTCTGTAATCCTGGTCTACATGGGCCAGGTTTCCCATATCCAACGTGTCATTGGCAAAACACCTTCAAGGAAACCTTTTCTGAGTGTGGGGTGCTGCCAGGTGACAGCCCAGCTGCAGCAAAGCCCTGCAGCACAGCCTCTCCCACTGCTGTGATTGTTCACACCCAAGGCTGTTGCTTCTTGCACACCAGATCAGCCCTACCAGGAGCACCTGGCAGGTGAAAATACACAGCAGGACTGGAGCTGCAATGTTGTGTCCAGAGGGGAGAGTGATAAACCTTTGCCAATAGCTTACCTGGGTCCAGTGGGCTGCTGGAGAAATTCAAGGAATTAAAAACCCCCATGGCTAGTGAACACAAAGGCAGCCCCTTTGGTTCAGATGCAAATTGCTGACACCTGGGAGAGTGTTTGAGGAAGTATCACTGCATGATTATGCCCCGGGTTTTTTCCCAAGGTATCTATTGTTTGCTGTTAGCTATAACACACTGCTCTTCCCCTCTGTACCCACTCCTCCCAGCCATATTGAGAGTCTAGTGTTGAACATACAGGGCTCAATATGTCTGACCTGAGTTCCTTTCTGACATTGTAATAAACGGAGTCCCAGTTCTTTGTCACAATTTCAAGCAGGAAGGCTTTGAGGTAATGGTGGTGAAATCAAACATTCAAAAAATAGAATCCACCTCTGAGATTACCTTAAGGACAATGTGAAAATTTACCAAGGGACAATTCTGTGTTTTATTTATTCACTTTCTGATCTAGAGAACTTAGGTAGCCACATCACCAAACTCATTTTCACCACTCTGAGAGATGGACATGGACTCTTTAAAAACAAACAAACAAAAAATTGTTCAGGAGTCATAGAATCTGGTACTACTTATATTGATGGAAATGAGCATCAGGGAGGAAAAGTACAGCTTGGATATTGCTCTGAGCTGGTCCAATCCATTCCTTGAGGCCACCAAGGATAAACAAAGGTAAATGTGTTTCTTGCAAGCAGCTCTCCCTTTTCCCCACAGTGGGTCTGAAGTCATTGCTGGAGAAATGTTACAGCAAGAGAGGCAGGACCCTTAAATCAGTTTATAGTTCCTGTTTTCCTTCACCAGGTGACTAATTAGTCCCAGATGGGGCTAGTTACATTTCCCTGTTGGTAAAGAAACCCTGTGGAAAAATCCTGTTTTCCAGAACTGGAGAGACCATAAACTGCTTTACCTTGAGCAGCTCCTCTCTTTCCCTATCATGTCCTACCTCCTTCATCTTCCCACTTTGTCCATAGCTGGACCAGAAAATCTCAGTTTCTGTACTTAGCCCACCCTGAGTTATTCCTCCAACATAAGCTTACATGTTCAGTGTTAAAAATTCCTATAAACATTGAATTAAAAAAATTTAAAATATTCAATCTTGTTGTTCAGGATTTTGGCCTAAAGATGTGGAACCTAAAGTTGCTCCTTTTTTCATGTTATATCAGAAAAAAACTGTGTGCTTTGGGAACCAAAGGGTGCAAATAAGTTATTGGAGAAAAAACACATGGCTAGATGCTATTCCCTCAAGTCCCTGAGGGCAGATGTTACCAGTGGAGGTGTGACAGTGTTCCAGCACTCCAAGACTATAAACAGAACCTTAAGCAACTCATTTAAGACAAATCATTTTAGAAATGAAGCTTTTACTTACTCATCGACACAAAACCCCCACTCTTTAATTGTCTATCTCATTCTGTGAAAGCGCATTGAAAATCTACCAACTTTATAAATAGAAGTCAGTTAACAATCGCTTTGATGTCTAAAATGAGGTCCACATTGCTACTCCCCCTGTCTACCTGTCTGTTTTTTGAGATTGTCTCTGTTTAGACCAGCATTCCTGGGCTGGTAGTGAGATAGATGTAAATGAGGGATGATGAAAGATTAATTATTTTTCATTGGAGGGAGTTTCTTACCAAGGTTTTCTATCTCATGAACATCCCAAAGTAGAGAAGGGAGATTATAACAGAAGGAAAAAGGCCAAGTACTCCCTGCTTTCCTCTGAAAAAGAAATTGGGTCTTTTAATCATGATCCCCTTTTTCAAGTGCCACAGAACTTGAATACAGTCCTTATAATCTCCCAGCTTGCTACTGGGGTGCTTCATTTGGGCTCTAGGAACTCCACAGCACTGATGTTTCAGGGTGGGGAGATCAGGGCAATGCAAATCACTCACTGGTGCTGAGGTAAATGGGCACACGCAGAAGGTGGTCTGAACATAGCACCCAGAACCCCTCTCTGTCCCTCGCTGAAGGTCTCATCACCTAAAAACTGAGACTCCTGTGATGATATTCAGAATCTGCGGCATCCAGATTTTTATGTCAAACACCTTACTGTACCCTATGAAAACCCAGCCCTAGGATGGCAGGTGGGATATGAGGGATAGTGTCAAGAACTGGCTGTGCCATACTGCTGAGAAAGAGCCCACCCACATCTTGCCTTAGACAAGTCGCATCCATCCTCACATTCATAATTCCTCAAGCTGCTTCCAAAATTCAATGTGTGGGACCTGAAAAACACCTATCGTGGAGGGGGTCTGAGCACAGATAAACCAGACCTGTTGCCAGTACACTGGAAGGTTAATTAAAATGAATATGGCTTTCAGTAACTTCCAAGCTAAACAATTTGCCAAACTTTCTAAATATTGGAAGTGTTTTGCCTCTATTGGCTCCGTCCTCAGGCATCACAGGATGATTCATTCCACCAATAATTCATGTACCTGCATGTTTTAATGACAACAGAAATACCCTGGCATTTCTGGGCTAGCATGTGTGCTGTGATCTATGAGCCTACACTCCCTCTGCCTCCACTTTGAACTGAACTTCTTTATTAAGCAACCCCACTACCCACCACTGTCAAACGTGCCAGGACCTGTGAAGTTCTCTTGTACAATGTTGCCTTTGAATCCCTTCCAAGACCCAACCAGTAGCACCAGTATTCAGACACTGTAGGACGATACCCACAGCCAATGAACTAAAACTTCCAACTTCCTTTGGGAATCTGTAGAAACCCAAGGAGCCTGTTTTGTTGTGTTTTCTTTTTTTTTTTTTTTTTTTTTTTTTTTTTTTTTGCTTTTGTTGTTGTTTGGGGTTTTTTGGGTTTTTTTTGTTGTTTGTTTTTTTTTTTTTTGACAAAACCAATTGAGGCACAATCTGTAGTCATTAGGACAGGGAGCTAGCAATAAGCATATCTGCAATAAAAGTCTCTACACCTACCTGCTTCCCCAGGAGACAAAGTTGCTTGTCCTACAGGACTAGAACAGGGCACTCTGAAAAGAGGAATATAGCAAAAAGTGGTTCTTCTGCCTTATCTGTACTGCACATGAAGCTGCCTCAGAAGCTTATTTCTAAGGATTTTTTTCTGATATTTACTCTTTTATTGTTACAAAGCGGGTAAGATATAGAGCCTTAGATATCCATGGTCAGATCCACGAACAAGCTCATGCATTTCAAGTGGTATTAGATATTCAAGCAGGAATTTGGAATGAGATTTAGTTCACAGATTAAGGTATCCAAATTCAGGTGTTTACTTGATGACCTGTGAAATCCCACTGCAGCTGGTGGGAAGCCAGCAGCATTGTCAATGACTTGTTAAAATTTACTCAGCTCACGTTTAAACAGATACTTTTGTTGGGCCACTAATCAGTTTTCTTGTTAGTAGAGACTGTATTTTCTAGGACATTCATCCAGCTGGCCACTTACCAACACCTGGAGAAAAACCCTGGAATATCTATATCATTTTCACCAGATTGTCAGAAATTATTTGGGATCTATGGAAGACCTATGGTCTTCTGAGCAACAGCAAGAGGCAAGACATGTCTTAGAAAACCTCAAAGGACACTCAGCACAGGGTCTCCATGAAGGTGGTCACAGCACCAATCCTTCCAAAGCTCAGGGAGTGTTTGGACAATGTTCTCAGGCACTTGGTGTGATTCTTGGGGTTGTCCTGCACAGGGCCAGGAGCTGGACTTGATGATTTTCATGTGTTGCTTCTAACTCAGCATCTTCTATGATTCTGCAATATATGTAGGAAATGAATAGTGCAGGGAAGGCAGAACATTTTTGAAACAAGGGATAGAAAGAATCTCTATGGTTGATTAATTTTGTGCTATTTGCCCTCAGAGTCATGGTCTATTTTTGTCACAGACATGTCCTCTGCGTGTAACCTTTTGGCTCTCAGGCCTCTGAGCCTACCAGATGGCTGGTCAGTATAGTGGCTGCTCAGGCCTCTTGTAAGTTGTTTCAGTACAACTGAAACTAAAGAGAAAGTAAGGGGGAGGAAAAAAAAAAAAAAAAGACCCAACAGCCAACAGTCTACCTGCTTATCAGTCTGATCTAATGTCCTCTCATCTTGGGATGAAAGGGCAAGGGCAGCTTTGCTTCTCTTGACCACCAAACAATTGTTCTTCATGCTTTTTTTTTTCCACATATATATTTATTTATACTACAGTACTTCACAGCAAACTAAGATGGCTCTCGGCCAAAATATGCACAGTGTTTTTCAGTTTGGTCTTTGTGAACAGCTCCCAGAAGTGTCTGGACAGACACAGAGAAATTTTGGAGCAACCCGTACTGCTTGTGTTTTGCTAGATCCTAGCAAACACAAAACAGGATGCAGACTTAGCAAAAGAAGGCAAAGGAGGATTTCTAGCTGTGCTTTAATATCTACTGAAGTTGCTATGGGATCTCTTCTCTCCGTTTCCCATTTCTCTTTACCTGCTGAGTTTTCCTACAGAAATCCAAGGGTGTGCTCCATGCACATGGCATGTCCCAGAGTCCTGATTCCCAAGTGTCAGCATGAGGAACCATCTCTCCCTCTGTTCCTCATGTCAAAGCTTCTTTACTGTGCAAATAAATACACACAGGATCCTGTGCACTTCTGAGACTCCACCAACATGGAATCAGCATGTGGCCATGGCATGCATCCAGTCCCAAGAGCCCAGAATTTCTCCTGAGTTCAGTAGTTTAAGCTCATATGTATATAATCAGACAAAAAAAAAAATCCCAGGAACAGGTCTTACTTAATGAATTAACATACATCTTTCTCCTTCCAGCCAATACCCCCAAGCCACAGCATTCTAATTCCCTTCCTGTCCCACACTTATACCTGTCCCACATTTATACCAGCAGGTCTGTTCTGGTAGGTCTGAGTGGGATAGGGTGAAGGCAAAGGGTTTATTACTTTTATTATTCCAAGACAATTAAGCAGGGCAATTTTGGGCATAAGCAGGGAGTAAGCCCCCTTTTACTGCTCTGGCAGAGTAAAGAGGCCATAAAAGGCATTTAAATAACCATTACCCTTTTCGGGGTAATGGTAAAGAAATTCTGTTTCTTTCAGACTCACTGATTTTATTGGAGCCCCAGTTTCACAGCCTTGGAGAATATAACCCTATCAAAACAAAACTCTTTAACAAGCCATTGCCCAAAGAAGTATCCAAGGCCAGGTTGGATGGGGCTTGGAGCAACCTGGAATAGTGGAAGGTATCCCTGCCCATGGCAGCGGGGTGGAACTGGATGGTCTTTAAGGTACCTTCCAATCTAAAACATTTTATGATTCTAACGTTCTGTGGTTACTATTTGCTTTGAAGCAAGTACAGAGAGGGGACACTCAGATAAATGTCAGGAGGTAGCTGCAGTGCCAGCAATGATGCTTTTTTTTTTTTTTTTTTTTTTGTCTGCAAGGAGTAGAAACATCTAAAAGCTACAGTTTTATAGGGAGGTGGTCTCCTTTCACCTTTCCTAACCATTGGCATCTTCCAGGTTGTTATTTTTTAATACATCCTAATAAACCCTGCCCTTCTCCTCCACAAAAACCTCCCAGTGGGATTTGCAGATGCTCAGCTTCAGGCTGGCTCCAAGTTTTCTTACAAGTTTAGTTCCTGCAGTTACTTGAGCAAGGATAGACTGTATCACGGAATCTTCAGCATTTCCTTTATCTGTTATTTAAAATGGTAAAGCTTACCAGGGAGATGAATACAGGAACAGAGGAGTTGAAAGCTTTTATATCAGTCCTGTGCAAACAAAGTTAATGTGTCTTCCCTGTGCACAAAGATTAACTGTGATTAAGTGCTCCAATATGAAAAACGAAGACAGAAAAATAGAAAAGTGTTGCAGTGCTTAGCCATCCTTCTTAAAATAACTACCATTGTGTTAGGCTTAAAAGGCATTTGCTAAAGATTTTGTGAAGAATTAAGCTTATTTGTTATTCTTTTAAGATAGAAACAAGAGTAAAGGAAAAGCTGTTAGTCAACATTGTCTTAGAAGATAAAGGTTTCTAGATAAGAGCATATATGGGTCAATAGAAGCTTCAGTAAATATCTTTCTTGATTGACAGGTCTCTTGAGATTTTTTTAGCTGGTTTAATGTCACCTTCTTTCTTTTCCTTTTCTTTTCTTTTTTTTTTTTCTGCTCTTGCAGTAATATTGGCTGAGGGGGACAAGCAAGTTATGTCACATTTCTGTTTGACCAGCAGTGACCCCAGGAAAACAGTAAGAAGCCACCTAAGGGCTGGTGTCTGCACCATGCCAACCTAACTCGGGTATCTTATCAAAAGGCTCAGTTAAATGAACAAGACAGAGTCATTCCAAACACTTCTTTCAGATTATTTCAGAAGCTGGACTTTGATGATCTTTGCAGGTCCCTTCCAACTCAGGATATTCTATGATTTTATGATTCATAATATCTCCAACAGGGGAGACTTTTCTCTGATTTAGCTAAACTCATTTAAAATCATCCCTTAGAGCATGAAAAGAAAAGAGCTGTACATTGCAAACCCCAGGCTTTAGATCTGCTATGGAGAGTAGGCAGTGATGCTTTAAGCTGTTTGTCTGCAAGGTGTAACTGTCAGGTGCTAAAAACTGCAAAACTACCTAGAAGTCCTAAGGCAAAATATAAAATTCAAAGATCTTTTAATTTTCCTTCTGTGGCTAAGGTTATTTTTTTCAGTTTCCACTCACAAAGATTAAAAACAACTTACATCGAAGAGGTAAAAAGAAAAAAAGGAAAAAAAAAGAGATTCTCAGATGATAAGCTTATTGCAGCACCTGAGTATTTGTAAGATATTCAAAACAAAATAGGCTGAGCCAGGGCGTCAATGTGTCTGTCCCCCTAGAAATAACACCTCACCCAGCAAAGATGCCCTTTGACTTCAGTGTGGCTATCTGAGGAGTCAAGTCTTGCTCAAAGCCCTGATGCTCACCACCCCTGAAATACATCCAGCTGGGTGATAGTAAAGCTGAGACCACAGTGCAGCATCCCTTGAATCTCAATCTTAAACGATAACCACCCCCAGAAGAGATTCCTGTGTTGAACAGTGAAAAAATAAATAGCTCTGCTTTTGCAACAGGGTGCCAGATTTTGGAGCGTTTGAAGCCTTTTCACATCTCTGTCGGAGGCAGGAGAGAGAGTGCAGACAGAGAGGCAGGAGGACAGGGAGGCACAGAGGTTTGCCTACAGTGGAAAACTGTTTAACTTAACTGAATGACCATTTTTTCCTTATGGACAGATTGAAACAGGAGCAGACATCTTGTGAATTTTTTTGGGCAACCTACCCCGTGAATTAAGGGTTCTAAAACGGACCTTAGGCTAGTTACTGAGCATCTATACCAGGGATTCACACGAGCTTTCAGCCGTGTCCCCGGGGCATGTTGGACATGGCAGAGCTGGGTGTGTTGGCAGAGAAGATGCCCATTAGTGTGGACATTGCCTGCAGCTCCAGCTGTGCTTTGGAGCTGGCTCCCAACCCATGTCCCAGCAGGAATCTTGCTGAGACTCCCAAGGTTTATCCCCTCTCAGCAAACAGGGAAAGGAGCCGCTCCTCTCCTTGGGTAAGGTCACTTACTCCACAGGCTGTCTTTGGCTCTCACCACCACCCTGATGGCTCAGAAATGCTGACAAACCACCATAAGAACAACCAGGATGGTGTCCTTCAGCCAGCAAGGAACCCCAGAAACCTGCCATCTGCAGAACACAAAATGATGGATCTGTGTAGGAGATGGATGGATGTTTCCAATGGCGGAGCAGAGTGAATCTCCTAGAAATGTTGTCCTTCCCAATTTCCCCCACACAGTCCCTCAGCCCCTCTTTCTGGGACAACCATAACTGTGACCTGTGACACAAAGAGGACAGAGCTACAGCAGGAAGCTCCCCTGGGAGATGCACTGCCTGGGCAGGAGATGAAAAAGAGATTTCTCCTGGGAAAATGGGCACAAACACAATGACTGATAAAAGCCTTTGAAATACACTGTTCAGTGAGGACAAACCCAGGGAGAGAATATGTTTGATGAGACACACAAAACTTCCAGAAAAATATTAGTGTGTTTCAACTCATATAATTTTCATTAGGAATTGGCGCCAAGTGTATGGAAGAAATTCCAAGTATTAGCCTTCCTCACACATCCCACGGCTGGTGCTGGCTACAGCCAGCTCATATGATTTGAAACTTGATTTATCCTCTGTGCAAAGTCCTGTTAAAATTTAGTAATGCCTTTTTTTTTTTTTTTTTTTTAGGCACAACTTATTTTCCCGACCTAAAGACTGCCTGAGAGGTAACAGATAGTTCTGCCTTGAAATGTGATATGGCAAAAGCTGGGATGATTTTGGCCTGTCTCAATATTGTGATCACTGCTGGGAAGTAAAAGCCCTTCTCCTACAAGGTGCAGACACAGTGTGTGTGGATGATTACGTGCATTTCCAGGTCCCTCCTATCCATGTTGAGCAGGAGGGGTGCTGAGAACAGCAGCATGACATTTTAGGGCTGTCAAAAGCCACAGACACCATGAGAAGCTTGCTGAAGAAAGTACTAACTTGTAACCCAGTCTGAAAATGCTTGAGAGGTGTGAACACTGCAGAGGAGGTGGAACTGGACTGATGTAGACGAAGTAATCAGTGGAGACAAATATGTGAGGTAAATCTTAAAGGTCACAATCCGCGTTTAGACCCTCTTAGAGGAGACAATGGAATTAATTGGTGATTCTGTGAATATACCCAAGCATTCTCCTTGTGTGGCATGAGAAACCAAGGGGGAATTGAAAAAAAAAAAAACCAGCCAAGGTAGAAAAGAAAAAGAACATTTGGTGAAGTGCCTATATGTGCACAGCAAGAGCAATCAAGTGGTAGGTGGTTGATGCAAATGTTTCTGAAAGCTCAGTTACATAGGATTTGCATGTTGCCACACCAATAAGATGATTTAGGTCTTCAGCTCAGCATTTTGCAGGTCAGACCTTTGTTTTCCAGAGGTTTGCACGTCAACCATCCTTCCCCAAAGTAGCCAGATCTCCCTGTGACAACACAGATCTCGATCACATTAAGGACAAACTACTAAAATGACCCTATAGCTGACAGATCAATGGAAAGAGAATAACAAAACATCAATTTAGAGCCAATTCAGGGCCAAAACTTGGTAGATAGGTGTTTCTCTCATGTGTCTACCCTGGGTTTTCATCCTGAGACATTGCAAATCCAAAGCCTGGGTGAATACAGAGTTGAACAGAGAGCATCAAACCTGAGGTCTCCATCTCTGCACTCCCACTCCCCCTCTTCCTCTGTCATTATTAGCAAATGTCTGATTTCAAAGTAGGCCACTAGAAAAGACCTTTTTAAGTTGTGGGTTTTATCTCCCCCTCCATGTTTTTTGTTTTTAATTTTGCACATTGCCACCACTTGTTGAGGGGACCCAGTTGTTTTGCTTCTTCCTTCTGTTTGTTTTGCCCTTTGCTTTTTCACGTGGGGGAGGATGGCAGAGTGTGGAAGCAATCATGCTCATCATCAACAAACACAGGGCACAGGGGGGTCAACCCTGCACCACACTGGGTGCCTGAGATAGAACTTCAGGGGCAAGAGCCAGAGTACAAGTATGATGAGGAGGAAGCAAAAAAATAATGCTTTTTTTTGTTTGAGTTTGGTTTTCTGTGAACAGTCCCAGTGGAAAAAAAAAAAAATAAAATTCATGTGCATTTTCAAGCTCCTGGATACCTGAAAAATAATATCCCTGAACAGGGAAGGCTAGAGGGGGTGGAGAAAGGAGGGAGGTGGAAGATGAGGAAAGCTGCAAAACTAAGAAATTTAAGAAATTATGAGGTAATGCTAATATAATTTCCTAAACTGGCTACTAATTAACCACAACTCTGGAGCTTAGTACTGTGAACCAACTCCATCATAACCCAAAAAATCACTCTGAAAAAGGAAAAAAAAAAATCAGCAGCAAATTTTTCAGTGAAAGTGTTAGCCAAATGTAATGTAATGCATTTTACAGATTTTTTTTCCCCCTTTTTTTTTCCTCCCCTATACTTTTAGCTAACATGCCAAAATTTCTTGTGTACACAGGAGACAAGAACAAGGGCCATTTTTGATGTGAAGTAAAACAATTAAAGGAGAAATTCCCTTTTGGTGTGCTCTAGCAAAGCCAGAGATGAGCAGTGCCCAAATCAGCCTGATGTGCAGTCCCAAAGAGTTTTTTATACATGAGAGTAAGGAAGAGGAAAGACAAACACAAACACCCTCCCTTGCCCAGCTCAGCCTTCTTTGTGCTTTGAGTCACCTGCAGTATTCAGAGCCACTGGGGTCAGCCTGAGAGGTCTCAGGAGGAAATACAGCATCCTGAACAGTGGCAGGGGTAGGGCCTGCAGCTCCTGAGGTCCTGGTGCCTTTTCCCATGACAGCAAGATGTCTGTATAAAATACTCCTTCCGTGGGAATAGCTGTGTAAGAAGGCAGGGACCCCTTGCTCATTTAACAGGCATTACCTACAGGCAGTTTTCTTGAGTGGAGAAAGAGGTCCAGTCTTCATCCTGCCCCCCACATTAATTTCACATGCAAAAGGGCATTTTTCCAAGGAATTACAATTAAATAAATCCAATCCTTAGACATAATAAAGTGCAGTGCAGCACAGCTTCAATGCAAAGCCATTCAGCAACAAAAAACAGACGGTGGCTCAGTAAAGTCAAAGATAAAAAAATAAAAATAGTTACATTTGCATGAAGACATAGATATTAACTTTTAAAAGCTGACATGAATACTGTGGGGTGACAAGAAAGGAGGGGATGTCACGCAGGACATGTTAGAAAAAGGAAAAGAAAAATAGGTGTGCCAGAAGTTCCTCTTTTAAACCTGGACCCCAAATGTTGGTAGCACAGTGTTGGTTGCTTCTGGCAACACAGATGTCAAGTGGAAAAGTCGATGAGATGTTGCAACAGAGAAGGTGGAATGCTGAGCCAGGAACATGACAGCAGCAGTACCTCCAGGAGATGAAAGAAGGGCTGCTTGGGAGACAATGAAAAAACAGCAAATATCCCAGCCTGGAGCCACAGAAATAAATGTTTTGGGGAGTGGGTTAAGGACAGGTTGGGCCTTGGTATTTTGGGTACACCAGGAGAGAAGGAGCCCAAGTGTTAGTGGAGGGGGCTGAGCCACTTCCTTCCTAGCATTCCACATCATGCCCTGGTCTTGTCCCCTTGCTTGCTCCTCTCACTGTCTCTTTCTCCCCACAGCACTGCTGAGGACCCAGACCCAGGACCTCTGGCCATAAAGGAAGGGAGGTGGAGGCTAATGAGGGGGCTAAAGCCCTTTTCTTTCCCCTCTCCTTGTAAACCCACACCTGTGCATCCCAGCTGTGTTCACAGCCCAGGTTTAAATTGGAATCTTTCTTTTACATGGTGGAAAGAGCTTACCTGGATGGCAAATCTGAGAGTGCACAGATGAAATCAGCCTCATGCAGGGGAAAGCCTCCTGCCATCAATGCACATGAGCATGAGCTAACAAACCCTGCCAATCTTCACAGCTAAGAGATTTCCTCCCCATCACTCAGCACCAGCTGCAAAGGAGGGGGCACAGAGCTCCTGGCTCCAGCTCAGCCTCCACTTTCCAAATGCTACATCCTCCAGGTGAGGGATAATCCATCACGTGTAGCATCCATTTCAAACTGCTATTCACACCATGCTCTTCATACATTTAACGTGAGCAAAATGAGAGATTCAGGAGGGGATCACCAGAGCAGGGGGTTCAAGGAAGATGAATTGTGCAGCAGACTAGCTGAATAAAGAATAAAGAAAAAAACTAGCATGGTTTCTCTTTCTCACTTTCTAATTTGCTGAGTAATTGAAAGAAAAATGTTTCCATGCACCAGATCTCTGCAGTGGCCTTCGTGAACTTTAGCCATTGCAGACAGTGAGAGACTCAGATGGTGTAAGGAGAACCCTGCCTTTACAAAATGGCCTTCTCTTATACCACAGCTTCCACCCTCAGACTCACATTGTCAGACTCTCCCACCACCAGTGCTTTCTGCAGCTGGCTGCAGCCTGACCCTCTCTCAGTCACAGCTTCAGAGCCGTCTTATGTATTTTGAAAACTGGTTTGGTGGTTTGGTGTTGGTTTTTTGAGATGTGGTAAATATTTATTGGAGGTTTTTCTGCTGTATCTTAAATGTGAAAAGAAAAATGAAAAAAAAATTCTCACAAGCAGAAGCTTCAGGCACATCTTTGTGTCATAGGAGAGCAGAAGATGTATAGTGTGCAGCTAAATCAAGGGTTGCTCACTGAAAACAAGGATGAGGTCCCCAGCTCAGGAAAATACTATTTTGTATCACCTTTGTGGGCTTCTTACTCAGAATGGGTCCTGCCAACCTCATACACCACACATGAGCTTCATTTCCTTGCTCTCTGGTCCATTTTCCCCCCTCTAGGTGATGATCATCACATTTATTGTCACCCTGGCATCTCTCTTCTGCCCTAGGACCAGATACTACCAGACACAACCCATGGGCACATCCCATCTTGTGTCGAGGGCTCTGGAGCAGAGCTGAGGCTTCAGCCTGTGCTGGAAACATCCTCCTTACACATCTGCCACCCACAGGCATCTCCACCACAGGCACAATGCTCCCCGGTGGGTCAAGAAATGTGGATTGATGACCAGGACATTATTATGGGGTACACAAAACGTGTTCAGTGGGTGACTTACACGTGCTCCTGCCGTAGGCAGACACCCCTGAAACCCTGCTAGGCAGAAGTCTGATGCATCTCTCTCCTCCTAAAAAGCAGAGAAGCACTTCAATCCTTTTGAGGATCTCGATTCATTTCCAGAAATTGTTAATGTATTTAAGAATTAATGGGGTTAAACAGCTGAATTGACTGGTGCTTTCATTTTAACATAGCTTTTGAAAAATAAAGATCAAAATGGTGTTTCCTGAAAGCCTCTCTTTTAAATTTTGAAATGGGAAATTCAAGCAAACCAGCTCAGCTTTTTGAAGGCGGGGGTTGATTTTTGGCTTGTTTTGATTTGGTTTTTTTCCCCCAAAACATCTGAGTTTGAATGAATAATTGTTTTCCAAAAAAATTCAAGTGTTACTATCTTACCAGATTTTATTCGAAGTCACAGTTGAAACTGTCACAAGGTTGTATGAAGCTCTCTTTAAAAACATGGCACACAAAACCAGGTAGGTTTACTCGAACAGGGTGCTGCCTCTGGTTCTCTTTGACACCGAACAGTCCTGGCAAGAGACAGAACAGGGCACGTCTGAAGGAGCTTTCCTCTAGTGACTGTGTGTTCTTCCCATTATCCCGCAGTGCTTAAGCAAAAACTGTGATTCTTTCAAAACTCTAATTCCCCCCTGAGCCTGTGAAGGAAGTGGAACACCACTGATGCAGCTACAAGCCACGTGCATCTCCCTGGTTGCCCATTAAAGAGCAGGAGGCTGCCACAGAGCCACCCAGCACATCAGTCACAGCTCGTTCACGGGATGCCCTTCCAGCAGCACTGTCCTCACTCCAGCACCCACCCGCAGCTCCCGTGACATTCACCATGTGCCCTCCTTCACATGCTTCACACCAGCACATACATCATCCCCAGGGCTAGCAACATTCCTGGCTCTGCTGGATGATGGAATCTCTTGCCACCAAGAACCACCTGACTCCCCCTTGCCCAAAAAATGGGAAGAGAAAAGGAGAGAAAATGTTTCATACGGCTTCTGGCTTCATTTGGGGGAGGCAGAGAGAAGGAGGTGCTTTGGCACTCATAAATAGTTTTTCTCCCTTTTTGCATCCATCTGACTTTGGTAATACTCACACAAGCATAGAAAAACCCTCCTTAATGCATTAAGACTAAAATCATAGTTTGTCTTGATTGGAGACTGCATGTTAGCAGTGCCCAGCTAAGTCAGGGCTTGCATTTTAATTAGAAACTCTAATGGTGAAATAATATGAGAATAATTCCAGTAAGTGCTTTCCCTCTGGCAACTGGAAATAATACAGACATTTCAGGTGTTCCCTAGTCTGTATCCAGTTTTTATGATTTTTTGTCCTGCAGCATCAGCTGAAGGCCCTTACACCTGATAGACAATATCCTCAAAAATAAGCATGTAAGAGGAGTTCACTCCCCTGAAGAGGCATGGTCATGGATATGTATCTCATTGCCTGCATTTTGGAAAGCAAGTGGACAGGGGGTGAGTCAGTGAAGGAAGGCCTGAAGGAGGTTTTTTCCTCTGGTGGCTTTGCAGAAAGCCTGGGACCTCAACTTTGGGATCAATTCATGGCAGGGAGGTCCTGTTTTCCAAGGAAAGACCACTCTGTTCATCACTGTTATACAGCCTGGGTCAAAAAAACTTTCTTTTTTTTTTCTTTTTGGACCTACCTTTGATCTGGTTTTGGGCAACAATTAGCACAGCGGAATTTTGAACACCAATGCAGACCATAGGAGACACCATGGAATCAAAAGTAAAAACCAGTTATTTTCTGCTGTCCTGAAAGCACTACTGGGATATTTTAAAAATATTAAGGTTTCTTCTTCTTGGGGCTGATGTATTTAAATACTACTTTTAAGGCATTTCAGCTTTTTGAACCCACACTATTAGTATAGGCAAATCCACACTACAGCCAATTATAAAATGCAACTGCATGAGACAAAAAAGGAGGAAAAAACTCACATAAGGACTTAAATGCTATCTGACCCATTTTCCTGTGCACACAAAATTATTACAGCTTTGTTTTCAGATATGTTTACACTGTAAACAGGATATGGGTATTCAGCTGGAAAAATGGGGGAAATAGGGAGAAAAAAGTTAAAACACAGTGCCTACAGATATACTTGAAGCAGTTGCACAAAATACTTTGCTTCACTTGCTTAGGCCAGTCGTCTCTGCCAGTAAACTGGGCAGGATTGTGGTTTAACAGCTTTGCAGATGGTGTGAGGTAGAGAAAGAGCAGGTGACTCCTCAGGCTTTTGCACTGGTAGCCCTGTCTCTGTGTCTCTCTGTTTCCCTGACCTGCTAACCAGAGCCTTCAGTGAAAAGATGGAGAAGTACAGAAGCAAAGATGACTCATCAGTACCTGGGCACAGAGTTTTTGATGAACAACATGGAGGGAGTCTAAAATTAAGTTCTGTGAAGTGAGAGTGAAAACCAGCCTGAGCAGGGTGGCCTGTTTAAGAGCTCTTTGCTCTGCAGTTTGGCCTCTTGGGTGTCAGAGGGGTCACAAGTCACTACCAGCTCTGTGGGAGTGCTGAGTTATGCTCCCAGTGTGCAGTTTCTGATGGATTTATCCACCAAAAACATGGGTTTCTAAAGACCCACCGAACGCTGGCTGACTAAGCTAAGCACACTGCTTCCTTTGAAGGTGCCAAACTGCACTAAAAGTAGTTAAAGACACAGGAAATGTTTCCTTTTTCCATTTAGGCAGTTGTTGTCCTTGCCCCAGGGATGTTATATGAGCATGAGTGGGAGGGACCCAGGCCAGCACCATAGGAGGAGGGTTAAATAGCCCTGGAGCTGGTGGAGCATCCTGCTCCCCATTCCCTCCCTGTAATCCGTCAGCTGTCCACTGCCTGCTGTGGACCGGCATCATTAGGTACATGAAAGGGGAAAACAAACATGCCCAAAACCCAAGGAAACAAAGCAAACAGGATTCATGGTCTAGTGGTTAAAAGGCAAGCCCTGAGCAGTCAGGAGAGCTGGCTTCTCTCTCAGGCTGGGGCACTGTAGCTCTTGGTTAGCATCTCCTCCCTGTGCCTCAGTTTACCCAGCTATAAAAGGGGTATGGTTACCCCTCCCTGAATACATTAGGAGGGCTTTAAAACACCCACAACCTAATCAGTGTTACAGGTTATTCCAGCCCTGGCAACCTGGGAAAAATCAAAGCTGATTTATACAGACGAATCACTGTTGGCACCGACAAACTGGTAGAGACAGTCCTGTCAAGTATCATATTTGAAACCTAAGGCTTATACCATTCATTCCTGTCATATTTTTTTTGTTCCATGCAATGGTAGATAGGTATTGCATGCAGTGATATCCCCTCAGTGTGTGCCAAAATGAATAATGCCAGGGAGTTTCTGCCTCAGGGAAAGGCCACAGCCGAGCTTCCCATAGGTCTGCTGCCAGTGGAACCCCAGTGCAGAGGAGGTTGGCTGGGAGGTGTGTTCACAGCTGAGGTTTCTCAGTACAGCTCTTCCCTGTTTTTGTCCCCCGTGTCACTAAACCTGACCCAATGCTCATCACACACTGAAGATACCATCAAATTGTGATAACAGCCAGGGCAGAGGAGGGGAGACCATTTCTGCACATCTCTGTTGGTTAGACTTGGGATTTTTGTTTATGTTGGGTTTGCTCACACCTTCTAACCAAGAACACTAACCCAGCAACATTTCTTGAAAATCTAAACCAAGAATAGTGACTGCAGGGGTTTGTTAACACACCTGCAACAGTCACACATCACCCTGTCCCGACATGTGACAAACCCAGCAGCACCACCAAACATTCCATTTCTCCTTCAAGCATATTAGGAATTCTAGCCCTAAACCTTATGTTTTTACACTTCTCTAAACCTCTGACCTTTCTGGAGCACTTCAGTAGGGATCTATGGGGTTCATTTGACATTTATAATCTCAAAATGAATAGGCTTCTTTATAGAGAGTTCTTGGTATGCTCTTAATGTTGGGGCAAAATATTTTTCTCTTGGCCATCACTACAGAAAAGAAGTGGAGTCTCCAACTCTGGAGCTACTTAAAAGGTGTATAGGTGTGACACTTGGGGACATGGTTTAGTGGTGGCATTGGCAGTGCTGGGTTAACAATGGACTCAATGGTCTTAAGGTTCTTTTCTAAACTAAATGATTCTGTGATTTTAAGCTGACAATTAGACACTTGCATAATTTTTTTCAGAGGAGGTATGCACTGTGGAAAAACAGGAAATTTTTGTCATGAACTTGAAAACCTTCAGGTTAGCCCCACAAACTGAAAACATTCCATCTAAAACTCAAGAAATTCAGTTTTCAGTATTTCCCTCATTTTTTAACACAGAAAGGTATTTTTCATAGAAAACATAAAAAAAACCATAAAAAAAAACCCCACTTCCAGAGAAAATTCAATCACACATGATTGGAGCTGCACAGCACTAATAATGTATTAGGTACACAAGGTACAGATATTAGTCCATGCCTTTATTCAGGAGTTTAGGATATTGACTACTTGAGGGAAAGGTCCAGATAGCCACTGGATAATGATACTTTTTCTTTACTTTCTTACTGAGAAGACACTTAGGTTTAAGAAAAATCTGGAGGTCACATATACAGCCTCTCGCTCAAGCCAGGGCCATCCTTGAAGTTAGATCAAATTGCTTAATGTCCCACCTGGTTGAATTTTGGATATTCCCAAGGATGGTGATTTCACAGGTCTCCTTTCCACTGTTTGACCACCCGCAAGGTGGAAAAAGAAAAAAAAAAAAGTCCATAATATCTTACTCTCCTTAGTTGCCTTGGTCCTGTTGCTGTGCACTCTGAGAGAAGTTTGAGTCAGTCTTTTCTACACCCATCATTGCAATACCCAATCTCATAAGTGATCTTGAATTTTCTCATCTTAAAACTCTGAGCCAACCCAGGATCCTCAGCTTCTCTTATGCCATGTGCTCCTGTCGCCACTGGGCTTGATCCAGTAGGCCCATCAAAAAATTGATTTTTATTATTATTATTAGATAAATTCCTTTCTATCCATCCCCTTGGTGCATAATCCAAAGTCCTAGACACTCTGAGCAATTCCATACACTCACACAGGATGAGCACAGACCCTAATGATGAAGGAATTTCCAAGTTTTATTCAGAACAGCAACTGCATATTAATTTGCACTTCTTTTATGAACTCTGTGTAGACTGGTAACTGTTAAGGCTCTGAATCTTTGGATCAAAGGCCTCATAGAGGTAACTGTAATGTTATTTTTTAAATACAGCCTCTCCTGCTGTTGGCCAGCTGTCCAGTATGGTGTTGCCTTTGGTAAAATGCTTTCTGAGAAGCCCAAATGGCACAATTTTTTCTCAGAAAAGCAGGTGAAAATAAACAAGCAGTGGTGTAAACACATAGATCACTTGACAAGGAAAGTGGAAGCAGAAGACTGTAAAAAAAACAGGCTTTGTAATTATATAATAATTTTACAGCCAGTTAAAAACTAGGAAGGGAGCAAAATTTTAAAAAGCTGCCTTCACGAGAATGAAAAACTGGGTCTACTTGACCACCTAAAGGGTAATAATAGCCGTTCTGGGAGTGCTAAACTCTTTGAACTGTGTCTAAGTACCACTTCTGTTTATTTTAAGGAAGGAAACTGTCAGGTTCTGTTTGTTCGTACTGAGCCATCCACAATGTGCTTGATGCATTCAGGACTAGTAAAATAGTGGTACATCAAGTATAGGAAACAAGAGGTTTATCATGGGATTAGTCTTACAGAGATAAAAGTAATCACAGAGTTGCTCAGGACTTCTTGTTTGCTGTGAAACTTGACTACAGGAGGTGATGGGTCTTTTCTTTTACAGCTTTTTCTGGTTGAGGAGGGAGGGAAGTGGGGTTAAAATAAAAACCGTTCATCTCTCCCTTATTGTTGCAGTTCAGTGGGTGCCCTGCAGCTGGGCCCCACAGATAGGAATGTCCGAATGACCCTTAACCTTAGCTAGACCCCATTGGCTGAGTGCCAGATAGCTCCAGCCCCCCTAGACCCAGACCTAGATAAAAAACCTTCCCGCCATTGTTCGGTCTCTTTTCCTGCATACCACCAGAGAATAAACACCTGGAAAACGAGCCTCTCTCTCCTGGTTTCTGTGGCACTGCTCCTCTGAAGTCCCCAAGGCTGAGCTAGCAGAACAGTTTGGGGGGGGGGCTGAAAGAGGGCTCTGCCGCACCTTATTTTGTTCTTCCCCATCATTTGGTACTTTGCAAAGGGACAACTTTATTTTAAGGGATCATGTTTCTACCTTGCAACAAATCCCAGTCATGATTTTTATGGGCTAATTGCATTCCTGAATAGGTCACGAACTCTGGTCTGTTTTATTTCTATTCCTGATTTTAATGTTAATATTTTTTAAAAATAGTAAAGGAAAAGTGAACTGATGCAACTAAGACCATGCTTTTACTCAGAGTGCTTGTGTTATGGGGTCAGTCATTTACTTTTTCAGGGAATCAGGTGTTTTATAAAACAACTGGCCCAGCCTATTAGCTTGTCATCTGGAGCCAGGGTTCCTTTATTTAAGTGAAAAATTTCTATTTGATGGATTTTTTAACCTTTTATGCACAGTGTCAACACCTCTCAGGGATATCATCCACAAGCCAGATCATTCCTCCACAGTTCATTTTTACCTGTTTACTTTGAGCTTCCATATTGCACAGTGGACATATCAAAACTGGGGAAATGCTTTCTTATGGAATGCAGATGGACCTCCAGGCAGTGCAGGGCTGTTGCATGAAGATTTGGACTATCCAAACACCTTGAAGAGGGTGGGATATGTCTGGTTTTATTTTTGGATCTGGAGATCTGAGGTCTTCTCTCTGTCTGTTCAAACACCAGCACACGGCAGTGGTTGATACAAGCCTGGATTTCACACCACGTCAAAAAGGATGGTCCAGTATTCACAGAGAGCTCTTTGGGACAGGACACCCCTTACAGGGAAGTTCTGAAAGAAAACCACCAGTTCAAAATGGAGACAATTAAATAAAAAGTAGTAATAAGAAAAAAAATTGGTTTTATCTTTTGTACTGGTAAATGTCAGAGTTCCATATGGTTCTAGTGATGCTTAACAGAAAAGTGATTGGGGTTTCCTCTGTTTTGCACTGATCCTTTCAACTCTGAGTTCTGCTGGTTAGGAACTGTCTATGTGGTGATTATTTTTGTTGGTAAGACCTGAAGGAGCACAAAAATAGTGTACAACACAGAAATGACAAAATTACCTGCATTCAGGTAAGTTCCATGTGGGATGAATCTGTCTCAGCTATGTTGAGATGACTGGACAGGAGCCTACCCCCAAGTAAATGTCTAGGATACCATCATAGTGAGATGTGAACATTGGAGGAAAAAATCTGATTTCTCCACTTCTGAGGGAGAAAAATAGCACCCTGCTCTCTGCTATCCCAGCTGTTTGTTTTTTTTTTCACATATGCTAGCAAGGTGATTTGCTCAGTTTGGATCTCTACTTTTTAGATGAGCTCTTTTGGTCAGGTAGCTCCCATGTTTATTATTATTATTATCCTAATAAGGGATGTAAGGTTCACCCATTCTGTCTCCAAAGCCTCTGGATAACTTTCAGAACTTCTGCTGAGAGTAAGTTTCAAAGCATCAGTGGAAGGTATGAAAAAAGAAGTTAAGGCTGTGGCTCTGCTCACCCCATGAACCAGCCACGTGAGTGGAATTTGTGTGGATGATGACGGGGGTAAGTACCCTGGATAAAGGAGTGCAGTGGCTTATCTCTCTCTCCAGAAGAAATGTAGAGGAAACAGGATGTTCCAACTGAATTCTGCTAAATATTGACCTAGATACCTAGCAAAAAACCTTGTCCCTACTCAGAGACCTGTGAAAGGTCTTTAAGGAAAATATTTTTTCAAGCCCTTGTCCAGCACACGGAAGGCATGTGCCTGACAATGAATGCTTTTTAATGTTTGTGCTAAACCAAAACAAACCAGGGCTAAGCACTCCCATAAATCACTATAAGTTGTCTCCTTCCAATTCTGTGAACACAAGGGAAAAAAATGCTGAAGGTGTAATGGTGGCCAAACAATGAGTTAAAGACGTAAAATGGAATGAAGCAATGAATCCAAAACCAAATTGATTTTCAGATGGCCAGATCCCAGAGAGAAAGGGATGATTATGATTTCAGACATTCATATTATGAAATAATAAATTATTTCAATCTCTCCGTGTCTGACAAAAGGCAGACAAAGAGAGGCAAGATAGACAATTCAAACAACCTCACTGCTCTCCACAGTCCCTCTTTGCAAAAGGATCCAACAGTTATATGAGTGCTGGTACAGTATCACTACAGCTTTCTCTTTAGAGAGAACAGCTAAGTTTACTTTGAAAAAATCTCAAAACTGTAAGCAGAAAAATACATCATGCCAGCTGACAGACTTTTTAAACTCTACTGTGTGCTGCAATGGAAAATACATATCAGGGGGAAAAAGGAAGTGTTTAAAAAAAATGGTTTTACAATTATTATTATTTTTGTTTTGTTCACACCTTTACTTTTCTCTCAGGGTGTGATTAGGTGAATAAATTTCCATAATTTTTTATGTGCTCTGGTCTATCTTGTCATACTCCCAATCAGCAAGTTCAGATTGTTTTAGCATTGTTTAAAAACAAGCTCTACTTGTAATTCGTATTTCCTGAATAATCACATGAAAAGCAACTAGGTGGGCAAAGGTGAGGTTCTGTGTTCTCTGGACGGATGAACAATGCTTAAACGTAACAGAATCTACAGTGTGAACTCCAAGTCCCTCTGCCATGCTGGGGAAAAGGCCACTGTGCCAATTCCATCACACATTTTCAGCAAAGAGCCTCATCACAGTCATGGTCTGATCCAGCCTCCACATTAGTGTTTTCTCTTGATTTTAACCGTCACCATTTTCCCTTCTTATTGTCAAGAGGTCATTTTTGTCCTGGTAAGCACAGACAATAGGCATAACTTTCCAGCATCGCACACAAAATCAGATTTTTTTACAATTTCTCTACCTGCTTGTGAGTGCAGGTGACCAAGCTCCTCACCACCTCATCCCTGAAAACCCACTTTTCCTTCAGTCCTCTGGGAACACTAAGGAAGCCATCCAGGGTAAAATTTAGATGGAAATATTTATGTTAAGTAGATTATTTCCAGCCAAACATTCAACATATTCAGGTCATGCCTGTCTGCTTCAGGGAAAGCAACTGCTCTGCAAGCAAAGGGAAAATGGGAGAGGGAACAAAAAAAACCCACCCGTCTGCTGAGTCGAAAGCCAAAGACGGGCCTGGTCCTTCCCTTCAGAGGCCTGAAAGAGAATGAAGGGAAAGTCTGAGACTTCCTGCCTTTGTAAGGAGTTTACTAATTAAATGTTAATTGTGGGCCTCGACTGACCAACATTTAAATGAGGCCTCGGAGCCAGGAATTGGGCTATTGTGGTTGGATTGTTTATACGGACAGGAAAATGGCTTTCTAAACATCAGATTCCTGCGTGCTGGCCAAGCTCTGGAGGAAGCTTCACGTGGAGCACTCCCAGGGATCATGCCCAAGGACTGCTCCCGCAGAGCTGCTCCAGCCTCAGCCAGGGAGTGATCACACATTCTCCTGGAAGTTTCTGGCTTCTTCTTTTCCTGCAGCAGGGTGGCTTTGATGAGGACTTTGAGCAGGCGAGCTATGCCGGTGCGGCCAAGGGGTGCAGTTCTCTAACAGACAGGAGGTTCCCCACCTCGTGTGCTGTGGGTGGTGATTAGAGGATATTTGTGCCTTATTCTGAGATTAGAAGTGGTTTGTGGCAGGAACTCTCCATTTTTCGTCTGCGTTTGCAGAAAGCAACGGTATGGGATGGTGCTTCACAGTCACAACTGCAGTACTAAAGTCTTCACGCTTTCATGTTTCCCTCTTTTCTTTACTCTTCTTGATAGTGTCCACATATTCAGATTGGCTGCTGAAACATGTTCCAGTCTGGACTGTGATGCATCTTCTATATCTTGGGCTGAATTTTTTTCTTTGGGGCATTCAGCAGAGATTTGAACTTATGAGTCTGACTAGTTTAATCACTCCCTCACCTTTTTTTAATCTGAACTTCCTTGGACAACTTTAAGAGCCTTTTTCACACCCATCATTCACATCACCTACTGTTTCTCATCCAAAATCCTCCTGCTAAGGAGCAATCACTGGGTATGGCTCTACCCTTGAACCACTTGGATCAGTTGTTCAGCTCCTGTCATTCCTCCTGCTTTACTTCACTACGCATCTCAAAATCCAACCCATAATATGCAAAACATCCTGTTGGTGTCCATCTTCAGTTTCAACATCTCACACCAAGTAGTTTTTGAAGAATTCATACTATAGTCAGCCTATATGGTTTTGAATTTTCTGAGAGTATTTCAGTACAGTAGCATGATATTGTGAAGTAAAAATGGTTTTGGGGTGCCAGAAGCCCTGGAGGTAAATTATTTCCTGCATATCCATTTCTTCCCTGGACTTTTCAACCATGCTGATTAAAACTGGCTACTCTGCCTTAAGCTTGGTGGCTGTGATTAATACCTGTCCCCATCAAGGCCAATAAATTTGACCTGGAAAATTCTTGTTGAACTTTCATCCTTCCCCTTTCATTTCTGTGTTTAAGTTGTACCTTTGTATTGTTGGTAGTTTAGATTTGAAAATGTATTTGACCATTATATCTCAGGGGGGTAGGAAAAAAGTACTTGCCTGATTTACCAATTAGCCTTCTATTTTATTTTAGAAATTGATGTCAGGGAAGTGAAGTGATAGCCTAAGCCAAGCTGAAAGGTTCTATTAGTTTTGGGGTAGCCACGGTGCTAAGCAATTCCAGCTTACCTGAGAAAGGTCAGATGAGTCCCAGAGATAAACTCACAGCTGAATGTTGTGCTTTATTGTAGAACAGCTTCAAGCTGTATTAGCCAACAGTGACTTAAACTAGTAAACTGGGTTCCCATCCAGTCTAAATTGAGCTTTTGTACCAAAAGGTCCCACTGGATTTCAAATACTGAGAACTGAAATAAAACTAGGTTTCCTGTTGTCTTTCACCCCCCAAAGAAAACAGAAATTCATGTTTGCTTTTTGTTTGTTTCATTTGTTTTTCTTCTAGTTTAACAGTGAAGATTAAGGCCTTCTACATCCATGGAATATGAGGAAGCAAAATGCCTCTGCATTGTCCCTGCAATTTGGAAGTGGCAGAAGGCCAAGGTGTGACAGAAATCTTGATGAGAGGGCTCTAGCATCCATCAGCTCAGGGATTTGGTTGTGTATCACTGGCAGTCCTGTAGTACCACACCCTAAACTCCTCTTTTATAAAACTATTTTGGTTTTGTCAAACAAAATCATACCCTACTTCAAACAGTTCCTTTTTGGTAATTTTGCTCAGTTATATTCCAGCTTTGTATGAAGATGCTCCGAGCAGCGTTTGCTGTAATATGATCTGGTCATAGCGTCAGCCAAATTCTCTGCTGGGATCTGTCAATACAGCATCACTAATGCCAAGGATGGAATTTACTGGGATTACTGGTTGTCTGCTCAATTATATTTAAAGAATTTTTTCCTCTACTAAAGAAACTATTTCTTATTTCCTCCCTTTTTGAGAATAACATTGATTTCAGTGCAGGTACTTCTGACCAGCAGAACTGTACCAGGTGTATTCCTGCATATAGTGGATTTAGATTAGATGTTAGGAAGTACTTTACTCAGTGTGGTGAAGCACTGGCACAGGGTGCCCAGAGCAGCTGTGGCTGCCCAATCCCTGGAAGTGTTCAAGGCCAGGCTGGACGAGGCTTGGAGCAACCTGGGATAGTGGAAGGTGTCCCTTCCAATGGGAAGGATTGGAACTGTATGACTTTTAAGGTCTCTTCCAACCCAGACTCTTATAGGATTCTATGATATCCATTTCTATGCAGAAGAAGTGGCTTATGGTTTTTCTTAAATAATGGCCTTCATGCCACTTTTGCAACAATTTTGTAACATTTTTGTCATGCATGTTTGTAGCAGCACAGGAGCACAGGGTAGCTGGGAGGAAATATTACCACCACAGTACAGATGAGCCACTGACCTACCAGCGTACAAACTTGTTGCAACAATTTTTGCTTCACCTTTTCACCGAAGTGAAACATCTGAGTGAAGTGAATAGTCAGTTCACACTTGGCCTGTTATGAAAGGGGTGGGTGGAGGTGGTGGTGTCTTTGTCAGACATGGTTAAAGCTGCAAAATCCTCTTTTGGAGACTTTAGTGGCAAATGTGCTGGCTGTGTGGAGGGGTGAGGAAAAAGTGCAGACTGCAGTACACCTATCCTGGTTTGTTTTCTTGTTGTTATTCATTGGCTCTTTCTCTAAGTTTTTGTTGCTGCTGTTTCCGATTTGTTTTTTTGGGGTTTTTTTTGTTTGTTTTTTTTTTTTTTTGTAAGGGATGGAGAAAGAGTGATTAAATGCACATCAAGAAATGTCCACATAATGTTCCTGAATTTAGGTTAATTTGACTGTTTTCTGTGTAAATATATATATCATTGTGACTTGGAATATGATTCTCCTCATGCTAGGCACATGTGAGTCTTACTTTTCATATACAAATTTACCCCATAAACTCAGTACAAAACCCTGGGAAAGATCCATGGAAAGGAAAAAAGGGTCTATTCCAGTATTTGATGGTTTATCCTCTGGCTCTAGACACTGTATATGAGTTTACCAGAGTGAGAACTTTGGCAGGTGACCTGCATCTTGGTTCAGCCACAGTTATTTCCAACTAAAGTCATTAAATCAAAAGCAATTTGTAAGTAAACAGTTGTCACAGGAGCCTTGATCTCAGGAGATGTTGGCAGACTGTCAAAGAGATGTTGCCTCAGCAGCAGGAATTTTCCTTCCAGCCTAACCCTAACCTTGGAGGACTTTACCTCAGTTTGTAGGCACATAAACTCATACTTGCACTGGTCATTTCTGGGGCAGTCATTTCAGTACCTCACCTCTCAAGGAGTGTAAGATCAGGAGATTGATGAGAAATTTAGATCACCTCCTCTCTGAGCTGTCAGGTCCTCACTCCTCTTACAGTCGGTTGAGGAAAGCAGTCACATCTCTATGAAACGCAGTTATAATAACACAATTATTGTAGATAACAAAAAAAAAATAGAAAGAAAGGTCTCCAGACTATGGTGTCCTACTCATGAACACGACCTGCCTGGGCCAGGCTTCAATCCATCCATCCCAGTGCCCCTTTCCAGCTAAATCCTGAATCAGAAGATGAGGACACCATAAAGAAGAAATGAAAACTTCACAGGAGACATCGGTTAAGTATTTTGTGACTCCCATCTTGCTTCCCTTCTCAGTGAAAGGTGGAAGAAATTATTCTGTATTAAATGTTTTTGCTACACAAAAGAACAAGTTTAGATTCTCCTGATGATTTGGGGAAATTCTGGTTACTATAAACTCTGGTCAAATCATTCTAGTTAGGAGGGAAAAAAGAACAGGAAGTAAAATAATTGATTTTTTAAAAACATTTTTTTTTTGGTTATGAATGTGAAGTGACCTAGAAATCAATTATTTCCTCTAATATAGACCTATAATCCTCTGTAACAGCTAGAGTTGAGCTTAAACTTTGAAGTACAAGGTTTAATATGCCTTCCAATAAATTTACTGTCTTTAATTATGGTTTGTATTGTTATCCTTGGTATCTGTATGAATGGCCAATCATTTTTTAATATGGTCTCCTTAGGGGACAAAGTGCATGAGATGACATTATCTGTGCCTTGTACCTTGCTACCTGTTCTACGGTGAGAACTTCTGGATTTAGGCCAGTTTCAGCCATATTTGACAGAGAAACAGAGATACCAAGTTACCAAATCCTGAAAAATTTGTTTGTAAGAGTAGCCTGAAAGTAAAACAGAATGAATGAGTGATGCCAGAAAAGCTGCAGGGAAGGAAAACTTCATAGAAATCCAAATTCAACAAAGATTTTATCAATATTTGCACTTCATAATGTACTAAGAGATTAAATCTGGAGGTCTTCTCTTGCTTTCTTTAGGCCAAGGCATTTTTTTAATGATCTTATTAAAACCTGTGTTTAGAAATTTGGTAGCAAGTTGTTCCCTATGTTGATAGTAGAACTATGAACATAGAATGGTTTGAGTTGGAAAGGAACTTGGAGATCATCCAGTTCCAAGGTTCTTGCCATGACCAGTGACATCTTCCACAAGACCAGGTTTCCCAGAGCCCCATCCAGCCTGGCCTTGAATGCTTCCAGGGCTGGGAAATTCACAACCAGTCTGGGCAACCTGTGCCAGAGCCTCACCACCGTTGCAATAAAGAATTTCTTCCTTATATCTAATATCCCTGTGATCCTAGATATACCCTTTATGTCACAACCCAGTTAGCCTGTGCCTGATGGCAAAGGTTAGAGGCTTTTCTGGATAGATGTGAAAATAATCCAGACTGATTTTTGATTGTATCTCAAGTATTTCAGGGTCCTGAACCACTTCATCTAGTGGGTATCATCCTTGCTCATGATGGGGTGGTTGGAACTTGATCGCCTTCAGGGTCCCTTCCAACCCAAAACATTTTATGATTCCATGACTTCCTTGCATGCCTTCATTCACTTCCCAGGTCCTCCCTGTGTCAGTTCCAATTGCACCTATTATGTTTCTGTCCTTCTACCTTCTTTGCAGCTTCCTGCATGTCCCCATTCCTCAGTGCAATGCATTTGTTTAGCAGCTACATGGGTAACCTCAGCAGAAGTTATTTTAAGCAAAAAATTTGCACTGGAAACTCCCTTCCAAATACCTATCAGGCCCAGTGCTGCCTCATTTATATGAATTAATGGCATCACTGCCTAAGGTGCAGAAGCTCTGAGAACTAATCTGTTGCTCTGTAATGATTTGGTTATTACACTGCAATGATTAAGGCTGCAAGTTGAAAAAAGTGTTTAAGTTCACAGTAAACATATGCTTAAGCCTTAATGGTGATAATAATAACACTCCCAGTTGTATAGCTGTAAAATAGGGGAGACAAACCTGGACTGCCTACTGGAATCATATATTTTTATCCCAGATCAAAAGTGCAATGTGCAATGAAAGATGAGATGAGATGATGAAATGAGATGAGATGAGATGAGAGGAAATGGGTTTATACCAGCTTTTGCAGTACCACAGGACAGTGTTATCTAATTTTTATATTTTAAAGACATTATTAAAAAGTAAACTATCTGATTTGACTTCCTGTTCCATCTCATCCTGTTAGGCCTGTATCTAGGCTGTAACTTGTGTTGGACTAGCACAATTCTACCTGGAGGTGACTCATTTAAATTAAGCAGCATGCATCAGGAAATGGAAACTCCATCATTCCTTTCTGTAGTATCTTAATCAGCCTCATTGTTAAAAAGATATGTGCCTTCTTTCTGAGATGAGCACGTCTAGCTTTCATATCCATGATTCTTGTTATCTGCTTTCTGAAAAATTAAACTGCCCTTTCACATCTGGCGTTTTCTCTATTATGCAGTGTAATCAAAGCATTTCTCAGTCCTCTTTCATACAGGCTAAATAAATAGAGTTCTTCATTTCTTACACCATCAGTTATTTTCCCCACACCTCCAATCCTTCCAGTGCTTTCCTTCTGTGTCTCCTCGACATCTAAAGCACCCAACCCAAAACAGCATTCCCACCTTTCATGCACAGACCTCCAGATCAGGGGGAGATCCTGATCTATGTCAAGGAACTCTTCCAAAATAGTCTGACGTGGTCTAATTTACTTTTATTTCTTCTCAGACAAGCTTTTTAATGGCCAGAAACCAGGGTAAGAGAGCAATGACCCAGTAGGTGTGAAGGTGCAAGAAGCCTTTTCTTGGGGACAGCAGCAGCATTGTACCCTGGCTACATCTAAGACATCCCATCTGACTGTGCCATCAGCTCACCTGAAGGAAACAGGCTGGCCAGTTATTGTCAATTACATAAGGCTAATTAAGCTTTGATTTACAGATGTCATTTTACATAGTCATTTTATACTTGGTAGAATGTGGTTTGATTACCCCTTACTGTTGCCTTATCTGCAATAGCTACAAATGCTATTAGCAGTTGTGCAGCAACTTATTCATTTCTAACAATATGACAATAAAGCCTATACCATGGTTAACCATGCAGGAAATGTCACTTGCAAATTATCATTTCCAATTATTCAGTATTAATTTAAGGGACACGGTTATCAGTCCAGTTACAATTCTTTTCTTTATATGACCTTCTATTTAATAGCTAAAGATTTCTTTTCTTTTCCTCTTTATTTTATTTTTCCTTTCTTTAATTTCTTTTGTATTTTCTCTTCTCTTCTCTTCTCTTCTCTTCTCTTCTCTTCTCTTCTCTTCTCTTCTCTTCTCTTCTCTTCTCTTCTCTTCTCTTCTCTCTTTATCTTTTTTCCTTTTCTCCTCTCTTCTCCTGTCTTCTTCCTCTCTTCCGTCTCTCTTTCTCCTCTTTATTTACTTTTTTCTCTTGTCTCCCCTTCAATCTGTGCAATCAGAAATTGAAATTGAAATTCCTAGAAAGATTCCATACCTCTTGTCTAAAGGGCAAGTGTTGCAAAGTCACAGAAATTGCCTAATCCACTTCAGTGAGAGGAAGCTGATGACCATTTAGGAAAGGCTGGAAAGCTTTTATCTGTTCTGTGTGAGATTCCAATAATTGTTTTAACCATTTACAGATGAATGGCAAATAAACTGAGGGGGCTTTTTTGTTTTTGGTTTTTGTTTATTATTATTATTATTATTATTTAGATGAGGAAGAGGAAAGAAAATAATCCAAGAAATCAGGTTGTCAGGGCATTACTGTATTAATCATCCTGAAAGCTCTGGGAGCCTCAGTGGTTCTTCAGGCTGTACAGGACAGCAGAAGTGGCTGAGAAAATCCTGGGTGTTAAAAAATTACTCCAGTGACCTTTTTTCTCCATGGTACCTGTCTCCTCTGCCCGGGAGGAGTCACAATCTTGGAGACATGCAGCTTCTTTCTTCTGTCAATACCAATTCAAGAGTCCCATCTTGGTCCTTTTACCCCAAGGCCTCTGCCACCACTCTCAAATTTGTTTGTGACTGATGTGGTAGCACATCTCTCCCCAGCACAGCAGTAAGGTATCTAGGTCATGCTTCTAGGAGGGATAAAGCAAGGCTCTCTCAGGGCTGAACTGTGAGATTTCACTTCCTAAATGACTGTTCAAACCAGTGGGCTATTAAGCAGGGGAGATCATACAGCACTGGATGGGTTTGCAAAGCAAAGCAGCTAAAACAGCATTTTGTGAGGGCTGTGATCCTATTAGAATATTTTAGGCAAACTCTGAGAACACCCACACAGTCAGAAGACCAAAGTCATTCTCCACCTAGCTCGGGATCCCAGTGGGGATTAGGCATAGGCCAACTCTTCCATTGCTAAATTAAGTGGCTAAGAAGAAATGGGATATTTGAATCTGGAATTGCCTACCTTCCTCCATCAGCTACAGAAGGACAGCAGACAACTGGCTTAGACCAAATGCCCAAATGTATATAAATAGATAAGACATATCCCCCTTTTTGAGTCTCAGTCCTCTATTTCTAAAATGAGAAAACTAAGATTACTTCTTTCCTTCACGGGGTTATTGTTAGGGTAACACTAACAGTGAGGTTTTTTGCACTGTTAGGACAAGGTTAGAAACTGTCCAGAAGCAGTAGCGCTCTGGGGGAGAAGAAACATTTTAAAAATCAATTAATTTGCTCTAGGAGAAGGGGGAATTCATTCTTTGCTTTATGTCTAACACATCAATTTTGCTTCTGTCTGTTCAGGCCCAGCTTGTTCCTTGCAGCTAATGATCACAGATGCAGCAGAGCTGGAATAGCTCCTTCTCCTTCACTTCCTGCTGATGGATTAGAGGACACCTTGCCTCTGTAACAACCAGACTATCTCCTTATCTACACAAGGAAGATCCAGGGAATACCTCATTTGAGTGCCAAGGTAGATTGAAATTAAGCAGATCTACAGGACAAGCTCCTATAATCCTGCAGAGATCTGGGAGAAGCAAGGGCAGCTCAGGCTTCTGCAAGACCACACCTAAAACAGGGCGAGCAGCAGCAGACGTTGTCAACCCATCAGCGAAGGGTGGCAGGTCCCCCCTGTGCTTTCTCAGGAAGTTTTGTATAAACATAAACTCATTTGTGGTCGCTGAGTTTGAAACGATTATTCCCACAAACAAACCAATAGGAAGCAGAAATAGACCGAATGCGTATTTTTCAGTTTGTGGTCTCCCGGGGGTTTAAATACAAAAAAGAGAGTTAACAAAATGAATGACAACATTACACCTGAAGACGATTAGGAAACAAGATAAGACACCCCTGTGTTTATCTTTG
The DNA here is from genome assembly GCF_031753505.1 of Anomalospiza imberbis. Taxonomy (NCBI): domain Eukaryota; kingdom Metazoa; phylum Chordata; class Aves; order Passeriformes; family Viduidae; genus Anomalospiza; species Anomalospiza imberbis. The sequence continues at coordinate 4,482,878 of NC_089685.1, read as the reverse complement.
ACAGCCATTACAACGCAACGTAGCCAATATGTAGTTCAATCAGTTCTGATGACACTTTCTTTCTCTTTTTATGATAAGAACCGTTAGGTTTAAATCCTGCCAAGTAAAACGAGCCTAGATATTGGCAGCAGCGATAAGAGTAGCTCTGCCTTTGGGCTAATAATAGTTGATACACCTATCGGTCATAAAGCAGTTTGCAAATGTTAGGGAATTTGATTATCATTTTCCTCTAATTTACACAGAGATTTATTGAGGTAACTGAACAACTAAATGTGCCACTAGGTACTAATGGATTTTTAAAAAGTCATTTGGACGTTTAACTGTCGCTGAGAATCAAGTGAGCACTTGAACCCACGTACAGATCCTGCCAGGCAGCTGCCACCTAAACACCACTGGATTCATTTCAGCACCCAGCTGAAGGCAGTAATCCTTTAACGCTGTCCTAAAACTCGGGAGCTTGTAGTCTGAAAGCGGAACAGGAGGTAAATGGAGAAGCTTGAAGGACTAATGAGGAAGTTTTGGTCATCACAGAATTCTGTGCCTGTACAGAGCCTTTGTCAAGCTCTCAACTGTCAGTCCCTGTGAAATTAGCTCTACATCACTTACTGCGGAATTAATTTCACATAGCTCAAGCAACTAAAACTACTACTCCTGCATCAGGGGTTAAAGTTAAATAAATTCTTCCACTTGTGACTCACTCGCACTTTTGTCCCAGCTTTTCAATTCACTCCAGGGATGGGAAGAAGGACAAGAGGACTTAATGAACAAAGAGTGAGATTTAAAAAACAACAAATTACATCGATGTGTTTAAACCTGCATTGTTTCAGGCTCCCCATGCATCAGTATTAGCATGACTGAGCTGCACAAGGGCAGGCAGAAGGCTGGAACTGGGGGACACAGGCTGGCTTTGACATGCACATTTCTTTTTGCAAACTTCCCATGTCTGTGGTCAAGGAGCTTGAGATGATGTTCAGCTTTGAGGGATGTAAGAATAACTTCTAGTCCTTGAGAACAAGTCAGAGGCCAAATGTGGCACTTCATTCTTTTTCTACCCAGTCAGGTACAGAAGGAACTGATGTGGAATCTTAAATTTGGCTTGTGTAGATTCACCCTACACCTCATTAAACCTTTCTCAGATTATCAGATATTCACAATACCAGTCTATGTGTCATTTCAGGTGATTGTCAGGATTTTTACTGGCTCTCTAAGGCTAGAATGAGGGGGTTTTTGCCAAAGAGCAGGGAAAGAAGCTTATCTGTTCAGTTACTTTGAATTTGGTGGTGATTTACTGTTTTCATGGCTATGTATTGAGAGAAGAGGCAAATAAAGAAACTGTCACTTAAACCACTAATGGAATTAAACATTTACATAGTCAAGGCAGTAACCAATGCCTTGTTCATAGTGATGGGTTATGACTTAGCTAAACAATGCAACCTTTAATTGTCTGCAATGTAATTTCCAAAAGCCTCCCATGTACTGCAGATTAGGCCTCTCTCTGAGCTCTCTTTAGGCAGATGCAGCTTTTCGTCCAAAATTCATAATTCTGTGCCAATTTGGCAGCAACAAGGTGCTGTGCTAAGATATCTGGAAATCTGTTCTTTCAGATCTTGTTTGAAAGGAATTTTACTATGGGTCTTGCACATCCAGAGGAAGTGGAAACTGAATTATTTGACATCATCAGAGGAAGACAGGACAGCCCCAGGTGCTTCATGTGACACATGGCTCTGTGAACCTGTACCCAAAATCAGAGCTTTGTGCAAGCACACAGACAGGCACCTGAATCCCACAGAGATTGTAAGACAGATACCAGCAGCATATCCTTCCACAGGATGCTTTTTAGCTGGCAAATCTCATGCAGTAAGGTCTCACTAACCCACATAGAGTCAGCCCTAATCACTGTCTCATGGTGAGTCTAGAAACTCAGCACTGAACGAGGCACTGCAAGGAGGTTTTCTCCCCAAATGAAATAAATGTCCAAAAAAGGTATCCCTGTTGTTTTGTGAATTTTGCAATGATTTTTTGGTTGAATCCATGGGAAAATAGCCCAACAGCTTTGTCAGATCATAAGCCTGGTGTCAGTATTCCAGGTGTGGCTCAGTCAAACAAATAAGCAATGATAGGATCACAGAACTACAAAATGTTTTGGGTTGGAAGAGAACTTAAAGATCATCCAATTTCAACCCCTCTGCCATGGCCAGGGATATTTTCCACTTCCCAGATTGCTCAAACCCCATCCAGCCTGTCCTTGGACACTTCCAGGGATGGGGCAGCCACAGCTTCTCTGGGCAACCTGTGCCAGGGCCTCACCCCACACAGAGTAAAGCATTTATTCCTAATATCTGATCTAAACTCACTCTCTTTTAGTCTGAAGGCATTCCCCCTTGTCCTATCACTCCATGCCCTTCTCCATAGTCCCTCTCCAGATCTCCTGTAGATCCCCTTTAGTTGCTGGAAGGTGCTCTGGAGTCTCCCTGGAACATATTCTTCCTCAGGATGAACAGCTCCTTCAAGTACATGTCCTTCTTGATCCCAACTAGATAAGGTCACCTCCTCAACTTAGATTTATATTCAGGCAGATCTCAGGCCACTGCCTTTCCCCTGAACCAAAATACCTACTCAATATTCCTTCCAAAACACAGGAGGCAATGAGAAAATTAAAGTAAAATATATATGTTCATGAAAATGAGGTGAGCAGATCCTTAGAAACTGCACCTATTTCTTCCTTGTCTCTTTCACAGCACTAAGAGTGGAGGAGCACTAAGATGTATTGAAGCAAACAGAAAGAATTTAGAAAGGCATGGGATGCTAAGAAAGGCATAAATTTGCAAATTAATGCAAGAAATAACAGCGACTGGAACAAGATTTCTACTTCGACTCCTGGAAGACTAAAAACCAATCAATACCATCAGGTACAATTAAGAGATCCTTTCACTATACATCCCCCTCCTCTCAGATTCAAGGTTTTATCCCAGGTGGTTTTGTGGCACCATCCCTAAATTAGATAAATGCAAGTCAGAGATAATTCAAGCCAAATGTTTCCATTGGGATTATTAACTTCATTCTTTCAGAAAATAGTGATTTCATCTCATCAGTATTTTTTTAATTAATTGTGATAAAATCTAAATATATTTATGATTTACAACAAAAATTCTTGTCTTCCATGTTGTGGCCATATTCAAAACATTTCTCTTTTAGTCCAGAATTGGATTATAAATCAAAACAACAAGTCAAATCAATGAAGTAAAAATGAAATTGTCAATTCCACTTATCCTACACATCATTTCAGAATTTTGGCTATGCAGGTGTTTTTTTCTTTTTCTTACCAATGGAAAACAGAAAAAAAAAATAATGATTTGGAATCCCCTGTAGTACAATAACTCTGACTTCCTATTCCAAGTGCTTAATTCTTGCAATATTTTCAGCTCAGATTCTCATCAGCTGAACTCTTGTCCTTACAGATAAGGAAAGTGACTTTCTTAATTTTATATCTAGGATAGTTCTAGAAAAATAATTATTTATAATACTTTTAAATAAAGCTACTTCCCAGGTTTTTACCAAGCTTCAAGATCCACCTCTGAATTCACTTCTCTCTCATAGTGAAAAGAAATCCTTGATTGATAATGGATAGGAAGACAGTGAGGCAAGGTTGCTGATACAGCACAGAAAGAATTGGTGCACACAGCTAATCTGTGTTTATTAATTTTTTATCAGGTCCTTTCCTCTCCCCATTCTGTGCAAATAACATAAGTGTGCATTAAAATGGAAGCAGATTAGTGATTCACTGGACTCTGGGAGACTACACTCCTGCTTAGGGTTGAACATGAGTCTAAAATTAAAGTTAATCGAATCCAGCCAGATTTACGAAAGTTTTTAAATGCCTGAGGATGCAAACAGTGTAACCTCTCAACCCTTACTCTAAGTGCATCTCTTCTTTTATTAATTTTTGCCATGAGTGCCGAGAAGACTGGCTGCACACAGGATGCAGGTAGATAACACAGATGAATTCATTTAAGTACTGCAGCTGGGGTGGTCTCACTCCTTCCTTCCTACTCCTCCACTCCTCACCTACATCCTTCAACCACTCCCATCAGCTCTCAGAGCACCTCAGGTCCCTTTCTGAACCAGATCAGCTCTGAATTGGCAGAAAAAATAACACAGCAACAGAACTGGGCTGGTTTTTGCCAGGTTTTTGCCAGGTTACAAAAGAGCAGTATCTCAGCAAAGAGTTCAATGTGTTTCAACATGTGAAGGGGTTAGGTTAATAAAATCAGCAGTTGGACTCAATGATCTTAGAGGTCTTTTCCAACATAAATGATTCCATGATTATCTGATGGTGCCCAAGGATGGGAGGGATGAAAAAAAAAAGGGAGAGAAGGAATCCTTTTAGATTAGTAGGGAATAGCACTGCACCATACACAAAGCATTGTAATTGCTACTCACACCCTAGCTTCAGAATAAAATCTAACCTGAAGAGGCTTTGTCTTTTAACAAAAATAACCACAAAGTTCAAAAAGGCATCTTTTAATGTTTTTAGAAGATTGTGCTGAATAATAGATGTGGCTTCACGTTTGAAACTTTGCCTGTTTAAACATGATACGACCACAATCTTGTTTTTGCACTTGTAATTTAGTTAGAGAAAGAAACTCAGAGAAAAATAAATCTGTGAATGTTCATTAATGACTGTGTAAACAGTGAGTACTGGCTTCACAGGCTTTTTTTTTTTTTTTTTTTTTTTTTTTGCAAATATTCAGTAAGTAGGACATGCAATTCCTAGTGGATTATTACTGCAATGCCTGGATATTCCTAGATGGATATTTTATCAGCACTTTCTGGGAATTTGCAGCCATGGTCAGCAAGATGTCCTACAGCAACCCATCAGCTACTCTTCTCTACTGCCCTCCACTACTCTACTCTTGTGAGACCTCACCAGGAGAACTGCATCCAGCTCCGGGGCCCCCGACACAGGAAAGACATGGGAATATGGAATGAGTCCAGAGGAGAGCCACTAAGTTTATCATAGATGTTGGAACTAGATGATGATTAAGGTCCCTTCCAACCCACACCTCTCCATTATTCTATGATCTCCATATGATGCTTCATTCATTTTGGCAGGTTTAACAGTGTCTCTAAACTGATGGGGGGGGAAAAAGCTTCCAGTAATTACTCAGCTATTATATGAGTTTGTGCAAAGTATGCCACAAATAAGTCATCATTTGTTTTTGAAAGCTGCGTAACAAAAGTTTTCTAACACTTTTCCTCATCCTCCAGAAGGGTTTCAGAATTACAGAAGACATCTCACTTTTTCAGCCCTCAGCATGTGCTGATGCTTGTTCTCACAAGAGGAGAACCACAAGGCTTGATAAATATTTTCCAAGCTTTTAGAATTATGGTTTGTATTTATTATTTTATGTTTGTAACTTTTTACCTTATAATGGATGACTGCCCCATTCTTGAACTGTGCATCTCAATAGTTGGTAGAGAGTGCAGTTTGTTGTAGCTCAAGGTACAATTCATGAGGCTGAGCTCATCCCATCCCCACTGGTGCTGCCACTGGTGTTCTTTGGGTTTAGATCAGACACCTTTAAAAATCAGTCAAAAGGACTTCAGAGGCCAATCTGTGAGATCCTGAGCTGGTGTAACCCAGCTGTACCTTTTGCAGCCTACTTTACAACTGTAACAAATCCTCTCTTTAAAAATTAATAGAAAATCCTACTCCATAAGAAAGCAAAATTCCTTCTTTAGGGTGCAACAAAGATGGCCTTCATTTGTGTCTGACCTGAGTGGAGATTTTGGTTTTCCTTTGGAGGCCAAGTTTCAGGTGTAAAACTCCCAGATGAAGCTGTGCCAAAGAGGAGAGAGTGGGGGTTACATTTTTCAGGCAGGGAAATTTACTTCTTAATGTTCAATCCATGCATAGTCCTTGAACAATGGGCTGGCTTCTTTTCCCCCTCTGGCAACTGAATCATGTTGTACTGTAAATAATGTCCTGCAGCGTGGCCCTCCCCCTTCCTAAAGAAAAAGGAAAAATATAAACCTCTCCCATAGCTGGCTATGCTGATATTATTACTCATTGACTGCATCAGCACAGGTCTACATTAGACACTTGTCAAAATCCCTGCCAAGAGAAAGTTTTCGTTTTCATCAATTTATTTTTAGTAGAGCAGCTGGGAAATCCAGCGACTGGCTGAGTGGAGACCTGGAGATTGCAGTGGATAAGTTCTTTTTCCAAATGCACTTCAGGCTCCCTCTGCCTACAAGTGAAACCTCTCCCTGGGAACTTTTCATTGACCAGGCTGGACAAGAACAGCCCTTTTCTCCCCAGGCTGCTGGGACTCTGCCCAGTTCCAAACAAAAAAACCCAGTTTACATCGGTGGTTTATTTATCTGTCCCACCTACTGTGGTGACACAGAGGACAGGGGTGGTGGACAGTTCAGGTCACATGTGCTAGGGGTGCTTGCAATGCCATGGGAAGAATTTGCCATATTCATTGGTCTGGAATTAGCCACCATGCAGTTCCTTTCAGTTGCTTCTTTCTAGGATAAGCCAGAAACACAGAATCCTTCTATACTCAGCAGAGAGCACAGCACCCTGAAATTTTATCAGCTTGACACTTCCAGCCACTGCATTTAGGATGGGACAATCATCCTGGGGAACTGCTTGTTGCTCCCCGTTGATTATAGAGGGTCTGGACATCAAGAATGTCCTAAACCTCAATTTGGGGAGAAGAGTTCTCCCTAAAGTATGACTCAATATTTTTGTCCTTGTGGTAGCGTCAAGCATTCGGGGCACAACCATCATTTTGCTCTACAAAAGTGAATGAAATCAAGTTCTAAAAAGTGATTCAAAAGACACTGCTGTTCATGTATTCTCTTTTGGCTAACATCTCAATTCCTAGGCTAGTGGAAGCTAAACAGATTGTTAGCTAGGTTTTCTACTTCTTAGAGGAGTTCTCCAGTGTCTGATATCATTGCTGAGTTTAGAACAATGCTTTTCTTTTTAGGCTAATGTCTCAGTGGCAGAGTTGATTTGTCAAGCTCTTTTCTCAGGTTTTGTAGAAATGTAATATCTTTGAGCTGCTATTGCTTTTCCCTTATTTCTCCCACTCCAATTTAGTGCAGCAGGTTAATATTTCCTTGCCAGTGAAATGAAATAATTTCTGTTTTTTTTTTTTTTTTTTTTTTCATTAATATTTGGGAAAAGGCCAATAACAGGGACAAAATAACACACAAGATAAACCCAGTTTGCTAAATGAAACCCTTCACACTTGCTGATGTGATTTACAAACTCCCAGGCTGCTTTGCAGTTCTCCATCCTCTCACTTTCCCTCCACAAGACCCAAAACCCCAGATGTGGTAGGGCAACTGTTCCATCACCCATGTATGCTCCTGTCTCATGACAGGAGAGAAACCACAGTCTTGTGTTACCTGTGGTAGGGAAAGAGGTTCCATGGCAGGACCAACGAGCCAAACTGATGTCTCTTAGATGTAGAAGGATAGTTTGACTTGCCAAAATTTGTGTCAGTACTGATAGAAACTGCCAGTATCATAGCAGGAAACAGGAGCATTCAGAATCCAGAAGAATTCCATGCCTCATCCCTACGTAGGTCTTATCTACACAGAATAGCTGAAATTATTTAAATTTTATTAACTAAAATATATTAAAGCATATTAATTTAAAATACATTAAAAATATAAAATAAAATATAATTAAAATTGAAAGTCCCTGGAGAGGAGCTTTTTACAAGGGAAACCAAGGGCAGTGGCTTTAAACTGACAGAGGGCATGTTTAAGACAGATATTAGAAGGAAATTCTTCCCTGTGAGGGTGGTGAAGCCCTGGTTGCCCAGAGAAGCTGTGGCTGCCCCATCCCCGAAGTGTCCAAGGCCAGGCTGAATGGGGCTTGGAGCACCCTGGGATAGTGGAAGGTGTCCCCCATAGAAGGGGGTTGGAACAAGATAGGCTTTAAGGTCATCTCCAACCCAAATTCCATGAATTTTTCATTCTATATGGACTTCAGAGCAACCACATAGTTCTTCACAACATAACCGAAATCAGCCTGAGAATTGCTGTAAGTATATTTTCCATGGAAAGCTGGGGGGAACTATTCCATGAGATGCTGAGAACAATTTGTGACGTGCTTCAAATATTCTGATTCAGAAAAACTCTCCATTTCCATATACAAAACTGGTCCATCAGAAGAGGTATTTCAATTTTTTTTTTCCTAAACAAACATAATCAATACAACCTCCATCTAAATTTTTGACTGTTGTGTAGGACCTGACAATATTTGGTTTTCTCATGTTCAATTAGACAATTAAAAGTCTTGTGGGTAGACAACCTCTGCAGCAATGAATTGTAAGTACAATGTCAATGTGACCTCCATGTGATGAAGCAATTTGAAAATAAAAAAATACTTTTGGCGAAATTACTGAGACAAGTATTTTTAATGCAAGTATTCATTCAGTGCTGCAATAATAAAGGATTCAAATAAATCCAAGTGAAACATTAAGCAGAACTTTGTGTGTATGTAGGAGGGATGCCCTGGGGAACACACTGTGGTTATGCAGCATTCACAGAGACAGGACGTTAAACACACACACACAAAAACGCAAAGTTAAAATATTGAAAAGACCTTGCCATAAACCTGACAGAAATCAGAGAAATTTGGAGCAATGGTAACTCGCAAGGGGTTTGATTCTACTCTCACTCATGCTGACTCCACATCAGTGTCATGGGTTTGACATCCCAGGCTTTGCTATCAATTCACACCAATTTAGGAAGAACCAGGTTCTGCCCTATTAACTGTTGATGTTCTGCTACTTAACTGTGACCTCAGGACCATAACAGCTATCAAAGATGCCTCTTCATTTCAAGCCTTTGTTTTGATTAGATCAACATTTGGAGAAAGAAAAGATGCCGTGTGTGCAATCTTTCATGCTGTCCTTCAGTCCCTGAATTATTTCCATTATTAAAAATTGGCCTACAGTGAAAAATGTTTCCCATAAAAACACAGAATCACAGTATCATTGTTTAGGTTGGAAGGGACCTTAGAGATCATCTAGTTCCAGCCCTTCTGCCATGGGCAGGGACACCTTCCACTAGATCAGGTTGCACAGAGCTCCATCCAACCTGACCTTGAACATTTCCAGGGATGAGACATCCACAGCTTCTCTGGACAACTTGTTCCGGTGCCTCAGCACCCTTACAGTAAAGAATTCCTTCCTAATATCCAATATGTCTTGCTTCTCAGCACTTGCCTTCAACAGATCTTATTAGCCTGGGCAAAGCTCCATCCTAACGTGATTTCCAGTTCAGAGCTGGCCTATATCCAGCCAGCTCAGAGTGCAGGCAAAATGAGCTTCATCTATTTGTGCCCATCTATGTCAACATGCCCTAACTGAGAAGCTTTGAGCTAAACCATCCTAACTGTCAGAGATATTTGGAAAGAGAGGGCATATTTTTCTCCCTGAGAAAAGTCAAAATTGCTTGCACATGTAAGAGTGACTTGTAGTTTGTGACGAAGAGGCTCTGTCAAACGAATGGCCAGCTGGTGATTAAAAGACATTTTCTCTTTACTGGACTGAGAGCTAGTATAAAGTAGCAGATGGATTGTTTTTTATTGTGTTACAAATTTAACAAACTTTATTTTCCACTATTATGAAATGTTAAACTCTGAAAAGGAAAGACTTCTGTGGTTTATGTGTTGCTAAAACTAGAAACTATTACTTGTAGGTGTGAGACATTTATTACTAATTCTTGAGGAGGCCTTTGTGAACAAGTGATTCTCATTCAGTAGCTGGAGCTCTACACCTGCTTCCATGTAAGGATCTGGGAGGAAGAAATGCTGGGGAGAAGAGGCAAAAAGGAAGAGATCCTTATTGAGTATGCTGAGTAGTACTCCTAAAAGCTATTGAATCTTCCTTGTTCTTAAGGTGGAATATTTCAAAATAATTTTTTGGTAGAACTCATCTTACCTTGGTTTGGTCACCTACAAGACACAATTGGGATTCAGCTCCAGACAGACACTCAAATGTACATGTCTGTGTGTGATGTTTATTTGTGAATTATGGTCTAGTTCAGCTGTTCACACACAGGTGTCCATTATAATTTTATAGGTTGTAGGCTACCCAAGCTACTTCTATATGTAGTAGAAATGACACAAACTCTGGGAAGCCAAAGCCCTTCTGGAGAGGTGCTCAAAGACCTTTAGGAAAATGCCACAGGGTGAGCACAAGGCTCCATTTAAGGGCATCTGAATTAAAGGAGCGTGACATGATACCTGCAACCAGGATATCTGCTGGAGTTGAGGACAGATCCACTAGGATAGCTAAGAGAGCACTAAACATCCACTAATCTGCAGTCTGGAGGATGCAGCTGACCTGTCTGCAGAGTAAAATGAAACACAGGCACCACAGACTGTCTTTACTACATCTCCATTGCCTCCTAAGAGACAAAAAAGCGTCTACCTCACATGGAGACTTCCAAAATTCCAGTCTCTAACTGAACCCTGCCCCAGACATCCCAAATAAATTATTTACTCTGATTTCTATTAAAGTCATGAAGTGAGACAGTGGGTGATTGACCCCACTTATCTTGGACTTCTGCCTTAGGATGGGATGAATCAATCTCCAGAGGTGCCTGTATCTCCCCACTGAACAAAAATTGAGCCTACCCAACCAGATTAAATGCACTGCCTGTCTTTTACATGATGGAACAGCCCACTCTGTCCACAGCCATCTCTTTATTTTCACTGGTATCAGCATTTATTAACTTAGTGGAAGAATAGCCCAAGTCTGAGCATTTCTGAGAAGCCCACCTCTAACATCTTAGAGTTCACTAATGTAGTTTTCTTTCCCTCATCCCAGGAACTTGTAGCTCAGGGAGTTCTCGAGCCAGAAATGTGTCTTTGTAATCCACAGCCCTACATGTTCTTTTCTTTCACTGGTTTGTGCAATTTCTTATCTCATCCATGGGAACTTATTATTATCCAGACATTTCACAGCAAAAGAAGAACCTCTTCCTTCTGTATCATTTGAACTTGTCATTTATTAATTCCATAAAGATCCCTGCTAAAGGTCCTTTGAAAACATCGACCAGCTGTGGGCCAGTTTAATACAATGTGGTCTCTTAGCTCTACACAAAATCTGCTTGGTAACTTTATCAAAGTTGTTATTGTTCAGATTGAACCTGAGTTCTCAGGGCAGAAGGAGAATTAGTTTCTTATTATTTCTACTTTGGAGCCTCCCAGAGAAAAAGATTTACTTCAGATACAAAGAAATTCAGTGAAATAGACCAGTGACTCATACCAGATGCACCAGAGTTGTAATGATTTGCATTATGAAATCAAATCCTATGGCTTTGCTCCAGCTGAAATTCATGTGATTTTTCTTTCATTCCACAAAAAGCAATCAGAATCCTCACATAAGCAAGTGCCGTTGTGATGTCTGAAAAGGGAGAAATTTGGAGGAGAAACAAGAGAAATATAAACAAAATTACTTCATGAATTAGTGATATTTCTAATGAAATTTTCACCTTAGTGTGCCTGTACTCCTTATAAGGCACTCTGTGCATGTGCACATAAAATCACTTCTCTCAGCTCTATATTTAGGCAGAGAGAGGAAGGATGGTTTTGTGGTTGAGAAAGTGATGCGGGACTCGAGAAACTGGGTATTATTCCAACACATTTCCTCTGAGATTTTGGGCAAGTAGCATAGGTCCCGATCCTGAAAACACCAATGCACCTGCTGAAATGTGCTGTCATAAGTGGTGTCAGTGGATAGGACACATCAGACATGGAGAGGAGGCAGCAAAGAGGCCTTGAGCTTTTCATACTTGCCCTTGTGTGAAATGGCAGTGTAAATAAACCCTCTGCTTGTTATCCTCTTGATTCATCTTCTGCACTCTTTCCAAAGCTTGTCCCATTGGACATCTGGACTATAAAGATATCTCAGATGGGCCTTGCAGGCCCATACAAGATGATCACCGGAGGTCTATGGTATTTCTATTGGTCTTCTGCCTGGCATGTTCCAATTCCCATGCACATCTCCACTCTCTCTATCTCATACAAAATCTCTTCTTTCTGCTATTTGTTCCCTACCTGGAGCAGAGATGATTCAGAGCATGTGAAGTTCAGGGCTAATATTTCCCAGCCATGCACCATGGAACTGCTCACACTTTTTCTTTCAGTATTCAGGACTAAGCAGACCAAATTATCTTTGTTTTGGTTTTCCTTTTAATCGTTATTCAAATGGCTGCAATAGTGCATGCCTTGTGTTTAGTTTAGAAAGTACATTACATCAGTGGTTATTTTTCCAGTCTTGTGTTCTTCTAAATGTCCTTTCTGCCCTTTCCTTGTCTGCTCTTTTATAAGCAAGCTTGGAAAGAGGAAACGTTTGGGTTACATTACGAGCTGTTCAGCCTGGCTGGGAAGCAGAGCTATTGTCACTCAGCATGGTTTACTCACTTTGACTTCCTCTACGAACCAACAAATCTTTGGCAGTGACTCCAGAGCTGAGTTAATTGTTAATAATTCGTGGCCTCCCTATATATGTCATCTGGGTAATTATTGCAGTCTGCCAAGATGGAAGAAAGGGCAACAGCTCACAGGCTAAGTCCTGAAAATAAAGATCTTGTCAAAGAGAGGCCTTATTTTGGGCTGTATTCTGGCCTATCCATGTTTTGTGATGTTGGAGGCACACGATCAGAAATCTCACTAATTCTCCCATCAGGAGAGACCCTCAGGTGGTCATACTGCTGTGGAAGCAATTCCCACCATTCTCATGGACAGTCTGAGGGCACCATCAGTGGTGCTCACTTGCTTCCAGCAAATGGTTCATCACTCTGACCTGTAAATCCCATTCATGGGAGAAGAGGCAACAGAATAAGGAATCTCCAGTAATTTCAGTGGAGCTGTTTTTATCACAACCAAACTGATGATCTGTCCACACACTGATAGTCACGTCCAAATATACCACTTCTTTGAGCAATACTTGTAAGGCAATATGGGGTCAGCAGCACATCTGGTCACTGGCACTATCATTTGGGGGATTAGTCAGTAAATGTGAAATAATTGCAAACTAATTTCAGGCTTCATTCAGAGACACACCCCTCATGCCTCCTCCTGCTCTGCAGGAGTCCTTTCCCTTTCTTGATAGACTCACACCAACCTCCCACAATGCCAACAAAATATTTCCAGTGAATGCAAATTATTGTCATAACTACTAATATTAAGTTTTTCTTTCTGGATGCATATTTTGCAGTAATAACACCAAAATGCAATCTGAAGAAGGGCACATTAGCTTCTGTAAGAGCTCCAAACAACACTGCACAGCCCTGTTACCCACCCTGTGATGTTTATTGCCCCATTTTGCACCATCCAGCACTTCTCAGTAAGGGCGATAAGGATATTAACTCTCATTAAAACATCAGGGGAAGAAATATGCAGACAAAATGTTTCTATCTGAACTGGAATATAAACTAAGCCCTGGGAATAAAAGCCTCTCCAACTAATTGCAAGGTTTCTTGTACTTTTATAATGCAAAGTTGCACAAAACCCCCTCACTATTAAGTAAAAATAAGATACTTTGCAGCTCCCTAGCCTCCAGTCACCAAGGATCTCAAATCTCTTTATAAACATTATAAGCATGAATTAATTTAGACTGCTAACAGCCCTGAAAAGCAGGTACTATTAATCCTTCTTAATGTATAGGTAAAGTGAGGCATCGAGTGATGAAATGAGTTAGTCACTAAGTGAATCAGTAGCTGATCCAAAAATAAATAATTCTAAGTAGCTTTGCACTCTAAAATAAACAGACTGGAAAAGAGAAGGTATGGGATGGCAGGGGGTGGAACTGAGAGAACAAGGGATAGTAGGGAATTCTAGAAAGTGATATTGTATGAAGGCAGTGCCTCCTAAGGCACCTAAATAACTCATACATCATTATTAAATATTTATTTCCCCAATTTCAGGGATTTAGGGAGATAAGGAAGCTGGTTCTGCTACATCTGTTCTTAAACAAACGTGTTTCTTCTAAGCTTTCATTAAAGAGAATTTCAACAAGAAAAGCAGAGGGGAAAAAAGCTCTCTGGAATACTTTTAGAGGAAGAACCAAGAAAAAAATGCATGGAGCAGCTGAATGTGCCATCAGTGATCATAGGTTGCATTGATTGTGGGGTCACCTAAGGAGAAGCTGTCAGTGCAGCTTAACCTCAAGGACATGCTCTGGGTATCAGCTTTTGGGGAATTTATTCAGGTTTTGCCTCTTGCTGACACATGAGGAACCTATCCTCCCTTTCTGCCACTGGTGGGGCAGAAGTGTGCCCAGCTTCTGAGCTACTCACTGGGAAAGCTCTGCCCCTCTTTAAAAAGCTCATTTTTCCCTCTCCAGAAGGAGAGGCAGGAGACATGATCGGCTCCAGCGGCTCAGTGATAGATTTGTGCATGCAGCCTGCTTGGAGAAGGAGGCAGTAGCTCTGGAACTGCTTAAGAAGAGACTTTTATGGGGTTTGGAGGAAATCACATCCTCTTCAGCAAGACCATGCAAATGATGACCAGGAGAGGGGCACCGGATTAGTATTTAAGTGGGCTTAGAAAAGGGTCCCTTAAAGGAGAAGTTCCCACCCTTCTACACTGCTGTTCACACCCATCTTTCAAGCCTCCCAAAGGATGCTGTATTAACAAACCCAATTCATTGTGGTCCCTCCTCACCTCAGAATAAACAGCACAAACAGCACAGGTTTCAGCCTCCCTGTTCAAACCACCTTAGCCACCCTAACCTGCAAACTGGCTGCTTCTTGAGCTGAGACATCAAGATCTCCACACTGGTTTCATTCTCAGGTTAGCTGTGGAGGTGAAGAGCAAGAGGCATTTTCACACAGGGAGGTGCAGAAACACCCAAATTTTTCAGCCCAGACTCAGAGCCAGCTCCAGTTCAGGCTGTATATCTTGTCAGCTCATTCACAATACTGTTGACTGCCTCAGGCTCAGAGCTGACCCCTCACCTTGGAGCAGGGGAAGGTGAGCTTACATCTGTCAGTGCCCAGTGGAGATCTGGGATCCATAATACTCATCCCAGAAGAGGACCTGGGGGTGGCACAGCCTGCAGATGCCACACTGCTCTCATGAAGTAGCATCTAGAGAGGAGCAAAGGTCTGAAACCACCTTTGATTCTTCTGATCAAGCGCAGGAATAAACAGGAGAAATCACAAAATCAGGTGAGCAGAAAGGTAAGGAAAAGTTGAGTAATGCAGACAGGATCCAGGCTGTCCATGCAGAGGAATGCAGATGACACAGACCCTCCCTCCTCGACTGACTGGCTGCTGTGTACAGGATGTTTTGTTCTTTCCCTTTCCTGTTTTTTCTTCTTTATGGGCCAGTGTTTTTGTTTTGTTTCTTTTCTCCTTTTCTCTTTCCAAACCACAGCTCAGTCCAACATAAATTATTTTCTTTCTTTTTTTTTCTTTTTTTTTTTTTTTTTCTTTTTAATTTTATTTCTAGGGCAGAATACAGAGCATACTCTCTAGAATAGAGAAAGATTTTTGCTCTTCATTTGCCTCATCCACTCACTGTCTGAGAGTGGTGCTGAGTATGTATGTGATCCCTGAGTGAGAGCCCTGTACAGCATGGAATATATTTTGGACCAGATGGTGTGTTTTGCACTCTCTGCAGCTGATGTAAAGCTACTTTGTGTTGGGATGTGACAGCTGGCTTGATGAGCCCACCTGCATCACAGCAGTCTCCTTGGTCACCTAAATGGCTGCAGATTTGGCACAAAGAACTCAGCTTCCCAGAAAGGGGCCAGCTTGAAGCTGATGCTGACATCCATCTCTACTTACACCTGCTTCATCCCAGCTGCCTTGGGCCCACACTAGGATACAAAGCACCACCTTTTACAGAGCTCTGAGGTAGCTTGTTTGGTCCAGTTCCATTCTGCTCAAATTTCATCACTTGTCTGAGCAGTTAGTTCTCTCTGTCCTTCAAACACATCCTTCTTTTATACATTTGTGGTTAGACAGGTCAGGGTTTGTTGCCCAGTTGATGGGCAAGCCCTGAGTATACCTGACAGAGTGAGTTTTTACAGCTCCACCAACCTACTTGACACATGCTCACAGTTTACTCCATCTGAGAGCGGGGCACTGCTGAAAAGATGTAAAACACATGAAACCAACATGCACGTTACCAGTAATTCCTTTTTGCTTGTCCAGAGTCCAGAAGTCAGTACAAAGCAGACCACTGGGAAAGGTGGTGTCTTTGGATGTTCATGTGTTTTCTCACCCTCCAGGACCACAGAAAACATGTGTCTCCAGCAGGCACAGGTGGCTCCTTCTGGCCCCTCCAGGCATTGAGAAACACATGAAACAGTCTCTCAGGAGACAGCCAAAACCAAAACAGCTGCAAGGGCAGGCACCCACGGGCATTTAGAAGAGTAGAAAGCACAGCTCCAGTTATGGAGACAGGAGCATGTCCCTCCCTCCATGTGTACTGGCTGCAGCTCCCTAATGAACTGTGACACTATAAGGAAGCAGCTACCTCACCCCTGAGAAAGTGGGAAGTCCTCCCTTTATCTCTTCTTGCACTGGTTTTTCAGTTCTGAAACACAGCAGCTCCTTCCCCTCCCAAGGGTGGCCAGAGAAGGAAAGGGAGCCCTTACCTCACCCATTCCATCTCCTTGCTCCCTACCCCACATGTCAATATTATGCATCCTGTTCTCATCATCGCAGTTCATATTAACGAATGAAACAATCTCCTAGAACAATGGGCCTCCATAATGTCTTGACCACCTGGTGTTTTTTATTGGCTTCACAGCCAGTGCCTTTTTTTCTGCCCCGTAAAAGAATTAGTCAATCCACGAGCGCACGCCTGGCTTTTCGCGCTGCCGCGGGAAGAGGTGGGGAAGGCAGCACTTCACCAGCGAGTGTTTACGACCTGCTGGGCCTCAGCTGCCGTCACAAATGCTGCCAGATGAGCCCAATCCTACGCATCCCTTTCACCTTCAAAGCCTTTCACCTCTGCATCTCAGCGCACAGGCAGAAAACGAGGCTTGTGCAGGGCTCAGGGATAAAACCTCCGCGCCTCTCCAGCGACGAGAGATGTTCTAAAAGCTTCAAGTGTAACCCTGAGGGCAAAAGCCCAGCCAAAGCGCAAAGATCAGCAGTGTTTCTCAAGCCTGTTTTGAAGGTGCTTTTGAGTCTTCCCATCACTACTCGGAGGCTGCTGCCTATCCCCATGACCACAATATATTAGCTCCAGCAGCTTTTCAGCGACTCAGCTTTGCCACAGCTTCCTGCTTTTGAGCATACCTCCTGCGCTCGGCTGGAGCTTTGCCAGCCCCAGCTTTTGCTCAGGTTTGGTTCAATCTAGTACAAGATGGGAGTTTGGTAAAGGGTGGCTTTTTGTATTGGAAAAAAAAAATAGTCCAACTGCTGCACCTGAAGACTATAGAGGAGCTGCTGTTTCCGATGAAACATCTTTGCTCCTGTTTTGAGACAGTTCCCAGACCCCCATGCACGGGGAGCTCTAAAAAACATTTCTCATTATTGACAGTCTGCTCCAGGAACTGCTGCTTCCCCCTCTCCCCCAATACGTTGGATAAATTCTTCTAATTTACACCAAAGATTAATTTAGTTTAAAAAGAGAGAGCTGGGTAGGCTCTGATGGAATGTCCACAATTATGATTGTAATACATTTAACTAATTGGCAGTGCTGATCCATCAAGTGTTCCAAGGGAAGATGAGTCCTTGAGCTAAGTCTAGAGCTAGGGCTTAACTTCTGAAAAAGCTGAATTGGGGGCTTTTCCCTTAACCTCAGAATAACTGAGTTGCCTGACACAAAGCTGCCTGAGCTAACTTGACATAAAACTATAATGAAAATAATGGGATTTTTTTTTTGACTGGGGTGGATTTGCTGAGGTCAGTCCTTCATCCCTGAACCCCACCACACCATGAATTTGCCTTGGAGCAAACACTGAAGCACTTGTATTGCTTGTATTTTTGCCTCAATTAGCAAACTGAAGCTGTGCTTTAACATATCTTCCTAAAGAAAGTTTAAAATCAAGGACATCAAGATATGTTTTACCTTAGGCTGAGAACCAACAGTTACATGGTCCCTGCTCTTAAACTTCATAACTGTGCTAAACTAACAAATACAAAAATGTGCCTAAAAATCACAGGCCTAAACATCTTCACCTTGTCTACTTCCATGACAGCATGGGCACAGCAAGAGAGAGAAATGTTGTTTTCCAGCACTGGCCTGTTTTATCACCCTGGGCTATATTTTTCCTAATGTTTCCCTATTTGTTGTCTTTGTCCCTACAGCTGGAAGCTCTCTGGGGCAAGGACAATGTATCATCACAGGCAGGACCTTGAGCAAGGCTTCTCCTGGCATTGCAGTAAGGAAAATTACCCAAGAAGTTGGTTGAGCAACTGAGGTACAGTGCAAATCATTGTCCTTGGGTGTCCCAACCACACCCAGAGTGGTGGTTTGATGTGGATTAGGGATTACCTTGCTTGTCCCCATTGACCTGAAGCTGATTACAGAGCCAAGATTTTAAAACTGATTTTCGGTCTAGGAACATGAGCAAAGTGGGATTGAGCAAAATGTCCAACCTTTATTTTCCAAAGATCTTGCTGGTTTCCTCTATAACAGAGTGTATTTTGACTGCTGGGATTTCTGTAGGACCTATACTTTTAAGATTCTGAGGTTTGGGGTTTTTCTCCATTTATTTTTTTTACAAGAAAAGCAACATAATGAAGACAGAATGAACAGTGGCCAAGATTAAACTAAAATTTTGCCAAAAAATCATTCCTTTCAAGTTATTGCTTGAATGGCTGGGATTAGTGGGGTCTTCCAGGTAACGAGCAATAGGACCACACTAAATGGCCTCAAGCTGGGGAGGTTTAGATTGGATATTAAGAAAAAAATTCTTCTTTGTAAAGGTGGTCAAGCATTGGAACAAGCTGCCCAAGGAAGTGGTGGAATCACCAACCTTGGAAATATTCAGAAAACATTTAGATGTGGTGCTTAGGGACAAGTTTTAGTGCTGAACTTGGCAGTACTGGGTTAATGGTTGGACTCTGTATTCTTAGAGGTCTTTTCCAACTTTAAAGATTCTATGATTTGAAGAAAACCATCTCATCAGCATTTGTCCCTCCCTGGGATCTCTCTCCATCAGCACCTAGAAAAATAGTTTATTGACAGAGCAAAAATTATGAAAATTCAAGTGAATATTAGGATTCACTTGAATTCAACAAAAATGCAATAATTTCTTTGAAGTGAATGTCTTCAAAGTCACACTTGCACAGGGAGGCCAGATCCAAGTCTGAGAAAAGGGTTTGTCAAGTCAGTGCTGTCACTGAAACATTACCCCAAAATGAAACACATTGGTCTAAACTCAGCAATGATATTAGACACGGTAGAACTCACATAACATGCATGTTTCTTAAAGCAGAGTTAGAGTGATATCTGAAGTCTTCAATGTTGATCATCTCCAAGAGATATGCGCTGCTTCAGTCAAGGAACAGGCAGTGCACCACGTGACCTGTTTGCTAAACCAAAGCACTTTTAATATTGAATGAATGAAACAAAGAAAAATTAGAATGAAAAAGAAGCTAATTTCTTCACCAGTGATTCTAGATGAGATAGGAGTAGGCAAAACTCACTGTGAAAATATCTAATTTATTAGTTCACTTCCTCTTTTAAAATGTAGAGTTTGGTAAAAATTCAGATGAACTCAGAAAGAAAATAGTGAATTTTTAGGTGAATCAACAAAATTCAAAGATTAATTCATAAAATATTGATTTCATTCAAAATTAATCCATGTGTATATTTTTATTAATCTTTTAGAGGCTTTTTTAAACTACATTGACTTCAACTGAAAATCAAAACTGCCTCTTAAAGAAAAATGTCAATATATCTCATTTTAAAACATGCAAAGGGAGTTTTGCAGCTCTTTAATAATTCAAGATTTTTTTCTTCTGAGAAAGTTGTGTGCTGCAACAAATACCAGCTCACAAAATATTTCTGCCTGCTTGCTTTCTTTGCATTTTATAAAACTAAAGAAAAAAAGTTGGGGGAAAAGAGTTTTGCTTTAAGACAGCTTTTTTACCATTACTGGTCTGGACCTAAGGCAAGAACTTGATATTCTGCTCCCAGCCCTGTAATTTTCCAGGTGCCAAACCCACTTCCGCCATCCAAACAAACAGAAAATTGATGGTTCCCACCTCCTAATGGAGCAATCCATGATTTGCACACAAGTGGTGTGATTTGGAGGCGTCATGAAATGGGCAGCGGAGGAAGAGACAGGGTCCTACACCAGGGTAAAAGTCAGAGCGGTGGCCAGCACATGGGGAAAGAGATGGGTGATGAGGTTCCTCCTCACCTACTGGATATTTCAGCTTCCAGAGGGAAAATATTTGAACTACTGCCCTCAGGAAAGAAATGAGAAAAGAAAGAAAGCAGAAAAAATTAATCAGAGAATCACAGAATGGGCTGGGTTGGAAGGGGCATTAAAGATCATCAAGTTCCAACACCCTGCCATGGGCAGGGACACCTTCCACTGTCCTGGCTTGCTCCAAGCCCTGCCCAGCCTGGCCTTGAACAGTTTTCTGGGCAACCTGTGCCAGGGCCTCTCACAATAGAGAATCCCTTCCTGATATCTAAACTAAACCCAGTCTTAATTTAAAGCCACTATCCCAATTTAAGCACAGCAGGTGAAAACTGCATTTTTAATACCTCACCACCAAGTTCCCAGGCCCACTGTACTCTCCACATAAGCCAACCCATTTATCCTATGCAGAAATAGGATCACATCAGTAAGAACATATCTAGTTAATTCCATTTTAGAAGAATGCATTGAACAAAAAATCAAGAGCAGAACTGCTCTCCTTCTATTATTGGTGTAAAAAATAATCAGTGAGTTTGAACCATGACCTCAGATCTCAGCTCTGTTACTAGAACCCTGTATCTGTATTTTTCCCTTTCCAACAGGTGCAACTAGAAAGAAATCAAAATGCCCACACCCCCCACTGCACCCAGACCATGAATTTTTCACCTGGTCTGGGAAGCCAGGTTAGGAGACAGAGTCCACCCATGGTGCTCAGAAAAAAAATGTCTATTTCTGCTTTCTGACCTGGGCTCCCTGGGGT
Organism: Anomalospiza imberbis; assembly: GCF_031753505.1. Lineage (NCBI taxonomy): Eukaryota > Metazoa > Chordata > Aves > Passeriformes > Viduidae > Anomalospiza > Anomalospiza imberbis. Next base: position 4,461,737 of record NC_089685.1, on the reverse strand, counting down.
GGACAGAGCATTTCCAGGCACCGAGGCAGTGTCAGCTTGCTCTGCCCCTGTCGTGCAGCAGTTGACTGCTTCACCTGCTCGAGAGGGTCGCAAAGGAAACAGCTAACTCATCACTTTTTGTTGTCAGTTATAACTACAAAGAGACCCCAAATGTTGTAGTCGCTCTCGTCAAACTTCAGTTAGGAGCAGCAGATAGAAGCTGCCGTTCGTTTTCTCTATTTCACCACGAAGCTGCTATAAATAGAAGCCTGTGTGTGGCTTTCTGGCTCTCTGAATATATGCCTCACACCTTCTCCATTTTTTTTTTTTAGCACCCACATAAACATTTGCCTGTCACCAGACCCACAGAGACACACATTTTCCACAACATGCCTATCAAAAAGTAAGAAAAAAACTAAAAAAAACCCAAAAAGAAAATTAGAAAGGGTTTTGGTACTGTGCATGTAGGGGTATCTGCATATCTATGTTTGCATGCAGTAAGGTTTATGTGAATGCAAAATCAAGCTTCAGCAGGCCTTATATTGACCTTTGGGATGCTCATAAACTCACTTTGCTGCCCTGAGTTTCACATCTCGCCTGATGTGTGCTGTGATGTTTTTCTGTCTGTGGGCAGTGACTTGGCGTTATTAATATAATATTGCTGCTGTGAGTGGCAAAGGGGCTCCTGTGCTGCTTCTGCTGCACTACTTCAAAAGTTCTCAAAGTGTATCAGGAGGAAGACCAGTGCCTAGTGCTGAGCTGCTTTGCTGGCTGAGCTGGAAGCCCACCCTGGGAGGTGGGGAGGCTGAGCAGAAGTTGTGACCATCTCCCCTGGGCAGCACTGGGGAAGCTGACACAGGAAAATCTGGAGCTGCAGAGGCTGCAGCAGCATGGACCCTCTGCAAGCTGGGCACCAGAGGACTCGTGGGTTTCTCCTGCAAAGTGCTAAATGCTGAGAACGCTGAGAGCCTTCCAGCATTGGAGGGACAGGTCCTGGCCCCACGTCAGGGCTGTTTCCTGTCAGAAGTTTCAAAGAAGTAAAACACAGTGCAGCTGCTCTGCTTTCTGCTCACCGTAGCCAGGCGTAGCTCAGATTGCTCTGCCCTGCATCAGCCTGCAGAATATGCCCTTGGGGGCATTATTTGAGACTTCAAGTAATTTTTTCCCCATTTTTTTTTATTTTGTTCTTTTTTTTTTAATTTCTCCAGTTTATGTTTACATTAAATATTAAAATATATGTGATATAAAATATATGCGAGGCCAGTGCATCACATAGTGCTGACACAGGGCAAAAACCAGCCATTGCACAACTTTTTAAGTCACACTGGAATTCTATTTTTATGCCAAAATGTGCATTTTCCTCACGTTGTTTGCCAGACTGGATGGTGTAAAAAAAACCTTGTGACATTCTAGCTGCCTGAAGACCTACAGAAAAATAAAGAGAGTTACAAAAAAACAGGAGAGAGAAAAAAAATTGTGAGGTTTTTCTCACCCCCTCCCTCCCTTTCTTACTTTTACACAGGTGTTCAAACTGCAAAGAGCCAAACAAACCTTTGACTTTGGTTTGAAACTTGAGATCTTAAAAATAAGGGTGACCAATTCTATTTTTATTTTTACTGAAAATTGCAAGCTGGGCAACATTTCTATAGATACATGAAGGTTTAGATTGGGCAGTAGGAAAAATTTCTTCCCTGAAAAGTGGTCAAGAATTGGAAGAGGATGTCCAGGGATGTGGTAGAATCACCATGCCTGGAATTGTTCACAAAATGTGTAGATGTGGTGCCTAGGGACATGACCTAGGATTGGCTACCTGGCAGTTCTGGGTTAATGGTTGGATTCAATGACCTTGGAGGTCTTTTCCAAACTGAATGATTCTATTAACCTATAAATTCAAGTCTGACACAGTTCATTTAAGCTGTTTACCACTGTACCCACTGATCAAACATCACAGACCAGCATTTTATAGCAATTCATGTTTTCAGATGACAGTAACTTGACATGCAATTCTGCTGTTTGTTTTTAAGAAACTGTGTAGATGCACACAAGCTTACAAGAATTGCTTCCTTTATTGACTCATGTCCATGCACTGTGGTTTAGGCATATATCCTCTTAAAGGAAATGTGTACATTCATGAACAAGATAATCACTGAAAAAATTGCAAGATGTTGTCCCAGGTACCCATGTTAACTTCCTTTAAAAGTGAGTTAAATCTCTTAAAAAATATAGATATACTCGTCTCAGCTGGGTTATTGTGAAGCCACTATAAGCCAGTGAAAAAAAAATTATCATCTGCCTGCCTGTCAAGTGGGTTGTCTAATCCAAGAAGGGTCTGATCCTGGCATGGCAGAAATTTTTTGATGATACATGGGCAGCAAAGAGGTTCCCAGTCATACCAAAATCCCTGGCATGGCTCTCAAAAGCTCCTGGGCAGAAGGATCTTTAGTGATGGGATGGCAGCAGCAGCAGTGGCAGAAGCCTTGAGAGGAATTAAATGAAAAGTTTCTGTGTTCACCATGAAAAATGGGTTTTGGAAGTGAATTTTCCATGGCACTAAACTGATTGCAAGGGAAGGATACAGAATGACACCAACTGAGGCTCTGGTCTATCATTCAATTAAGGGACAGAATATATAAAATGTCTTTCTTTGTTGTTTTAACAAACTGCAAATGCATTTACAAGATAAAATAAAAGGAAAATGTTATCTGGTTTCTTTAAAATGTCCATTTTTGACCTTCCCAGATGCCACATGGAGTCTCAGTTGCTATGTTGGGAAAAAGCTCTGGAATGGCAAATTATCATTAATATAGAAATAGAACAAAAACTAAGTAAATCCTTTCAGTTTCTGCAAACAGTGTTCAGTCTTTTCCAATATGACTGAATTTCTGCTGTGATAGTTGCCCCTGAATGCCTGAACTGAAGATGAAAAAAGGCTGAAATCTCCAGCACCTTCACATAACTTCCATTGTATTTGGTGTATCACTCATTGCTGACAGGCACAACCACATAGTATGAAAATTTGTTTATCTGGGCCTTTGCAACCTTATTCTGATGTTTTACAAAATTCAGCCTCTTTGTCATTCTCTTGAGGACAACCAGGTCGTCATGTCCCAGGAAGGGGAGGAGGCTGCTGAGACTGCAATGCAGGTGTCCTCATCCTCAGCCTGATCTTTTTGTGAACAGCACCAGTGGAATTTAAAGGAGGATCCAATCCATGCAGTACAGTGCAGCACCAAGTTAAAGCTTCTCGAGGGAACACAAAACAAAGATGAGAAAACGCATCTCTGTGAGCAGGATTTGCTAGAACCTTAGAGGTACAGATAAACTTGAACTACCCCAGAAGAAGGAATGAGGCAAGGAAAGGCTTGTAGTGATGAGAGGAACAAGTGAAGAAGTTCTTTTAAAAGGTGTTTTGGGGAGAACTTGAGCATCCAGAGGTGCAATGGAAGCCAGGCAGGGTAACTGTCCAGAGGTCAAACTGGGGGATGGTTTCCAACAAGAAGTGCTTGTAAGAGCTTAGATTTCCTTCTTCAAACTTATGTTACTTAAATTAAGGATGAAAATAAGAGGATATTTTCAGGTATTTGGGTTTTAGGCATCCAGTGCAAGATAATTGTTAACATTCTCTCTATTGTCATGGCAAACATGCAAGGACATCAAGAAGGCAATGAGGGACAACTATTTTAGGATAAAAAATATTCCTTTGAAGCTGCTGTTTAAGACAAAATAGGCTACAGGAAGTATTCTGAAATTATTACTGTAGGTTTGGACTCCATGAGTGTATTTTTGCAGCTTCCAAAATTTTTATTAATATTTATCAGCAAATAAGTAAAGAAATTAGCAGAAGCAGCTAATAAAGCACGTTTATGAACCTGTAATAGTACAAGTTTTAAATGGTACCTTCCATTTTATGATCCCTGTCTTCTTTGAATTCCCAGACAACAAAGAGCAGGGTAGATAAGTGTGGGATGTCATTTCTCTTGACCCTTTTGTTATGCATCTCATCTACGCTGGCCATCCAACCATCTGCTGGGACATAGGTACCTTCAGCGGAAAACAACTTTCTCAACAAGCCAGCTTTGTCAGAATTTCCCAGCCTGAGAAATGAGGTTCCTGAATTCTGCCAAAAACTTGTCAAAACCCAAAAATAGAGCAAAGAGAGAATCCCCTGAGAGATCCCCTAAATGTGTGAATCACACTACGAGCATAGAACCCCTCATAAAATGCCACATTGCTTTCTTTCTCAAAGCCAGACAATCCATCCCTTAAAGAGAACACTAAACTATAAATAGTGAACCAAAATCCTCTTTGGGGCTCATAAGCCTCCTCTCAGCCACCATCTCTGCTCAGCAGGTGCTTGCAATGCTCACATTATTATCCTAGTCCAGGATGAGACCTCTGGGAACCTGGTGCTGGAGCTGGCCCAAGGAAGGCCAGCAGAGCATTTTTGTCATATGTTTGACTGGGATGTGATCTGCAGTCATTCCATGCTCTTCTGGACTTGGCTGATTCCAGGGAAAAGTTGGGTACATCTCCAAACCTTTGAAATGTAGGGAACTGCGGAGTGCTGAGAAAGCCACACATGGTTTTTGGGATATATTTTTAAAGACTTTGGATGCTTCAGGCAGGTAGCTTTCCAGATTTGGACTTGTCCAGAAAGTAATATTAAGAGATCCTGGAGGATGTTACAAAGGCCAACGGCCCTAAATTTCCCCTCAATCAAGCAAAGCCTAATCCCATGGTGTCCTCAGAGTATCCCAAGGCCACACCAGTCAGAATATTTTGCCTCGTGGGACCCATGGGAACACCATAACAGCACAGTGTGGATAAATATAAACTTTTGTTTTTAGAACAAAAGTCTCAGCATAAAGACCTCTAATATCAATAGTGTCCAAAAGCTACTGGCCAAATTCCACCACACTCAGCAGGAATGTGCTGCGGGAAATATTAAACACTGTTCTTGCCCTCAGCCTGAGCTGGAGCAGCAATGCCTTTCTGAGGCACACACTGCTGGTCACACCAAGCTGTGAGGAACAGGCTGGCTCTGCTGTTTGCCAGAGTTTTCCAAGCTGGTATTTGAAATATGGGCAGATCAGATTCTCTCCTAATTTAAAGTAAACCCACCTGCTTTGGTTACGTTTCTCATGGCATGACGTTCAGAGAGTTCATACTTCACCACTCTTCTGTTATACTCAGTGGAAAAGGAGGAAAGAGGGCGAAGATACACGTAAGTCTGCATAACTTCAGAATGGAGTTTAATGAGGGAGAGCGTAACACTTAATTCAAACCCAAAGCATTCATTACTACACTACCTTTCCATATCAGTGCAATAGATTTCATTCCCTTTTCAAAATAGCATTTAACATAAGCCATTTATTTTTTCAACTTTTCCCACAAGTGTTTTAATGCAGGGTTTGGACACCTTTCAGAAGAGTCGTGTGATGTAATGCATTTGAGAGACATAACAATGCATGTGGAGTTTGGAAAACCTTTTGCAACAGGAATAAAAATAGCTGTTCCTTTCAAAAAGCAGAATCTAACTTGCTGACAAAGGCTTTGAGGAAGAGGAGGAATGTAGTAGTATCAAAAGATTTCTGTTGGGTTCTCAGTGCATGTGGGTTTGTGGGAATTTTCATAAACAGTCATAAGGAAACACAATAAACTTTGGGGACTCAGCAAGAGTTTTGACACGTTGTCAGCTCTCTGAAAATTTGATGTTGATAAGAATAAGTCAATACTTAAACATGTCAGTAACATTTAAATCCACAGGGACACCCTATTGAAGACACCAATATTTAGCTGGAATCAAAGAACTGAGATGCAACTCAGTGTGAAATTGTGAATAACAAAGGGGGAAGGCTATCACAATTTTTCATTATTTTTTTTTAATTTTAGTCTATTTAGTTCTATGTACTCACTTTTAAGATTCCCAAATCATAAGGATTTGACTTGCTGTATATTAATTTGTCATAAAGTTTCCAGTTAAATAAGATCTTAAATACATACAAATTCTTAAGAAATAATTGAAATGGCTTCCTGAGGAAAAAATAGTTGAAATTATATGAAAGAAAAAGGAAAAAAGAGATAGAGAGAGAGAAATAAGGCTGCATTTGACTAAAGGAAGACAAACATCTGGCTAGAGAAGGATGCACTTTCAAAAATATTTTTTTCCTTCTATCCAGGTCTATCTCTGTTAGTTTAATAAAAATTATAACAATGGGGAGTGCCTGTGAGAGACAGGTAATTATCAGCAAAACGCTGAAATATTTCTCAGTATGCTGCCAGAGACATTGAGATTAATTTTTAACTGGATGTCTGATATTCTTCTCATCCTCTAAATGAATTTAAGCACCGTCAACAATCTTTGCTTGCCCTCTCTTAACCCCTGCTAAGCTGGTGAGAATGTTTCTGGATGTTGTCATTAAACCAAGCAGAAAAACTAGTCTCAATATTCCAGATAAAAACACCTTTCCCAGAGCAGAGTAATGGCAGATCAGTGTAACAAAGGCAGCAGATCTTTCAGGACACCCTTTAGACTTTCCCTCCTTCTGCCACTGGTGCCTGGGGTTATGCTGAGTGATAGCATCTCACACCAGGCCTTCCTGGGGAGCTGCAGCCCTCTTCAGACAATATTTCTCCTGCAGGAAAATCCCTGTGGATGGTTACCAAATGCATTCCTGTTTGTTTAGCACGGGGATAGATAGGGAGCAATGATATTGTGGCGAGATGGGGAAGTTTCTGTTTCCCCCTCGAGCAGATAGATCCTGTGCTCAGCACAAAAATAGTCCAAGAAGAGCAGCTGGGTCGTTGCTGAGATGAATTCAGAGGTGAGATGGTGCCAGTCACCAACATACCTGAGAATAAAAGCCATGTGGGCTCTCTCTGATCCCTGTGTTGATGTCAGGGCAACATGATAGAAGAGCAGTAGATTGCCACAAAAATAACCACAAAAACTCACTTGGGAGTGTCCTTTTCATGCAATCTGCACAAGAAAATGCCATATTATTACTGTATTGTCCTTTGTTATCACAGGTGATGCCACTGACAACATAATTCCTTTTGTATTATATGTGCATGATTTGAAACGTCCCTCTTGTGAATGGTGGTTTGGTTGCACAAGCAGAGAGAAGAAATTCAAGCTGCTGCTTACCTTTCCTCACTGTCCTACATAGCAGTGGCAGTGAATTCTAGGGGAGAAGAATCTCTCCTTTGGAAACCTAGAAAACATCACCTAGGAAATTTTGGTCTCACAAAATTCTGTAGACCTTGTGGTATGATATCTCTGGCCCGCTTTTCCCCAGCATGTCTCTGATGGAGGAGAGGGTTTTATGCTGGACTGACATTCCTACCCATTGACACACAAGGTCAGCATTGTTCTAGTCCCCGTTGCCCATGCAGAAGGGGTTGCCCATGCTGCATGTTTTCCACTGACACCTGGGAGAGAATTTTTCTATGAACCTAGAAATTAAGATTTTTTTTTTTCTATGTCCCAGAGCTGGCATTAGGTCCAACAGAGACATAGGCAGCTTCACCTTGTGTGGTTTATCTAACTCCCCAAATTAACCTGTGGCCTTGCCCTGAACTGATTGTCAGGTGATCTGCTGAGCTCCACAATGTAGATATCCACATGTGGGAATAAAGGTAAAAATATCTCCTATGCCTGTGGCAAACTCCACATTCCTGGAACTCCAATGCAGCCTCCCAGCACCAACAAAAGCTTGTGCCAAGGAGAAAGAGGAAGATACCTGTACAGGTGACTGGTTTCCTCTGGTACAAACACACAAATACTTTGTAGGGATGGTCTTCAGAGCAAGGATGTCTTTTGTCTAGAGCATCTTCTCCACAAGAAATGAAGAACCTCGAGGCTGAGTCCCTGCAGGGTACCTCTCACATTAAAGAAACCTTGTCATTTCTCCCAAACAAGGGAGGGAGGAAGGAAGAGCTTGTGGTTAATGCAGCAAATGGAGGCTCAGGAAATCTATGTTCATATCCTGGTTCTACCACAGGTTTCCTGTGTGACCTTGGGCAAGTCCCCTAATCCTTCTCTCTGCCTCTTTTTTCCCCTGTGTAAAACGGGGATAAAATAGTTCCTTCTCCTAATGAGACTCACATATTAAATTGGTTTATGAATGGTACCATATAGCAAGAGGACAGCTGCATGTGGAGGCCAGCCCTTTCTTACCTGTGTGAGATCAGCTACAGGGCTCCATTGCTCATAAAAGTTTCCATTATCTAGGCTGCAATACATCTCACTCCACCGAGCATGTATTAATGGGTATGAACAGGTAAATTTGAAGATTAAAATTACAAAAACCCATTAACTGAAGGAAGTCTGATATTTGGTCTGTGGGCAACATTGATTTACTGAGGTGTAAGCTGAGAGAATTTTTGAACTTGATTTATTCATTGTATAATTCTCTGCAACAAGAAACAAAACTGAGATAAAACTAAGCACTAATTGATGTTGGGTACAGTCTATTATTGTTTATAAAGAGACATCCTGGTTAGTCTGTTAACAGCCCAGTGAGTTCCCTGTACTCCTCTCCTGTAGCTGACCAAAACTGTGGTGTGCCAAGTTTTTCATAGAATCCTAGAATATCCTGAGTTGAAAGGGATCCACAAGGATCATCAAGACCAACTTGTGATCCCTCACAGGACCACCCGAGGAATCCCACCATGGGCCTGAGAGCATTGTCCAAACAATTCTTGAGCTCTGTCAGGGCTGGTGCTGTGTCCACTTCTCTGGAGAGTCTGTTCCAATGCCCAGCCACCCTCTGGGTGAAGAACCTTCTCCTGATATCCAACCTAAAGTATCACAGGCATTCACTCTTCCCACTCCAGCCATTCCACTCCTATCTCCTTAGTGTTCAGTTTGGCAGATGTCTGGACATTCAACAGTAAAGGCTGTTTCGGGTCAAGTTTGCCTTACACTGCCTTCCAGTGTTTACAGAGACTCGGGAGAAGCCAAAAAGCAAAAGTGGGTTTTCATCCAAAACTTTTCCATTTAGAGGTGAGAATGTGACAAACCTGGGCTGTAAAGACATAGACAACAAGTGTCAATTCCATCAAAACCAGATGTGCTCACGCATAAGGCAAAAAAAAAAAAAAAAAGGGCGGTGAGATTTTTTTAAAACATACATTCTGTTCTCACATCCCTTTGAAGAGATTATTTGGGATAATTGGAAGTCTCCTTCTTACACAAACACTGCAAGCACTTCCTGTTGGTAACTATAAAAGGACAGTCTGGCTAAGTAAACAGTCCTCTTCATAGTTGTGTCTAAGCAGGAAAGCCCTGTGTTCTTCACCAATAGCTCCATTGATGACTACAATTGTTCTGGTTATTGTTTGCATTTGTAATAACACTGATTATAACAAAAGATCAAAACAGGAACTTCCTTAAACTTATTAAATGCTTGTTGTCAGGGCCTGGATGTTGCTGGCATAAAGACTGATGTGAGTTGACATGCTAGAAAAGGGAGAGCCAGATCCTCAGCTTGTGTAAATCATGGTTGACATCTCCAGCAGAGGACCTAGCTTTGCCATGGTATCCGATGCTACCCAACAGTCCTTAATGTCCTGCTGTTACCCCCTAAATATCCCCAAGCACCATTTTCCTGTACCATGAATTAAAGGAAAACCGAAATTTGAGAAAATTAGATAATGGGACCAAAAGCATAAAAGGAATTCATGGCAGAGCTCAGGAAAGGACCCAGACCTCCCACTTCTCACCATCAGTGTGCTATAGAAGGGTCCTGAGGTGCTCAGTGATTCTCAGACAGTCAAGACACTGTCTCCTTTTCTGTATTCTTCTCTTTCATTTAACAACAATTATTTTTGGTCATTATTATCTAATATTTTACTTGTTAAGGAGTCTACAGGTTTCTTTCAGATTTACCACAGAGGAAACAATCAGTCTCTGAGGTATAACAAACCATCTACCACTACTAAACACACCATTCACAGCATTTTCAGCTTCTGCTGCACCACCAATGGCCCATCTCCTCGATATAATATGAAAAAACAATCCCATGTTGGGTTAGATGCTGGAGCTACAGCTTTGCAGTGAAGGATTTATGCCAATGCCTTCCTCTCCCCAACAGAGCCCTGCTGTTTGTTCTGGCTTCTTAGTCCTGTGTCCCAGGTGTGTGAGTCCTCAGCACTTTGGTGAGAAGCAGTAGACTGTTATCATGGATAATAGCATGCCATCCCAAATTCTGGTTAACTTGCTCTTTGTTCCGTCCCTGTAAGACGAAGATTAAAGCACAGGTCTGACTTAGAATGGAGAATTTCCAGTGGCCCAACCAACAAACCTCCCTTGTTAATCAGACTGGGTCTCCCGCAGCTTAACAGCTTGGATACAGTGCCCAGAAGAAACACAGCTCCTAATAAGAAAATATGTGATGTTTAAAAACATTTCTAAAGTCACTTCTAAACATGGCAGGGGTTAAGATATTCTGCTACTTAAAAAATAATTCTTGCTAATTTTTTGTCTGACATTGAAGTAATGGCATGAGGAGTGACTGCTTTTAGAAGGATCATGCAAAAAAATGAGAACAAAAATATAAGTTGATGCTGTAAACAACAAATTTTACTTAAAATTGTAAAGCTGGGTTCATTTGGAAAGGAGATATGCCATTAGGGAGCCAGGGAAAGCACGTTCATATTCGCAGTTTACTGATCTAGGAAATAATCTGTTTTGCCTGAGCTTGAGAAGGAAACCTCAGTTTGCTGAGGTCATGCTGATACCCGTGGATACAACAGCTCCCTGCTGGAATGCCAAGAGATCTCCATATAAAGTATGCAAATGGTCTGGTCAGACTTTTTAAATCTCCTTTCTAAGGCTTCTTGCTACATCTCCGTAGGCAAACAGTCAGGATTCACTTTGCAAGGAAGATTCCCAAGAAAACATTGCAAAGGTCAGGGAGGAAACATTCCTGCAAGTTCCTTGCAGTGATTGGATGGGGACAGTATTTATGTTTTTCTTGCCTGTGTCCTCAGACAGTATCATCATATTTTGTGAAAACCTTGCCATGCTCAGCCCCAGCTTTGCCTCTAACTGAAGAGGGGACAGGAACTCATTTGTTCAACTTTTGTTCAGCTTGCAAAATTATGCGTGCTGCCTGTGTGCAAAAGAGGACTCTTGTGATACCAAGTGGACAATGTCCCTGTTAACACAGGGCACTTGCTATGGAAAGTTGTGCTCCTTTCCCAGCTGAGGCTCATAGGGTTTGTTTTCCGGGGTGAAGTCAAGGAAGTTCCTTGTAATTTCCCTTAGTCCATCTGTAAGAAGGCTGTCACAACTTACCCCTTTCCCACATGGGTGGCAAACGCCCGGGATCAGGAGCAAACCCTTACACACGTGTGCAGAGCACCTGGCACCACGGCAGCCCGAGGCATAACCCAGACATGGACAGGACAAGAAAACCAGATCATCATATCCTTATGGAAAGGGAACTTCACATAACACACTGAAATTGGGGATTTAAAGCCCAGCACATGAACTGTGAACTCCTCATCCTCCAGTCCCACAGCAGATCTGCTGGAAGCTCAGCTTCCCAGCCTGAGCTCTGTTCTCCTCCATAAACAACCCGTAGTAAAACCAGGGCACTCAATGGCACTGCCAAGAAACCCTAATGCTTCTCCATCCTTTAACTGGGATTTGGTCCCACTACAAGCCATCTCAGCCAGTTAAGTGGCTTGCCTTTACTGTTTTGCCCCAAATTACATCACCATTTGGCTTTCTGAGTGTACCTCCTTGGCTCTAACCATCCCCCTTGGCTCTATTCCCTGTAAACAGGGCCTGATTAATGTTGCAGAAGAAGGGCTGTGAATCACGTATTCCATTCTCTTATGGGAAGTCAGAATGTCAATTTTTCCTAGTTTTAAGTGCAGAGAATTGGGATATTTAATGCAGAATCCCTAGCAACGACACAGAAACTGCAGATTGAGCCCACAGCTGCAAGCTTCCCAACATACTTTTTGTAACAGCAGCTGATGAATCACCCACTAGAAGACATGCGCTTTAAAAAAAAAATTAAAATGAAACAGCATTCACTGATGCTGCCTATTATTACCCAGCCCCAAACACATTACCAGGATATTCTTTGATAAGGAAAAGGCCCTCACACACACAGATCCACAAATCTCTACTGGGCTGTTTAAAGGCTGAATGGAAACAGCTCCAACAGCCACAGATGTTCCCTCTTCAGTCCTGGGTAGCAGAATTTTACTGCCCACAGTACTCATCACCAGTAATGCTTCCAGCTGGTGGCCAAAAGCCGAAACTCACTCTGAGCTTTTGCTTTGCAAATGCAAGGAAATCAAAAACGAGAGCTTGCAGAGCAGCTCAGGGACCCTGCTACAGTCTCCTTCCATTCCCTTTTTCATGGCTTTCTCAGCTTTTCAAAATAAATTGACAAATAGAAAACAAAGCATTATCTGGACTAGCTTTTTAAAGGGTTGTGTACATAGTGAACTAGAACAGTACAGTGAAGGCACAGAAAAAAAGGATGCACATAGGAAAGGCTCAGGGAAATTACTGGAGAGATGCACTGTTCTTAAAAAGCACCTGTTTGACAAGTGGTACAGCAACTTCTCTGGCACATTTTGTTGATCCTATGATTTCCTAAAAGTATTATGACTAACAATAAAATAAATTAACTCGACAAAAAAAAAGTCAGTAGTTAAATAAAATGGAGGGGCACTTACTTGCAGGAAGATATTTCAATCATATACAAAACTTTGGCCATATGCAGAATTTACCATGGATGGAAGTGGATGATCCACCCCGGAGATCCACAAGGGCATTCAGAATGATGCTCCTCTAGTGGAAGGTCCCAGTCCATGTTAGGAGGGTTGTAACTAGATGGTCTTCAAGGTCCTTTCCAACCCAAACCTTCCTAGGAGTCTGTGATTTAGAAGCACTCAGAACCCACTGAGGTGCACTGAGAAACAGAATCCTAAAAACCTTAAACACAAAAGGAATTCTATCCAAGCATGAACTTCCCCCAGACAGAAATTAACTGAAGCAAATATTAGATAAATACATGTGATGAGACATTCACAGATAACCAGGTCAAGAGATGAAAAATAATCCATGTTAATCTTGATACCATCACTGAGGAATGCTTACAGTGTATTATCAGTGTTTATTCAGGACATGAGCCCCACTGTGCTGGGTGCTGAAAAGACACACCATGTATGTCTGACCCAAAGGTACACCATACATCAATATAAAGATATACAGATGCTTATTTCCTTATTTCCCAACTGTGGCATGAAGATTTGTGCAGGAATTTTAACTTTAGTAAGGTCCCTTTGCTTCTTTATGCTCAATTTCTCATTAAGAAAAAAAAAAAAAAAAAAAAAAAAACCTCTTCCCTTCCTTGCTGAGCCTGAAAACACCTGGGAGCTGGGACAACATCTGATATTTTTATTAGCTCTTGTGCATGCCAACTCAAGAGCAAGGCAGTGCTTGAGCCCACAACAGCTGTCTCCTCCTTCATCACATCATGTGGTTCATGACCAGGTGATTCAAGCAGACTTATCTATCAGGAAAAGGCTGATAAATTACCAAAACCTGGGACATCTTAATTCAGCACCTTTGAATTGGCCAGCAGGATGCCCACAGTGGCTGAGGGACCAATCTCAGAGGTCCACGCTGCTGGGCTAACTTGCCCACTGTTCTCAGGATATTTGGATCACGCTAATGCAGCACTTGTTATGTCCTTATTGCCAGGCCAGTACAGAATCGGAAACTAGTTTTTCCTTTAACATTGTCCACCAGGAAACACTACTTTGCTTCCTCTTTTCCTTCCAGGAAACCTTTCTTTGCTTTCTCTTCTTACCAGTGTCTAGTCCAGACTGGGTATTCAAGAGCAGCATAAAACTGTTTTGTAAAAGACCAAATAACTCCTGGTTTTAAGAACAAATAGAGCCACTCAGATATGAAGGGCAGCAGTGCTGCTGCATGCTCAGGATGTAACTCCTCCTCCCCATTTGCATGACACCCAGAGTAAGAGGAGATATGAAATAAAGCTGCTCTCGAGTAGGTGGAGGCAAGTATCCAGTTGACTCAGAGCATCATTCTACACCAGGGTGAAAATTTAAGGGCAGCTGGAGGGACAAGAGGGGAACTTGCCTGACTAAAGGGTTTGTTATGTTGATACTGTTGTGCGGGGGAAAAATAGCTGTAGGGTTTTCTTCAGAAGCTCTGTGCTCATAGAGGGGTATGGAGGTGGAAAGAGGGGGAAATAATTACTAAATCATGATTGTTATCTGCAGTATTTACACAAGATAGGCCACACAAATGTCTTAATAGTGGGGGCACCTCAGTACTTATTTATTGCTATTGATTTGTAGAAGTGATTTAGGAACCCTACAGTGTGGAAGATGCTATAGAATAGAAAGATAAAATCTTTTTCCTCAACTAAAGGAAAAGACAGCTGAGAGACTCCGAAGGGATCAGTCTCCACTCACCTCCAGCCTCTTCAAGTCTAGGACAGAGACATCCCTCTGTCCTGGCTCTGCCTCTGGTCAGCAAGAGAAGGGAAGGAGATGCCCTGGACATAGCAAGGCAGTTTTTCTGCTGATCTGCTGTGGGGTGGCTGTGTCCTGCCATGCCTCTCTCCAGCTGTAAAATCCTGGGGGCAGGCAATGCCTCGTACCACAAGTGCATCCACCAGCTGGAGCAGCAGGGCCTCAGTTTGCAGAGCAGTATCCAAGCACTAATCTTAATGGCAGCAATTTTAATAACCAAAATATCTCTGGAAAGGAGCTGGAATGAGGGGCTGTTTTGCATCCCTCTGGATTGCTTTTGACTATTGGCCACTAGTAATAAACTATTAGGAAACAAAAAGCAAATAGAAAACAATAGATGTAATTATGTAGCTAGATGAATGTTTCACTTCAAATATTATTGTGTCTGTGAAGATATACAGCATGAATTTGTTATTGCAAGAAGAAATATGCATTGATCTCCTTACCAGGAAACAGGTATGACTGTATTATGTAAATATTACTTCATTTACTGTCAACAACTGTAAGCTTATTTTCACTTTGCAAACAGATGACAAATGTGCTTGAAGTCATACAGCATCAATCTTAAAGCTGACAAGGATCCCTCATTTTGCAGCCAATTTTTGAAAGTCAAAAGGCTAGATTCAGACTTGGGCTAATGCCATCCACTCCGGCAGGAGTGATGTGCCAGATACTTCATATTAGTGCAGATCAAATGTGCTCTGTGAACTTCAGTGGCCAAAGAAGCGGTTCTAAAGCTGTTGACTTCAGAGCTTTGACCCACAGAGCTGAAGCACTGGAAGAGCACTGGATTCTCCCAGTACCACCACCTCAATGGCAGTAAATGCAGGCCAGCAGTTTTCTCTAAAAGTTAAAGATCAGGCATGATACTCCTTGACACATCATTTGAAAACTCATCTAGCTCTGGTGTGGTTGCTAACACCAACAAAAAACAGAGCTATAAAGAGAGGATATAACAAACTGTGCCCTTCCAGACCTGCAGGCTGGAGACCACCATGGAAACGGCTGCAGCTCCCTCATCCAGTGCACCACCACCCACCAGATTGGGTTAGACTTCCTGAAAGAGCATGACTCTGGCTTGGCTTTGAGCTCATTCATCCCCATAGGATTATTTTGGCAGTCATGTAACTACAGAAGGATTCATCCTTTAGATTCTCTTCCTGCTCTTTTCCCTGTGTCTTTTGCCAGGAAAGATAATTTACCCTTCAGGGTCTCATCTGTGAGAAGGGGGTGCCCAGACAGAAGTGTGCATCCAGGTCCAGACCTAGACCCAGAGGAATTTGGGAAGCCGAGATTTCTCTGGTGATTAATGACATGGTGATATCACAGGATAACTGAGATCTTCCTTCTCTCTTTTACAAGGATTACTCTTACAAAGCAGAGCAGTCCTTGGGCTGAGACAGACTTAAGCTGTTCAATGAGACTTGACTGGTCAGATCTGGATCTGCTCAGATCTGGATCTGCCTTTGGTAGGTCAGACTGTAAAAAAAATAATCCTCATGTGATTTTCATACTTTCATGTTCTTGCAGGATGCTAAGACAATGTATGGCATAATCTAACTTTCAGAGTGTCCAATTCCCAATGAAAGAAAGTGAGATCAGTCTTACAATCATAGAATGGTTAGGGTTGGAAGTGACCTTAACATCCAGATTTGATAAATCCATGAGGAACCTGAGCTAATGGGTAGCATTCATGCCCATGGCAGGGGTATTGGAACTGTGTGATCTTTAAGGACCCTTCCATTCCAATCCATTCTACTCAGCATGCAGTTTTCAGGGCCCAACACTGCCAAGATCTGACATTACAGTTTAGACTCCCAATATCCAAGCAGCATGACCCCAAGAAATATTCTTATCAGCAAGGTTGATTCCTACAAGTGCCCTTTCTTATTTTCTCCTGTTCTCTGCTCTGTATCTTGGCTTTTCACTTTCTTCCCTAGCATCATCAGGCTTGGACAAAGAACTTAATATTAATTTCCTGAAATACACAGGAAATGTATTTCCATACAGTGCACCACACTGTACAGTGGTGGTTCAGAATAGGTTTGAGAAAATTAAATGGCTCCATCTCTCAGGGAATTGTTGGGAAGGATTTACCAAGGGATCCCTTAAAATTTGAAGCAAAGCCAGCTCATTGGTAACAAAAATTAAAAACAAAACAAAGCAAACAAACCAAAAAAGCCAACACCAAACCTCCTTTCCTGAACACGAACCCACTGTGACTGTTGCATAAAACAAGATTTGCATTGGCAGATGTCATGTACATCTGAGTACCGAGCACAAGTTTGAAAATAAGTTGGGTAGGAAAGCAGAAGGCTTTCCCAACAAAAACAGTGAGGATTTCTGCAGGAAGCTTCTTGTTCACAGTAGAGTCAACAATGAAATAAATTGTGCTAATGTGGGAAATTTTGAATTGCTATTCTTATTTTTTCACAGCAGGGAAACCAGAGTGTGGGTATAACTATTCTAGAGCAGAACTTCAGGATTTCAGCTTGTTTCAGTCTGGCAAAGATGCTGGCAGAAAACAGAATTATCTGTAGAGCATCTGCACAGAAAGTGAAGGCCACAACTATTTAGTTTAATCCCTCTTCAGATAGATAATGTCTAACAGGAGAAAAGGTCACCGATAGTTAGCAACCAGCCCCTTCTCTTGAAACACACAGGCTCTGCTGCCTCGGTGTCCTCCCACCCACATAACACCCAGCCTTGCTCCTCTCTGCTTCAGGCTGTGGAGAAAATTGCACCTTGAGACAGCAGAGCTAAAGGATGCCAAGCCATCAGCTCAGCTGGTCACTTTCCAGGGCACAGAAAAACCCCCACGTCCCAGATGCTTCAAGCAGTTGTCCCTGCTTGGGTTATGTGGGACATCCTTTATGTGCCAAACTAAACTATGATGATTTGATGAGGAAAACTGAGAGGCTCTAAATGACCTTTTCCTTGTGCTCTGAACACTTAACACCTCACCAACAGTTCACCCAAGTGTGATTCAACACTGTGCTGAGGAAGAGCTGAGCCCAAGGTGGGAGCTGGTGCACAGACTGAGCTGTGTCACCACTAGCTGTGTGCTTGGGCTTTTCCTCACCACCTCACCTCAACCTGCCCTTCTACTGGCACCTCTGGACTTTGAGATGGATGTGTTTGCTGAGACAGCACAAGTGAGTCAGGTTTCAGCAGTGGGCACAGAGTGATGCCTACCTTAGTGCATAGACCAGCACTGCAACCACCAAAGTGATGCTTCAAATCCATTCATCTAATTTAATCATTTTCCCGGGCCCACCTCTGCCATGAGCAGTGTCTTCTTAGTCCTGCCTCAGCCACCAGTCCCCATGCTTTCCTCTCCCTTCCCAAAAACACCCCCCAGCCTCCCTGCTCACTGAGGTTCAATCAGAGCTGTGGGCCCCCCTGGTAAAACCCACCAGTGATAACCACTGCTCTCCAGCTGCTGGGGTGGGATTAAACACTTCTGAACTTCTGAAAGCTGCCTTCACACATCCCTTCCCCTCAGCTGGGTAGCAGTAATCCCTCCCCAGCTTCCAGATCCCACTATGCAGTTGAGGGCTGGAAACTTGCTACCAGCTCAGTAATCTTTTCCCAACCATGACTGCAGAAGGGAATTATAATTCCCCTGGTACAGCAAGGTCTCAGTATTATCATCTGCTGTTTGTCCTAAACCAAAGACACGCTAGTATGGCTGAACTATTCTGTTTGCATGTGTGCATATAGTGTTGAATGGTATAATAGCATAAATTTTCATTTTAACGACACAGATATGTGTGTCGAGGCTTTTTGTGTCTGTGTGCTCGCCTGTGTGCCATATTCACACACTCCTATGGTTATTATATACCTATATGTTATTTCTCAGCCACACTAATAGGAAAGAAATCTTCTGGATCCTTTTAAGACCTGGACAAGTCCCTGCTGTTACTGCATCCCTGCACTCCTTACATCCAGGGACTGCCAACAGCCTTATTGAGAGTAGCAGTGTTACCCCATCCCCAGGGCATCTCTGGCAATAGCACACAGGAATTTCCCAGGAAAGGTTCATAGAGACACAGATCCATAAGGACCAGACAGTCATGTTCAAATATACCTAAAGTGACTCAAAGATATCATAATAAAGACACTGAATTTTAGGCACATGAAGGTGAAAGTCTTAAATTAAGCTGATTCTGAGGTTTTCTCTGTTATTACTGGGAGGGAACAAATACTTGCAGAGGGCAACCCATCATCTGCCACTGCTGAGCCACTCTGTGGAGGTATCTGTCTCCCTGCAGGAGTGATGAACAGCTGAGGTGCCACACCAACCTTCCAGGTAGCTGTGACTTAAGATCAATCCTACCTTGGCTGGCAAAGCATGGGAACCACTCAGCAGAGCTTAGGTCCCCTGAAAACCATTTTTATTATTTCAGCTTCTAGATCATATTCTTTCCCCACTGCAGAACACTTTGGATGAAGGATGAAGACAGATTGAGCATCCTCATTTAGCATTTGCAAGGCATCTTCAACACCTTTGAAGAATGGACCATAAAGCCAAAGAATTAAGAATTACAGAATCATAGAAAATGCTAAGTTGAACCCATCTCATTCCTCATGCTGGGGAAAAAAAATGGGTTGCCAATGACCACAACATACCTTGCAGTAATACTATTTCCCCTAAAATTTCAGATATTTTTCCCCATAAGATTGTCTCACACTAACTGAAAAATTATACATTTCGACCTTCTTTTGCTGCAGAAAAATCCTGAAACAAGCAGGACAGAAACATAAGTCTCTGAAGACAGAAGGCAAACAGAAAGATCCCTGAAATGTAATTTTTACAGCAGTTTCATGGCTTTTAACCCAACCTTGTAATTTCGAAGGGCTTGGCTTGTGATTTCTGAACTCCTGGGGTGAGAAATACTGAAAGTAAAAGGTGCATTCAAGCTCCTCTGGATGTCACAGCCCTAAACATGGCCTGAGGAAAGAGGGGATGACACTGCTAAGGTATAAACCAAATGACTGAAAAATGTGTCTTTGTTGTGCCTCTCTCTCCCCACCCCGCCCTGCTCCTGGCATGGGTTAGCCTCTCTTTTGAGAGTCAATACTTTTGTTCGAGCTGACCTTCAAGCAGATGTCCCTGCAAAAAAGGTAACTCTGGGAAGAAATGTCACAAAACAGAGGCCCACTATTGAAATCAGGTCTCTGAAAGGCTGAACAGATGGCCCTGGAGTCTCCCAACTCCATGGTGAGGACGCTTGGCAGCAGAACGAACGCTGAGAAAAAAAAGAGCAGATTTCATCGGCTGCACTGTCTGGTATAACTTTGCCTTGGGTTCCTGCTCTTACCACTCCTTTCCTGGAAAGTGCAACGACTCTTTAAACAAACTCCCAACAACAACAAAATCCTTTTATAGGCTTATGTTCATTAATCAAGTAGCTTATTTCATACTTGATTCTGGTAGGTGATCTTTAAGGTCCTTTCCAAGTCAAGACTTTCTGTGATTCTACAATTTTTTCCTATATTTCTTTTTTTGTTCTCCAGTCTTATTTTTACCTTCCCAGTGTGATCAGCTGTGAGACACTATCTGGAATTACTGCACTTATTATCCTCTAGGAATCCTCCCACACCGTAGTCTGTGCAGGATTTTGTGGGAGTGAGAGTGAAAATGTGCATGTATTGGTGCACATGGACACCAACAAAATCCGCCCTCCCTTTTTCAAACAACAAAAATACCCTTTCCTTTTACAAAAACTTAAATATTTATAGGAGACTGAGTGTGATTTTCATCCTCCACTCAAGATTTTTTTTTTTCCATAAGACACAAGAAAAGGCTACAAGGAAGCTTTAGGCAGGTGTATCCCAAGTACACAGGGCAGGCTGGTAGGACACATGTCCCTGTGGTCTGCAAAGGATCATTCTTAATGGCCACCTCTCTGTAGCTGACTTGCTCTGACACTGTTTTTCTTTACATACTTGGAAGGGTCTCTTAACATTTGCATTCTATAAAAGTACACCTAAACATTTTTGTGCTGTGCTCTCTCTCTCTCTCTGTTGCAAGCAAGGCTAGAAAATCCCCCTGCTTTTTTGGTGTCATGTGAGGTTACCTGTACTTCTAAAAGAGTAGAATGCACCCTTCAAGGAGTGGGCAGAGAGGGGATAACCTCATTCCTCACCTCATCCCTACAAGCAGAGGTAGGCACTGTGTGACATCCGCAGATTCTGGGGGAATAACCAGGAGCCTGGGACTCAGCAATCCTTGCTTTGGTGGTGCCCTGTAGAGTCACCCCATCCCCTTCTTATCTCCTCTGTGTGATGCATTTTCCCAGCCTCCAGCCACAGCATTCACTGATGCATCCAGGGCGTGAGGCTCCCTCCCAGGGAGCTGCTGCAGCGCCGAAACCACCCCAAGGAGAGGTTTAATCCCTGTCACCAAAACAAAACTCTCTGTGTTTGTTTTTTCACCCTGCGTAACTGTCAGGATTAATGCTATTTAAATGATGTCAGACAGCCACTGGTTTGTAGAAATTCACTTACTCCATATGACTTTTCAAAAGGGCCTTAATATTTAACCACATGAATCAGAAAAAGGAAAGGAAAAAAAAAAAAAAAGGTCTTAAGAAAGCAGACAAGACTAATAAATCCCAGAGTTACTATCCCTAAACTCCTTCTTTTTATCACAAAAGCACAAAGAGCCCAGAGATTGTGATAATGAACATAAAATATGGTTGCCATTAAAAAAAATTTCTCTGTCCCATCCATTTCAATTTATTCCACTATAAATCAATGAGCTACTTAATCAAATATTCTCACACTTTAATTGTTTTATCTTGCTTTTATGTTAAATTCAGTGGGTTACTGTGGGCACTTGTCTTCACATTATACAAAAATGACAGTGGATTGGCCTTAATTAGTATAAAATTCAAACATTGGTTTAGAGCATTAGCTATATTGAAGTAAGCTCCTGCAATTTAACTGGTTCAGTGAAACCATTCCAAGTAAGTAGAGGAAAAAGAAGCTCTAAGTTGGATTAGTAAAGTTTGCTGCTCATCTGCTATCAAATTCTGCAGCCAGTTCCCTCTATCTTCAAAATGAGAATAATTTCAAATAATTTTGTTGAAAACTGTTACTTGATGTTATCCCATGAAATGTTAAAACAGAGATGGGATGTCCTTTCAAAATTCCTCAGCCTTGCCTCAATCCCCTTAGAAAGCACAGGTGCTTGTCTGGACTAGTCCAGCATTTCCCATGAGAAAATACATCACACACAACACCTATAAAAGTCTGGGCTCCAGCTCTGGTGTTTGCCATGAAGGGCATTACCCTTGTATTGTGAAAAGATAAGAAACTGTCCCTTGTGAGTCATTTTCTTCTGTAAATAGGAGGGGAACAATTCTTTTGTGTTTTGTTTTGTTTAATTCTCTGTTACCAATCGATACCTTCTTCAAAAGGCCGCGAGGGATATTTTATTAGTTAGAGTAATTGTGATTTAAGGATGATCTTGTGTGATATAGATGTACTCGACATGGAAAAATACAGACTGAGGCATGAAAAGGGCTCTGCATTGGAGGGTGAGCTGTATTTGCACTGTTTCAACATCTAATAGAGGTAAATTGCTTTTCATAGAATCATAGAATGTTAAGGGGTTAAAATGGACCTTGATGATCATCCAGTCCCAAACCCTCCTGCCATGGGCAGGGGTACCTCCCACAAGACCACGTTGCTCAAGGCCTTATCCAACCTGACCCTGAACACTGACAGGGCTATCCACAACCTCCCTGGGCAGCCTGGTACAGTGTCTCACCATTCTCACAGTAAAGGATTTCTTCTCTATATCTAACCTAAGTTTTCTCTCTTTCAATTTCAATCCACTGCTTCTTGTCCTGTCACTACAGCTCCTGATGGAAAATCCCTCTTTAGATTTTCTGTAACCAACCCCTTGAGATACTGGAAGGTATATATATATGTATATATATATATATGTATACTATGAGGTCTCCACACAACCTTCTCTTCTCCAGGCTAAACAGCCCCAGTTTGCTCAGCCTATCTCCATAGCCGAAGTGCTCCAGTCCCCTCATCAACTTCATGGCCTCCCCTGGATTTGCCCCAGCATTTCCACATCCTTCTTATGTTGGGGACACCAGCACTGTACACAGCACTGCAGGTGGGGCCTCATGAGAGATGAATAGAGGGAGAATCACCTCCCTTGACCTGCTGGCCATGCTGCTTTGGATGAGCCCAGATCACCCTTGGCTTTCTGGGCTGTGAGCACTCACTGCCCACTCATGGTGAGTTTTTCTTCAACCATCACCCCCAAGTCTTTCTCCACAAGGCTGCTTTCAATCACTTCTCTACCCAGCCTGTGGGTGTGTCTGGGATTGTCATGATGCAGGTGTAGGACCTTGAACTTTGCTTTGTTGAAAATCATGAGGCTTCTATCTACCCACCTCTCACTGAATGGTTTGGGCTGGAAGGAACCTTAAAGAGTATCCAGTTCCACCTCCCCTGCCATGGGAGGGACACCTTCCATTAGGACAGATTGCTCCAAGCCCCATCCAACACGACCTTGAACACTTCCAGGGAAGTGGGATCTACACTCAGGTGTCTGAGCTCCTCATATGGTAAAATGGCTCATATGGTAAAATAAGTCACCTTTGGAGATCTCATGGTTCACCCAAGCTTCTGATGGACATCCTTCCCAGAGGAGGTGTCAAGGTGTGATCCAGCTACGGACTGAAGCTGCCCAGGGAAGTGGTGGAATCCCCATCCCTGGAAGTGTTCAGAAGGCTGTGGATGCAGCACTTGGGACATGGTTTAGTAGGCGCTTGCCTGCCTCCAAGCAAATGAATCAAGACAAGCCAGTTTTCTCTAACATGTTTGTGCACAGTGGAAAAGTTCCAGCTCGTGAGTCTGAGGGAGTTTGTGGGGACCCTCACTCCAGCCATTGCCAAATTTTAGATCCAGACTTGGTCTGGATTTTATTCTATCACTGATGTGCTGAGGTTCCTGGATCGAGGTTCTGGTTTTTTTAAGCCACCCAAGTACAATCATCTGCATCAGGGGAAGGAAAAAAACCTGCACAAGATTTACATGGAAGTTTTTGAATTTCAAAGATCTTTTTTAATAAGGCAAGAATGAGGAAGTCTAAAGATGTGCATATCTGCTTTACAGTTGTTAGTTTAATAAATGCAAATATCTCCAGCAGCCAAAGGTTTTACCCTGCAGTTTTACCTGCTAACATTTCCTTGTTTTGAATTATGTAGATCAGAAATGAGGAAAAACATAACACTGGTTCTAAGGGTATAGAGCTGTCATCTAATTTTAGCTAAACATTCTCTAAAGCAGAAAGATGCATAACTGTGGGGTAAATTGCTAGTGAAGTTTTCAATTTTTTTAAATTATGTGTTTACAGCTTTTCTAGCCAAACTCAGAGGGGAAAAAAAGAGAGAAACAGCACAGGCAATGTTGAATATTTCAAAAGAATCATCAGTAAAAATACTCTGTCTCAACTTCCAAAAATTATTTATTTTGCACATATAGGTCAAAATCTCACTTGAAGGTAAAATGAAATGTTCAATATGCAATGTGCCAAGTAGATGACCAGGCTGCATTGACCAAGGATTGTTGACCAAGACCTCTGAAGGTAATGAGAGATTCAGGGGATCTGTTTGTAGGTTGCCAACATAAGACTCTTTATCAAAGCCTGGATTTCAGAAAGAGGGCACTCAGCAGTAAGAAATAAAGTTCATGAAGGCATCTAAGTTCAAGCCATTCAAACTAGAAACTCTGAGAATCAGTAATTGTGCTTGGAAATTTGGACCTTTTTATTCCAATATTCAAAGTGCAACTTGCAAGATGCTACTCACATCATTTTAATAATCCACAAACAGGTCACAACCAGGAAGTAAAAACCTGCAGATGCCAATCTTGTTGGTAACACCTGATCTACAGATCAAAGTCGTGTTTATATGATTGTCATTTGAAAGGAGCTCCACTGAAGTGAATGAAGTCTGCACTAAAGTTGATGAGATTAAAATTAGGTTGATAAGTGGAAGTTATTACAGATGATGGGTAGTGAAAATCTTATATTTTATTAATCCTTGCATCAGATCTATGGCTCTTGTTGCTGCTGTTATCATGGTTATTGCTGTTGTCACCATCTCTAGGGTCCCAGCCAAGATCTACCAAAACTAATTTCTGTTCTACATGTCCATGGGAAGACACAAGGTCTGCAGGCAAATAAAAGAGTGGTATTCATCTTACCTGGATTTAGACATGTGAATGTGAGCTAGTAGTCAAGGTTTTTACAGCTCCTGGAGAGAAATAGGAGCTTCTAGATCACTATTTTTCTGCCTGAAGTGAGGAGTCCACCACAGTGGACAGTCTGGATTCCTGGAGTGTTTCTTTTTCCTTATTGGCAGTGGGAATCTAAGATATTTCCCTCCACATTGTAAACATCTAAACATAAGATGAGTAGTGTGAAGGAGTTAGTCCTTGGCCTGGACCTGGGCTCAAGCAGGATGTATGAGTGAAAAAATGTGCTATTTTGTTTTCAGCTCATTGTTTCATTTATATATAAAAGTTACATAAAAATATACAAAAGAGAGGGCATATATGCTGCATTTGTGCCTTAGAAGCACAAAATTCAGGATTTATCAACCTTTATAAGGCAGTAATAAGGCTGTTTGCAGAGGAAACCACTGAACTTCTTAGTTCTCATGTACTAGAGTGAAGATTAGTAGCAAGAAGAGTCTCTTAAGATATTGAATCTCAACTGCACCACAGAACCATATGCCATCAAGTGCACTCATAAATTCAGACTCTGCCCCAAGTCTCCCCTTGACAACTTTTATTACCCAGGCCTTCTTAGGAAGGCTGAGGCTTGGAAAAAGGACATTATCTTGAAAATGCACAGTGGACATCACCAAAGGCATCTAGGAGGTATATATTTTGTCTCATTGGGCTGTAATCACTTTGATATCTACATTGCATGGCTGTAGGGAGCTCTATGGTAACTGCACTTCCTCAGCCTCACCAGCTGGAGTGGCAGGAACAAGGAAAATGTCCCAACCTTCAATGAGACCTTCCCACTCCTCGCCCCTGCTGAAGCCCTCGCTGCCACAAATCAACCACTGTGTTTCACCAGCTGTTGTATGTCACAACTTATCAGTTCCCTGCCCAGGGAGCTGTCTGGGAGTTCCTAGAACTCCCAGAGTTCCTAGAACTCAAAATCCCACCCCACCAGAGTAAGCACACTCTGATACTAAACTGTACTTGTTCTTTGCCAAAAGTGCCTGAAATTCATCCATTTTTTCAGCACTCAGCATTTCTGACCAGGAGGAGTCATTTAACAGGGGGAAGCAAACAGGTTCTTCACTGCTGCTCGTAAAGATGTTGAAACAGTGTGGGAAACTGGGAGATAAAAGCTCCAGAAGTGCAAGATAGGATGATACCAGTTATTCTCCCTTACACATCAGATGGGAGCGGTAAAAGCCAAATATGGTCAGTTACTACATCCGTGCATATCCAGCAAAAGAAGGCTGAGATCATATTATAAAAATTAACCTGGAGGACATTACAGATGTTGCTTCTAATGGAATTTTATGATCAGCAGCCATATATTACAATATTTGAATAACTTTCTGAAAAATTTGTTCTTCCGGCAATGCTTGAATTTTTTCCTCCTCTAACCCAAAGGAGTCTTTCAAAGAAAGTGCAAGGCAAAAGAAAAACTGACCTTTCAAGCTGTAGGAGTTGAAATCTTCACACTGATGCTGTTAAAGCTGATTTAAGTAATGCAAAACAAGTATTTCCTAAATGCATATGTTAAAACTGCAAATTGATATATCAAAACCACAACCTGAATATAGCAATTTGTCTCTTTTTTACTTTCTTCCTTCCCCTCCCTGTTGGAGTATATTCCACAGCTGCCTGCCAGATAATACACTGATTGCAAGTTTCTTAATTTACAGAGCCTTTAAGTCTAATCTCATGAGCCAGCCTAAAGGGCTTCTTCATCCATTGAAATACCAGAATAATTGAAATTGTCTTCAGCTGACAGTCAGGCAATAATGAATATTTTGCTTTGCTGATTGCATGTCAGGGTTGTATATAGCACTGCTAACAGACCTAATCCTGTGAATCTCAAGTCAGGCTTCCCAGTGAGCCTTAATTTTTTTTGTTTCCTCTCTCCATGGATTGGTATGAAAAGACTAAGACCAAGTGTGATGGTAAGTGGTATAGGGTGACACTGTTGCTGTTGGAAAAATATTACTGTGGGTTTTCAACAGCACTCTGGAGGCAAATGACAGTCTGGGAAACGTTTTATTTAAAGATTTCCCTGAAGGAAAAAGGAGAGGGAGGAGGAAATGCACAAGTAGTCAGTCAAAAAAGGGGTTGGGAGGATATCTGTGGTATGGCATGAAAGAGGCTTCTGTGCAAACCCAATCTGAATAAACTCCTCAGATTTTCATTGCAATCACACATGGGCATTTCCTGATCCAAAGTCAGAGCCTGATTAATAGAGTATTAATGATATTAAGATCTATGGGGACAAAAAGTATGATGACTGCATCATTAAAGGAAACAGAGCATGTTTGAGAACAGAGAAATAAAGGCAAGATGGACACAGAGGTTATTCTGAGTGTCTGGGTCTGCACACACCCACACTGCAGCCATGCACATCAGGATAAGCAGCCTATCAGAGATGCACCAGCCACACCCAACACCAGCATTTCCATAGGAAAGAAGCCCAAGCCCATGATCCACAACCACGTCGTGTATGGGCAACTGGAAGCCAAGGTGTGTGGCAACTCAACCCACCAGAGAAACCGAGTTTGGGGTCTCTCACTGCAAGAAAGACATTGAGGTGCTGCAGTGTGTCCAGAGAAGGGAAAGGAGCTGGGAATGGGTCTGGAGCACAAGTCTGATGAGGAGAAGCTGAAGGAACTGGGATTGTTTAGCCTGGCGGGAAGGAGGCTCAGAGGGGACCCTTCTGGTCTATAACTCCTTGGCAGGAAGCAGCAGCCATGTGGGAGTTGGTCACTTCTCTGATGTTACAAGAAATAGGACAAGATGAAACATCCTCAAATTGCGCCGGGGAGGTTTAGATTGGATTCACGGAAAAATTCACTGAAACCATGGTCAAGCATTAGAACAGGTTGTTTAAGGAAGTGGTGGGATCTTTGTCCCTAGAAGTGCTCAAAAACCATCTAGATGTGGTGCTGAGAGACGTGGTTTAGTTGTGGGTCTGGTAGTGCTGGGTTAATGGTTGGACTTGATGTTCTTAGAGGTCCTTTCCAACTTAAACAATCCTATAAATCCCAAAAACAGAGCTTTAAAATATTTCCCCTATCCCCTGTACTATCTATGTCAATCCCTTACAATGTTAAAAGTATAGGAAAAAGGAAATGCTGTATTTTTCACATAAACACAGTCATTTGTGGTTTGTGAATTTCTTGAGCCATTAGTGATTTATTTGTTGTGAAGGACCTCCTTGGTTTTTTTCTCAGTTGATTTATGCTCCCAGATTCTGAATCCAAAGAAACCTTTAGTATCTTAAGGGTCTGTAGCAAAGAATTCCTCTGTTTCAGTGATTTTTCCCAAGTTTTAGGAGAAATCAATTATTGAGTCAGTTGTTCTATGATGTGACCCTGAGACTACATCACTGTCTTCTGCACATCTTGAAAAGCACATTTCAGTCACCAAGCCACGTGTACCCTGGATGTCTGTCTCGAACAGAAAACATTTTGGTATGATTTTATTTTACATATATATAAAGAGACTAAGAGAGTAAGAGGAAGAAAGGCTTGTGGGGGGAAAGGAGAAGGGACAAGAAGACAAAACAGATTGTATTTGAGGAAAAATAACATGAAACCTGGGAGCAGCCTAATTTCATGGCACAGCTTCTGCATTCTCAGTCACCTGGAAGGCTGGAAGCTCTGAGGTTTGATGGTCAAACAGGTTTGGATGTGGCCACCCAAGGAACCACAGTGCCCAGGGTGCCACAGGCCAGCAGAGGAGAGCAGCAATCCCTGGATAATGCAGAGAAATACCCAAAAACCCATATACAGCACTAAGCAAGCTGGTTTGATGTCAGAACAAGAGGTTGGATAAGGGCCTCCTGAGGTCCCTTCCAACCCAAATCATCCAATGGTCTCATGATCCAGGGAGGACCAAGGGCACTTGGCTGCCAGGCAACCTGCCAGGCCAACATCCTTGGAGGCAAGGAACTCTGGCAGGAAGCTACTGAGGGAAAATGGGCATCAGCTCTGGGAAAGCCGTCACTGCAGAGGCACAAGGTCTCTGCAGAGAGGCCAGCCTTTCACTAACATGTCCTGCAGCCTTACCACCAGGGAACAATAAACCTCTCAGGAGCTCTTGCAGAGAATTCCCTCTTTCTTCAGGGCTTCTGTGGGACCAGCAGTTGGATCTGCCACTTCTATTCAGCCTCAACACTGTGTTTAATCATATGCCTTCCTCCAGTCACCCCCTGCCCCAAGCAGCTTCACACAGCTCTGGGCCCAGATGTTACACACACAGCTCTGACCAGATTGCCAGTTCAGATGTCACTGTGAACAGCCCACTTCAGATGGAACAAGCCTAGTAACTTACACATTTTTACCTTTTAGCTCAACGAGTCTTGAGATCATCGAGTTAGGGAATGCTTACAACTCATCCCACTGATCCGGGCAAGGAAATAATTTCCAGTGGGGCCAATGTCAGCAAATTAAGAGCAAAGCAGCAGCTAGATGGACATATACAGACAAGCCTCTAAGACTGTGGATGAGTTTTCCTGAGCTGGAAATTGGGTATGGGCTGGCTCTGGAATTTGTCCAACAAGTAGGATTTGAGCAAAAGGAAACTTTTCACCTCCCTGTTGACACCACTACCCAGCTGCTCCTGTAATCCCTGAGTCTCCACTCGGCCACTGAGCACAGAGCTGAGCCCATCCTCACAACAGCCTCCTGTGGACATTTGCATCAGGGACAAAGAGTGCAAGTTGATCCCTGCCTGTGTTTGACAACACTTTCTTCAGCTGAGCCCTGCCAGGGGTCCCAGGAGCTGCAATCCTTCCTGCAGTCCTGCTCTGAAAGGGACGAGAGAACAAAACAGGCTCTGTGGATGCCCAGGTAAGGGAGGCACTTTCTCAGCTAATGCCAAGAGACTGGGTTTGGGTAGCAGAGATTGAGTGGAAGGAGCTCCCTTGTTTCTGGCACATCCTGGAGGACCCTCTTTCACTACTTCTGCCAGTGGCTTGGAAAGGAATCCAGGAAGGGGCAAGATCTGGTCTCCAGGCAGCCACTCTGATTCCTTGTTGGAGAAACGGATACAAGACATTGGGGAAACCAAGATAATAAAACAGCTGGGAATTAATAAACCTTCTCTACAAACTCCTTGCTTATAGAGCCCATGGAGTGAAATTAAACCTATAGTAAATTGTTTACTGATAAAATCTGTCTTCAATCAGATCTGAAAGAAGGAACCACGACTTTTCTGTTCTTCACTGGCTTTACACCAGGGCTTAAATTTAGCAAGTTTTCTTTATAATTAAGATTTATAGGAGGAACTTGAGGATGCGATGTCTTGATTATTATTAAATCAAGACAATGGCAAAATCTGTTGGCATTCAGCACCCATAATATAGGGTGCTGCACCAAGGCAAGATATGCTGTATGCTGATGATGACTCCTGACAGTGTCTTTTTGGTTGACCAGAAGAGCTTAGACTTAAGCTCCAAAATTAGCTTTATTTTCCAATAAGAATAAAGGACAGGGCCAACTCCACCCAAAAGAAAATTCTTCTCTGCTGAAAATTAGGCAGCTGGACCCCTCAGGGAAACAGTTCCTTCACATGCCAAGTAGCTTCTGTCTGAGCCTTCCTTCACCCTGTTGATCTGGGAACAAGTCCATCTCACCCCCCTCCTCCCTCAGCCCCTACCTTTCCCCAGGGCTCTTTCCCATTACTTTTACCTATTTATCCTCACAAATAGGGTCAACTGTCTTCATGGGTCCTGCAACAGCCCCTACCCTCTGCTGCAGTGAAATTATAATTAACTTCACAAAAGATAGATGGGAAGCAGAGACAAGAAGGGATTTACCCCAGGCCTTCAGCACAGCCAGGAATACAGCCCCTGGGTCCCAGTCCTGTACCCTTCACATTTACTATTGTCTTGTTCTTTCCCACCTTCTTTGCCCTCATCCTGGGCTGCACTCCTGGGCATCCCATGGTTCGCATCTCCATATTATTAAGAGTAATAAAGAGATGGCAGCATAACCCAAAAATCTACGGCCACGTCATTCTGGCTCTTTGAATGGGCTCTCCAGTTCTCTGTCATGCAACAACAGTGTAAAGCAGGAAGAGGTTTCTCCACACAGCTCTGAAAGCTGCCAAGACATCTCTGTAGCCTGACTGTCAGAATAAAAGGTTGTAATTAACAACCTGGCCTGTCATCTCCTTACTGGACTCAGTTCAAGCCAACCAGTGTTTAGGGACCTTTGGGTTCTTGTGGAATGAGACCATGATTGCTATTCAAGGCCATAGCCTGTGACTCTGAGCAGCCGGATGGTCAAAACTGAACATAAATATTATAGGAATCCCTAAACACAAAACACAGTGTGCGCTCGTCTTCTTAATGGATTTGCCGTTCCCTCAGATTTTGATTTGGAAAACTCCATTTAAAAAAAGATTCTGAAAGTGCTGGAGGTGCTTGACATACACTTAAAAGCTCCAGGCCAGACCCTGCAGCTGATATAAATCACTGTCAGCTTCAGCAGCTTCGATGGCTCATGCCCAGCCTCAGAATGCAGAGCGAGCTAGCGAGAATAAATCAGTGTATTTATCTCTACGTCCCCTTCTCCATAAACCCAAACACACTTGAACTGATGGATTGGGCCTTTCATATCCCTTTATTATTGCGTCTCAATTGCATACATTTGTGCTCTCTCCACTGTATAATAGATACAAATAATGAACAGCTGTAGGAATGCAAATATAGGTGGCACACGTGTGTGTAGTCATCTATGCACACATACACACACACACTATCTGCAGCCAGCAGCTCAGCCCTGTGGGTCTGTTGACCCTGCACTCCAGAGGAGGATTTGATTTATTCCTTGGAGGGAAAAAAAAACCTCCTTTTATTTATTTTCATATTAATAATGATAAAAAAGGTTCCAGCACACCATTTCTAATACAATTAAGTATATTCAAGATCACAAAGTACTATTACAATAAGCAGAAAACATATATATAAAGAACACACTTTAATCCAACAAGTACAGTGCTAAGGCAGGAATTAATGCATTGTCTGTGCCATTGTGGCTCAGTATTAAAAGTCATACCCTGCCAGCAGAAGAGAGAGCAACAACTGAGCATCTGTCTGATATTAGACCTCCCAGAATGTGACACCAACTGCATGATGTTCAGAGTTTTTGCATCACAAGGTCCAGTTATTAATCTCCAAGGGTTTCTAAGCCTAAGTCACGGCAAATTTTCTTTCTACCTGAAAGTCTGTGCTCCTTGAATCTCATAGAGTTTGCCCAAGGGAGCAAAAAGAGGTGGTGGAAGAGTCACAGGACACAGCTGAGGTGCAAGTCATTAAGTCTGGTCTAGTTGTCCAGCTTCTAAAATGTACAGACCCACAAACGAGATGAAAGAGCCAAACCAAGACTCAGCTGGAACTCCTTAACACACTTCAGCTTTGCTGGACCCTAGAGCCCGGGCAGGCATTTCAACAAGACCTAAAGTGCGTGGGTAGGCACTTATCCATGGGAAACATGAGGAGAAAAAAGGGAATGGCTCTCATATGAGAAGGGTCTGGTTTATTACAGGACCAAATGAAAAAGAAGGGATCCAGATGCAAAGGAGGAGCAGAGTCTGTGGGCTGGAGGAAAAGAGTCCTGAATGCATGGAAGATCTCTGACTGTATATATATAAAAATATGTTTCCTTTGTGATGCATAAAGTAACAAGTGTTTTTTTTCCCCAGGAGTCTCTGAAAAGCTGCCTCATCTATTTCCTTCCAGAGCCACATGTTTCTGGGTTTTCCGTAGGCCAAGGCATCTCTGTTGATAAAACATAGAGGATGGTCCCAGTTTTTTGAAGGGTTAAGAGCTGATGAGCTTGGATGTGTGTCAGTATTCAGAATAACACACAATTTTTCCCACCCTGAGCAAAAAAGGGCCTAAATAGACCCCAAAGCCTTGTTTTGGGAAGATGCTTTCTAGAGGTGTAGCAGAGCCTGATTGCGATCGTTTGCATGTGATCTTGTCTCCTCCCTGCTTCAGCATAAAGTTGGACAGCAGCTCATCTTTGGCCTATCTGTCCCATTACAGCCCTCCTCACACCCCACCCCAAATAAAAGGTGCTCCTCAGTTTTCACCAATTTATTTTTAAAGCTGCAAAATCACCAAAAAAAAAAAAAAAAACTCAGTGCCAGGTTGCATTCCTGGCAAAACTCATGACATTGAGCTTTTCCTCAGTTTGACTTCATGTTGCTGATGTAAATGACATCAGTCCTTATTCTCCCATTCATAACTGAGAGCAGAATTGAGCACTGGACTTAAAACTGGAGCATGGAGTGGGAGGCACGGCAACTACAAATAGCATCCAAGCAAAATTTTTAAAATGCAAATCAGCACTCCCATAAGCCACTGCCATGGTCTTTGGGGTAGATACGCATTTAGGTGATTTTAAAAACGATCATTATTTACCCAGTAAGCTGTGGCAACTCCTTCAGCAGCTGCCATGCTCGACTGACTTAATACATATTTAGAGTATGCAGAGTAAGAGTGGGCAATGCAAAACAGAGCTGAAACATCTCAGTATTAGATACCTCGAGGGGGTGTTTCTCCATATGCCAAATAAGACAATATTGTGGATTAGTCACTTGCCAAATTCCTTCTCTTTTTTGTTTTCCTCCTTCTTCTTTTTTTTCCCTAATTTTTTAATCCAAGCTGCTTAAATTAAATAAGAGCCAAAAAAATATTAGCATCTTCATCCAGGAGAGACATCTTTGCATCGACAATTAGATTTCTTTCTAGAACAATGCATTGCTCCATTATTGTGTTGAAGAGCAGGAGGAAACAAAGCCCCACATCTGATATTTCAACGTGTCAAATTTTAGGAAAAAGGAAATTTTTGCTCTCAAACTCTAACCCTTCCAGGGGAAGAAGCCCCTCCCAGAACCAATCTTAAGTTCCAGCAGAAGAGCTGGCAGTGGCAGCCACTGCAATATCATGCCTGGTGCTTAGCAAGGAGGCTCCAAACCTTCCTTCCTTTTGACTGCTCCTTATGTAGGACGAATCCAGATTAAAGGCTAATTTCTTTTCGACTTTGCTGGGTTTGGAGCCTGTCTCTTTGCTGTTTGGAGCCTTGGGCTTTGTTGTGCAGTGAGGTAGAGTGTAATTTTCTGACTCTTCCCAACTCCCTAGTTTGAGACAATAATCCACTCTGTCTCCTCTTAATTAAAGTAAATAACCCAGGCTCACAATAGCAGTTCAGAAAAGGGCCTTAAGTCTCGTCATTCCCTCAGTGCAAGGAGCTAATTGATTTTCAAATGATAATGGTGTTTACATTAGAAAGCCCACATCCCTACCTCCCCCTTCCTTTTCTTTTCTTAAACCTTCTTCATCTCATGAATATCAAATGGCCAATGTCCCTCCATTGTAGCTGCCACCTCCTAAAGTACCTGGTGTCACTCCAAAATGCTTAACCAGCTAATGGAGAGATTTCTGATTTACCTGCCTGTCTCTTCTGCCCTGTTTGTTATCCACACACCGAGGACCTGCAGGAATGTCCCTTATTTTGCCTTCCTCACCCCATTGTCCCAGGACACAGAGGCCAAAGTTACAGGCCTGGAGGCAGGACTAGTTTTAGGCTGGGTGGAATTTTAAGGGTGAATGGGAAAGGTCACTTCAATCAGAAGATGGAAATAGATGAAAACGGGAGAGAGCCACAAACGCAGCAGAAAGAGGAAAACAAAGTCAAACCTGCAACTGTGCCAGCTGAAGTGCAAATGAGGATGCCCAAAAAGACTGAACAGGATGTGAAAAGCATTAGTTTCACAGTAATTTAGAAAAACGTCCAGCTCCAACTTCATAAATCCAGAATGTAAATATATGCTGCCTATCTAATGTGTCTGTGCAAAGAGATGCAAAAAGAGAAAGTACATCAAACAACTATAACTCAGATCTTCTAGTCAAGCGTCCAACACTTTTTAAGTTATGGGATTAAAGCTGCTATTCTGCACACATCCACTCTGCAAAAGGAATGCAAATATACCCTCACTTCTTTCTCTTCCTATAAGGCCTTAGTCTGTGCAGAGGCTGGACAGAGCTCCCGTAATCACAAAATCTTTAGGATTTTACTTTCTTCCCTGTGTGATGCATGACCCTCAAGACAAATGTTTTTGCATGTCAGCACAGTTTTGCCCCAAGACAGAATGATTCATTTCCACACAGTCCTTTCCTCATTGCCCATCACTTTAACACCTGAAGGTGCTGCAAATATTTATGCCTTACTCTCTGTAACACCTCTGTGTGTTGAGAGGGTTTTCTTGCTCTCATTTCTGCACAGGTTGAAGTACAGGAGGGCTAAGGCGACATGAAGTTGCTAATCTTGGATGCCCACTCTCTGGCAAGAAAAAGCTGCTTTCCAGCATCTTTTCCAAGGACAAAACTGAGCTCTTTCACCAAAGAAAAAGCTTTTTGCTCAGCATCCCCAGGTTCCCTCCAAGGTGAGAAATTCACAACTGACCATTTTGGTACCAAACCAACACAAAATTATTTGTCTGGAAATGTTTTTCAGAAGCAAAGCTAGAATCCACTTATACAATGCAAGAGTCCCCAGTACCCATGGGGGCTGTGAGTTAAACCCTCCTCCAAGCGGCTGTAACGGGGTCTCCACTGCCTTGAACCCCTCTCATCACTGCATCAGGTCCCTCCCATGTGATAAACAACACAGACTGTGGGGAGGAATGTGTATTATATCTGTTGGGATTCCACCAGAATGCATTTATCCCAGGGGACTGAATCACAGAGGCAGAGGGAATAATATTTCCCAGCTAGGGTAATCAAGTTTTTCATGTAATGTTTCAATTAATGGGATTTTTTTTTTTTTCATCATTCTAACTTTTTTTTCTACCTGGAATACAGACTCTTTTGTCGTTTGTTTTTTTTTTTTCAACAGACAGATTAAATTCAAAAATTTACTAACTTTGAAATAGTTAAATTTTATATCTACCCCAACCTTCCCAAAAATCATGTAAAAAAAATTAACTTTGAAAAAAAAAAAAAAAAGTGAAATTAAAACAATTATTTTTTCTTCAAATAATAGAATGGGACATTTTGCCATTACTTAAGTACTTTTCTTTGAGCACAGCTTTACAAAATATGGATTTCAATGGAACATTCTCTTCTTTTTTATGTTTTTAATAATGTTAACAACAACCTTTAGATCATCTACATTTCAGGCTGCAGTGGTAGACCCACTCCTAACTTAGCCATGTTATTTTAAGACAGGGCAGGGTGTGTGTGTGTGTGTGTGTGCATGTGTTATTATATATACATACAGATGTAGGTTAAACAAGTAAAACACTTTGTGTGTATATATTTGTAAATATACACATATATACGTGCATGTTCTACTTAAAATGACTTAATGACAAATGTTGTTATTTGGGCATTAGATTATAGGCTCAGAGTTCCCTAAGACTAGCTGGCTCTTTAAGTGGCTTGGGATGAAATATGAACATCCCCCGGAGCATCTCAGTCAAGACCAGTTGTTATTAGTCATTGAACAGCCTGGCTGTGAGAGACACAATCACACGCATCCCTCTCCCTCCCTCTTTCCTTCCCAAGCTCTTTCTTCTGGTTATTACTTTCCCTTTTGTATTAAAGACACATCATAGTTATAAGCTCCATCTCACAGCTCTCCTTGATCAGGAGGTAGGAACACAGGTTCAGCTCCTGCCTTTGACACAGCCAGGGTGACCCTGGGCAACTCACTTAATAACCCCAGGTCCCAGTGCTCTGCCTGTGAAATAGGGTGAATAAGTTCCTTTTCCCACTCTTAATTCTACCCATTAAAAATGCAAAATCTTCAAAGCTGAAACTGTGCGTTAATGTATGTTTCCCCAACCTAGCGTGATAAGCTTTGGATCTTAATTGGGCCCTGCAGGTTATGCCACAGTACTAATAATGACACTAATTATTTGGAGTGCATGATTGTTGTTTTTTTAATAGGCACTAAGTGTTTTTTACAAAGTGGGAGCTGCAGTGACAGGATCAGGCTGGGGCAGTATTTGCTGTTTCAGAGAAATTCAGGACACTGAGATGTCTGACCTCTAGAAAATAAAATAATTTTCCTACACATAGGAAATGTGAAACAGGCAAAGATTAATCTGTGTAGAGAATGTAGACAGAGTTTTGGCTGCTGTTTTATCTGATGAGAAAAAAAAGGAGGCAGAGCAGAAGATGTTTCACTTAGCAGCACTGCTTAGCAGTGTGATGAACAATGAAGTAACAAGCCACCATTGCTTTTTGCCTGGACCTTATTTCTTTCTGGTGTTGCCTGTTCTGTTAAGAATCCAACCTGAACTGGAGCCTCGTCCTTTCTCATCCCATCTGTGACACTGATTTAGTCTCTGGCCTCACAAATCACTTAACCTTCCCTTGCCTTATGAAACAGAGATGATCATATGCACTCCATCAGTCCTGCGCTGATTAACACATTAAAGCTGAATATACCTTCTACCACAGAGCATTGTGTTGCCATCTAGATTTTATAAATGAGTACATGTGCCTATATACCATATTTTTCTAAATCTAATTTCTCTCTCTCTCCAAAAACACCAGTAATATCTAAGGGGATTTATAATCTCACTGCAACACCAAATTTGCAGTTGTCCCTTGCAGGAACGTCGATCCTATCTCCAGCAGACAGCCGTGTCTTCCAGCCACTACCTCCGTCACTCCCACCACTGCAGTTCCCACTGCCAGAGGACAAGATTTCTTCAAAGGGAATCTAAAGGATCTGGGTTTCATTTATATAAAGGATTTGCTTATAACTGATACATTATAGGATACAGAAGTCATTTATAGCTTATCCTCGTGGTTCATCCCTATGCGCTTTTAAGCATTGAGAGATGAGAGCGTTGCTCGACATTCCCCTACACCAAAGCTGCTCTTTTTAATGTCATAGAATAAGGTAAAGCAAGGGGTCGCTTCCTCAGATAGGGCACATTTGCCTACCTCTTTTGAAGTTGCAGAAAAGTCGTAGAAGATCATCCTGTCTGAAGTCAGCCTAACTCCACCAAACTGCCCGAGGTGCAGAGCAGGCACTTTCCAGGGCACTGTGAAGTCACAGAATCACCCATGGGATCATCAGGTGGGAATAACCCAGTCAAACAGGACATTGCCACTGGATATACCCAAGGTACTAACTTTTTATTTAAAAACAGCCCCAAAAAGGGGGAAATTTCAACAGATAGACACAGTAGAGGCTGTTAAGCCTGGTTGTATAAATATAGTCTCCTGAAGATGCCTACATCAGTGATTGCTGGAGGCCCAGACACTTTATTTTTCTATAAGTAGTTTATTCTTCTCTTTAAACATTTAGTCTTGACTGCTCTTGGAAACAGTGCTGGACCAGCAGAGCTCTCTGGCTTGAAGTAATGTAGTCACATACACTTTGTGTTTAAAACCACATTAGCTAACATAATTTTTTATTATACAGCTCAAAGTCTGATATGAAAATATTGTAAGTCATTTTAGAATATATTATTTGGGATCTAATATTTTTAACTTCTCCAAGTCATTTACCCCAAAAGGATTCATCTAACCTTTATGTAGACCTCTGAGGTGTATTTATTGACATAGCTGAGGAGCATCTGCAGCTCCCAACAGCCCTGGTGAGGAATGGGCCTTTTAAAAAAGTGGCAATTCCTCTGCAGATCATGGAATCATAGACTATCCGGTTGTCTATGTCAGCATGATGCTTTACAAAGGGCAAGCAGCTCAGACACAGCCATCACAGGGTGAGGGGTAAGCAAATCCTACCCTAAGTGGAGCTTTGGGAGAGCTACAGAAGCCTGTGTTGGACCACCCTCCCCTTCGAGTGTCCTCCTGCCCAGACCAAGGGCACATCTGCACACCAAAATGTTGAACATGTTTAGACTTCCCTCCTCCAGGAGCACAATCCCCAGTACCTATTTGCACACAAATAACACTGGCTGCAGGCAAATCCGGACACAGTCTGGGGTTCCCATCAGTCCTCCACCCATCAGTGGAAAACTGGCATAAATTCTCCCCTCAAATCCCATTGGAAGTAGTGCGTGTCTGTGCTAGGAATCACCTGAGCTATTTCCATATCTGTGTTTGGATGAAGATGCCACTGTGGGTTGTTGGAGGTGTCAGACTGTGCTCAACTGACCCAGACATAGGCAGGAGCAAGGAGAAAAGCCAGCTGACCCTCTGCCCGAGCTGGGAGCCAAGAGAAAGAGCATGAGAGATGTATTTACTTACACACTTACTGATGTAGTGGAGAGCGGCGCTGCTCGGAGCTGGACCTCACCCATCACAAACAGTCCCACCAAACAAAACCCTTCTCCCAGCTCCCTAGAAATGGAGAGGGGGGAGGCTGGGTGAAGGGAATGCAGCAAATGGGAGGGAGAGGGAAAGGCAGAGACCCTGCCAAGGAAGGACGAAGAGGACGGGAAAACCACAGAAAAATGCGGGAAGAGGGGGGTGAGTGGGATAACAACAAGAAGCAAACATTGGCCTCGGCGATTTTAAGAGACAGAGGAACTCAGAAGTAATTTTCATAAACTTTTAAATATAGCTTTAAATATTAGTAAAGCTTAAGCCAGTGCACACAAAGGCAAGTTCCCTTTGAAAGAGTTCCAGAAAACCATGAAATGCTGTTGATAAGGCTGTGCCAATTTGTAAAGCCTGCCACAATCTCTGGCTCACGTTTTCTGCCTCTCTCTCTCCAATTTTCTCTTTTCCTCTCTATTTTTCTCATTCTTTCTCTCCTTCCAAAAGCTCACTGTGCTTTGTGAGTCAGAAGAGCTGCAATGACAACAAACAGCACAAATCTTTATTTCTGTAGCTGGAGCATCTTCTCTGCACGAGGAGAATGAGTGTTGTGTCCATGTTTGATTGATTCAGTAAAAATAATGTCAAAGTGGCACTTGCAGAGGCTGATAAAAGATTCTGATGGAAAGTGCCCAGTGGGGATAATGTAAGTAAACTCAACCCAGGGTTACTTGGCTTTTATTAGCAAATTGCATTCAGCCTTAATTATAGGTTTGCCAGGGCCTGACACTTGTCAGTGTATTTACATGGAAAGATTGAAACGTTGATAAGGGTCTTTTTGAACAGAAGGGAAAATAAGTTCCTCGTGGGGGGGATGGGAGAAGTCCCTCAGAAGGGGTTTTTGACAGATTCTCTGAGTCACTATCATAAGTTTGGAAGACTTTTGGTTTTTCCGTGTGGGGTATTACTTAGAGGAGGTAGCTGGGAAGAAGATTTTGGTGGTGTCAGTGCTTTAGAATAAAAATACTTACTAAAGGAGAATATGAGCAACCTGGCCTAGTGGAAGGTGTCCCTGCCAGTGACAGGGGTGTTAGAACTGGATGATCTTTAAGGTCTCTTCCAAACCAAACCATTCTGCAATTCTATGACTCTATGCATATAACTAAATATTCAATCAAAAGACTGGAGGAACAGAGGCTAAAGGGGCTCAGGGTCACACAGCAAGGCCCTGTCACATCAGCTGCCTCACTCTAGTTTAGGTTTTTTCTGCCAGACAAGTCCTCAGTTCACATCCCTACTCCACAACCTCCTGGGAAATTTTACTTCTGCTTTTACACCTCCTCTGCTGTGTTTTGGTCCCAGCATCAGGTTGGTTCCTGTTTGCTCTGATCACCCCAGTGATAAAGCATGGAAAATGAAAAACAGATTAAAAATGTATTAAAATCCAATATAAAAAAGGCATTAACAAGAGGTGATTAAACTGAAGCTTGATCTTTCTGTGATATGAGTTCCCATAATCTCCCTCTCCTGGGTGGGGTGGTGGGGTGTGCCTCTGACTGGGAATTCTTTCGTAAAACTTTGATTTTGTCAGCTCCTGGAAGCCAACCCTGCCCATGGCCCAAGGTCCATTTAAACAAGTTGGTGGGCTTCAAGTATTGTTAGAAAAACCTCTCAAGGGGATCAAAGAGTTTCAGTTCAGTAAGTTCAAAGACCAGGTTTGAGATTTTCTCTTGGACCTGACTCTTTGGCGAAAAAAATATTACCCAGAAAAATAAAATCATTTGTTCAAACAAGACACAAAGGAAATATTTTTAATTATGTGAAGCAAAACCTCAAAAAAAACCTCCTTTTTTCTTTTTACTTTTTGAAAATTTTGTGAGAATTTTATTTCATCCCTTTTGGAGAGGTGACTGTACCTTTTGTCCAACAATTTTGTCCAACAATTGCATCTCATATTTCTATGAGATGAAGAGCCTCTTGCAGCCAGCTTAAACATTAATCCCGGAATTAATTTTTGTTGCATGCAGCTACAGCCTGAACAAGTCAGTTCATTTGCAGCAGCACCTCGGCACCCAGACCACACATGATGTGCTGGACCAGGCTAAGGGGGATTACAGCATATCCATCCCTTCTCACAAGAGCAAATCCTCTCCTATTATGCCACGGTGACAACAGCTAAGTACAATCTGTTCATACAGAGGTCAAAATTTTTCCTATTTCATCCTGTTTTTGCTTTTCCAAAGGGATTCTGAACCAGCATGGAGAAGATGACTCTGCAGGGTACACAAGCTCCTGCTGGTCCTTATTATGGAGGAGAAGTTGGGAGGGGCAGAAAGGTGCTAAACTGACCCGTCTGTGGGGACAAAAATGGCAGAGAAGAGAAAGCTCTGGGGAGAGCTTAGAGCAGCACCTCCAGTACCTAAAGAGGTTCCATGAGAGCTGAAGAAGGACTTTTAATAAGGGCATGGAGTAGTAGGACAAGGGGGAATGGCTTCAAACTAAAAGAGTGGATTTTGGGTTAGATGTAAAAAAGAAATTCTCCACTATGTGTGTGGTGAGACACTGGAACAGGTTTCCCAGAGAAGCTGTGGATGCCCAATCTCTGGAAGTCTTCAAGGCCAGGCTGGATGGGAATTAGAGCAACCTGGTCCAGTGGAAGGTGTCCCTGCCCACGGCAATTTTCTTGGAACGAGATGATTTTTAAGGTCTCTTCCAACCCAAACCTTTCAAGGGTTCTATGATGACAAAGTGCAAGTGAGACCTTGCCAGACGACAAGAACCATGTCAGCAGCTGGTGATGTCCCAACCCACCACAGTGCCCAACACATCGCACAGGCACACTGCTCAACCTCTCCCCATGCCCAGGCAGGCTGGCCCAGCCCCGTTTGTCACATAATCACCAACATTGCACGACAAAGACGTCAGAGGCAGCCACTTCCCCACCCTGCATCACATGAGACTTCACACAATGGGTCAGGAGAAAGCACAGGAGCCTACCCTTTGCCTGGGGCTCCCAACTGTAATGTATATGTTAATTATAAGGCTCCTTTCACACAATGTGGAAATCTGGTGTGCATCTGTATCCCTCCTCTCCTCTGGGGCAAATCCAGCAGTCTTTTGACAGCCAGCAGCAACCCTCCCAGAAGATCACAAGCCCTCCAGAGAGGAACGTTTTGTACCCAGTGCACAGTCATGGTGAGAGCTGTGTGTGGTACAGTGCAACAGCACAAGGTACAACCTGTGATCAGAGCTGCAAAAGTCAGAGATCCTTTTTAATTCCCAGAGAGCATGTGCCAGATGCATTGGGCCTGGCTTTTGCTGTCTCCTAAACAGCTACACAGACTTGTCCCAAAGGCAAGCTCAGCTCCATCTTGGAAATAAACCACCACTCCCTTCCATAACCTCCTCCTCACATAAAGACTTTTTATGCCTTCAGTAACAGCCACCACTGGCATGGGCCCAGCTCCTCACCTGGGCTCGATGCATCAGACTCTAACTTTGGGTGTTGTTCTGGCGATTTACATCAGAGAAAATCCAACACGGGCTTTGACCACTGCAGTGTCCCTGTCACCTCTAGATTCCTGCAACTTGCAGGATATTAAAGGCCAGAAAGTCTAGACACATTAGACATGTGAGGACATCTTCAGTGCATGTTGGGTGTGATGCCTCCATCAAAGCAGTTGAGCTTGGCATGAAATGATGAATGGGCTCAGACTCCTCACAGTGAACTTGAGGCATTTACATGACCAAAG
The DNA here is from genome assembly GCF_031753505.1 of Anomalospiza imberbis. Taxonomy (NCBI): domain Eukaryota; kingdom Metazoa; phylum Chordata; class Aves; order Passeriformes; family Viduidae; genus Anomalospiza; species Anomalospiza imberbis. The sequence goes on along the minus strand of NC_089685.1, from coordinate 4,418,957 downwards.
CTATCTCCATCCAACTGCTCCTCCAGCCCTATCTGTCTTCTCTGTTGCCTAACCAGGAGGTGAGAGATTAAGCCTTGGATTTAGCTGTACTCATAGCATTATGCAATGGGCCTTTGTCATGCAGATGGGGCAAAGAGACTTGATTTTTAATCCCCTCAGATTGGATTTCTCCTCTCTGCTGAGGCACTGCCTTTCATCCTCACCTCTTTCCCATAACACAAAGACAACATCCATGGAAAGCTGGAAAAGAGAAGTTATTACTGCATAGAAAATATTATGGAACCATAGAACATCATGTGTTTGAAGGGACCCTAAGGATCATCTAATTCCAAACCCCCTGTCATGGGTAGGGACACCTTCCACTAGACCAGGTTGTTCAGAGCCCCATCCAACATTTCCAGGGATGAAGCATCCACAACTTCTCTGGGTATACTGTTCCAGCATTTCAGATTATTTGATTATTTCAATACATGGGGGAAAAATGTTTATGAGGGACTTTAGGACAATTGCATGAAAAGCCCTGTAAAAGGGCACTGAACATTCAGACCTTCACTGCTAGCTCAGCCATGGCCACATTTCTAAAACGGGACATTTTGTTGTGCTTGCTATGGAAAGTACTTAATTCCCATTGTCCAGTCAAAGGGGCGATGGTCTTCACCCAAGCAATAGCTGTTCTAGGAAAAGGTCTCTCCCTTCCCCCTTCAAAGTCGCCTTTTCTATGAGTTCTGAAGATTGTATCAGTTACACCCTATGCTATTTTGGTCTGTGTATTTGGTTTGGACTTAGCTCAAATATTTACCTAAGATTGGGGAGGCAAGAGGAAGACAAGGTTCAATGAACTACAACTCCTTTTCTTAAGAGAATTGCTCACTGCTCTGTTTTCTTTCTTTTTCTGTTCCTTTTATTTATTTATTTATTCTTCCCTCACTTATTTCCTCCCTTTCTTCCTTCCTTTACAAAATCTATGGAAAAACTCCTTAATGATGCTATAAATCTTTAGATATTTGGTCCTCTGATTGACATCTGTGGATGCCCAGATGACCATTTCTTGTCGTGAGTACCTCCTCCTGTTTTCCTATTCGCAGAAAAGCAAAGATGCATAGGAATTTTGATAGGTTCAATATTTCATAGGCATACACAGGGGGCACTTCACAGCGCCAGGGAGTGCAATCACTGCAGCCAAGAGAGTAACCTGCAGCAGGCACAGCTGAGTCACTCTTCAAAGTTCACTTGTGTATAAGAATGAATGTCAGACTCTGAATTCAGACCCTAGCAATCTGAACACCTGAGTCTGAGCCTGTGTTAAACCAAGACTTGCTTCATGGCTTAAGCTTAATCAGCAGCACACGTCCATAATACAGACATGATGGGCACAAATCATTCTGCTTGTCCCATAGAAAAGTCCCATGTAGACACTTTAATCAAGTGATCTTTTGGTCAAGTGGTCTTTTTCCAGGATGGACCCAAGACCACACAGAGATGGGGTATGTAGGCATCCTGAACAGCTCTCTATGCTGCCTTGCATACAGGCATCTTGACCCCTCAGAGCTATGCGAGAGAGGGCTGGCAGTTTGCTCTCTGACTTATTTCCTGAGATACAAAATAGATGTAGACAAAAAAAGCAGTAACAAAGGCCCGGCAGCTATCCAAAAATCCAACTCTGACCCTACTATTTAATCACAAACCATAGCAGAGAAAGGAATGATTACTTTCTCCCAACAAGTAGCTTTCCCATTTCTTTCTCAAAACATTTACAAAGTGGAGAAAATATTCAAGTTGCCTCATTCCAAGCATTTATTTCCTGCAGTGTCAAGCAGTAAGATATGCCTGAACCACTGATGCTTCCACTAGCAGAACGTGTTTCCATGAAATACAGGTTTCTGAGCCCAAAATTCCTTTCTGGAACATGAAACATTCCAGTCTCGTGTTAAGGTATGCGGCAAACTGAGATGCAAAGGAGTATGCCAGGATTAGCACAGAGTTTAAGGTGCAGAGGTCATCACTGCTTAACAATAACTTTCTCTCAAAAGTCAACAGGGAAAAGTGGGTTGCGAAATAAAAGTGGGAACAAGTTGTAAAAACTCAGAATTATTTGTACTTCTCCAGTCACCAGAACCAGAAGGACAACGTCTGACGGGAGTGCTCCTATAAAGACTATTCCACTGTATTATTGATCACGTTTACAGTATTGGTACAGCTTTATAGGTGCTTGTTTGCTGAAAAAGTGCCTGCCTGAAGGCATGTGATATATGATTAAGTCTTACTCTAGATGTGCAACAAAGGCCACCCACGTCCTCCCAAACCCAGGCAGGTTTTCAGTGACCCCACTGAAGTCTAAAATAGCTGGACATGTCTTTTCTCAGCCCACTGTGTGGTCACTGGCTACAAAATTTTGTCCTCAGCAATCACACTGGCTGCATATACCTTATAAAGTCTTAGTGATAATTTGTATTATCTTCATCAACTCAGATAATACCCAACATACAGTTATTCCATTATTAATCTTCATTTAATTATAATCATACTTAATTTCTCAGAATGCATTTGTTATGCAATAGAATTTGGCTCAGTAGTTTATGTTAACAGATTTTAACCAGTTGGAAATCATTACTTGCTCAAGTTGACGATTTGTCAATTATGTTCGATTTGGCATCTGGGACAATTGGTATTTTCTGTGTTGCCTAAGTACACGATTATGTGAAAATTAAGGTTGGGGGAATCCATGAATGCTCTCACTTGGTTTCAGATGCTTTTGCTTCTTTTTTTTTTTTTTTTCCTTTTTTTTTCTTTGTTTTTCCTTTTTTTTTTTTTTTTTCTCTGTGCTAACAAAATCCACTGAGATATCCCATATAATCAAGCCCAGAACTAGTTTCTCCCACCTAAGGCACTACAAGGAGCACCTAATTTAAGCAGGTAGTTGTTCTTGAGGTAAGATAGTGATAACTGTAGAACAATTGAGATAGGAGATAAGATTAAGTGCCCGTAGAAGGGAACTATTGAACTCTGTTGACTATAGAAAAAGCACTTCATAATGAAGTGACCATGCACCATGCTGCCAATTTATCTCCTCTAGTAAGAATCTGAAGTTTGAGGAAATTTCTTTAGGTCTAGAAGAAGAAATAAGCAATTTTTACAAGGGCTCCTGTGCTGTGTGAAGCCAGCTCCAGCAAAGAACTCTGCAGCTTGATACTGGTTTTATGTAATATGTCCTTTGGAGACAGTCAGACCAGAGCCCCACCAGATGAACATTCACCCCCAATGGTGATGCACAAATGGAATGAAGCAGAGAAGATGAGGTAATAAATATATAAAGGCATGATCCATTCTTAGATATTTGGGAATAGTAACTGCCGAGGCACTCAGCGGCGATTGAAGGATTTATTGATGTCTTGCCATTGACCTGGGAATGAGCTTGGGCCAGACAGAAGTCAAACACAGGCAGGTTCCCATCCCAAACTGCAAAGATTATTAGTTCCACGGAGAAGGACAGATTTCAACACGCATTCAATCTACCCTTCTAATTCTGAAATCTTTGCTCTTACAACACCTCTTTTCAAATCAGCAAACATTTTGTCTGGATACTGACTCCAGCCTTCAACCATCTATTCTGTGGGTTCAAAACACCAAAGAAAGGGAATTCCCCTATCCTTTCAGGGGAAAACAGAAATGAATGTCAAACTCTAATCTTTCTGCCATCCTTGGCCTTCAGACTGAAGACATGGTGAAATTTGGAGACAGAAATGTGTTTGTATTCCAGTGGCCTATTGCTTCTGCCAGATGACTATTCTGCATTTGGCTACAGAGCTTACACACACACACACACACACACACACTGGAAAGCAGAAGATGTGAAGAGAACCAAGAAAGCTGAGAAATGGAAAGATCAATCACTAATCCCCAGAAAGTACTGTTTGTGGGCAGCATGGCTAAGTTTAGAAATCAAAACCTATTTCCCATAAAATAATCGTCACTAGAACAAAAAGCCTTGCAGCATAAATTATTTCCTTTGGACCCTATAACGCAGAAATGCTTTTTTATTTTTTTTAATTCCAGTGAATCACTCATGTTTCCAAACTGTGTCAAAGTCCTTCATATCAATACCGTATTAGATAGAGGTTATTCCTCTCACAGAGGAGCTCGCTGCAGATAGAATATCTACATCAACATCATGGCTCCTACCTAGCAAATTAATTCAGAGCATGTCGGCAGTGCGTAATTTTTTCCTCCTTTCTTCTCTCATATTTTCTTTGTGTTTATTTTTGATTCAGTTATCACTAAAATACACATTTTAATTGTATTGTACAAGATTCAAACTTCCCCAGCTTTGAACATTCACATAAACATTTTCACTCAACTTACCTTCACACCGCCTGGAATCCTTGACAAATGTTTGAGTGCCTGTCTGCGTTATGCAACACAGAGGATTTTTCCAAATATTCATAGTTTTCTCTAATGTACATGCACCACACAGACATGTTACACACACATATTTATAACATAGAGATATATAGTTATTTGTTTTATATATAATGTAATAATATTTTAGACGTACATATATATTGAATAACCACATAGATCTAAAGAACAATGAAGAAATTAAGTTGAATAGCAGGGGCTCTTTACTTGTGAGACTCCAACTGTTATCTGTGCATTTCTGGTCATGTAAGCCATCACACAGAATAATAAAAATCTACTGCAAATATGCATAAATTTTGTTTTAATTTTCAAGTGTGCCTTAGACAGAAACTTCTCAAAGAGTCAGGATCTAAGCCTGTCTAAACCTTATTAATTTCACTGGGCATCAATTTAAATCCAGACATTCTCTTTTTGGGGGGGAAATTGGAAAAAAGCTTTTGCATGTATTTATTACAAAATAATTTTACCCCAAGCCAGCAAGAAGGTTCATGGGCTTAAGAGACACTTTATGACAAGGTAGAAGACAGGTAGGTTGGTAGGTGGATAGACAGACACACAGTGCTTCCTCCAGCTACTCTGTCACTGGTTTGTTGTTCATTGATTTTCATTCAAGTGGTGTTATACCAGCATTCAGCACCGTATGAAAACAGAGCATATCAATTAATCTCTCTATCTACCTATTCTTTAATCTACTTATCATTTTATGTCTGTGCATATAAATATGTTGCACAGAGACACAATATTACCTGCATGTAAAATCAATAGCCGTATGACAAGCAAATGATGGATTAACTGAGGGCAGGAGGATTTAAACTTTAAAAGCAGAGAACAGAAGAGCTGGCTTAGGCTGGCTTTAGCCGGCCCTGCTCCACCTTTCTCTTCTGACTCCTGAGCTACCTCTCACCTTCTGGGGCCAGACTTCCCACAGCGTCCCTAGGCTGATGCCTTAAAAGCACCTTTCAAATAAATCTGGTGTCAGTCATCCCCTTTTCTTCCCTGCAGCGTTGTGTGGCAGCACTTCCCTTGGAGGGAAGGAGAGGATGTGTGTGTGGGGCAGAGAGGGGAGGAGGAAGGGGGTGTACAACTTCAAAAGCCAATTCAGAGCACTAAAGCAAAGAAATTAAGGCCTGTGCTTGTCCAGCTGATTGGTAGAGGAGATGAAATCCATACGGTGGTCTCGGCACACTTCCTAGTGGCCAGGTGCCTGTGTAGTGGATAATGCAGCCAGTATCCCATCTAAGCAACTCCTGACATTTTCATATATTAGCGTTGGCCTTAGCTCCCCATAGCCAGCAGAACACGCAGCATGTGACTGTCTGCTGCTCTCACTGCCACACGTTTGGAGCATTGTTACTGCAACCACAGATAAATCAGATATCCTAATAGTAAGATTAACATTTGTGATACGGCTCCCTCACTGTCCTTTCAGCTGCCAGCTGGCTACACATTGCTGCTCCAGTCACTGAAAGGTAAGGTTGGGCTCAAACAATGGCTCAGATCCACAGGAAGTGTCACAGCTTGTCATATACATTTTTTTCACTGCATTAGAGCTGAACAGTGTTTAATAGCACTGCCTTTTTCCCACACATGAGTGAAAAAGGCTAACTCACTCTTCCTCTTTCCTACCCATTCTGCCAGTTACACATTTCTCCACTTTGGCTCAGGTCCACAGCATCTGACAACCCTTCCTATTTGAAAAGTGGGGAAGGAGAGAGGTGTTTTGTTGGACTGAACGCTGTCAATCATCAGTTCAGTTTCTAACTCATGAGGAAAGTTTCAGCGGAAGTTGAACTCCTCTGGTATGTGCTCCCTTTTCATTTCAGTCTTGAGAAGCTCTGTGCCAAAGAAGTGTGCTTTATGCACACTTCTCTGTGCCAAAGTCACACACAGCAGCAACAAATGCTGAGCCTTTATTCATGACTAGTTTTGCTAGTCCTGGTGACACCATACGGAAAGATGCTGCAAAAACAGAGCACAGAACCATCATTCTTCACCCACCTAGCAAATACAGATGATCAAATGCTAATTTATTATCTTTATTAATATACACTGCAATGCACAGGGTGGGGAGGAAGCTGTGCTGTCTGGAGAGAAACACCTGGGTTACAATTAGACGTAAAGAAATTCTTTCTCGTGATGCTGGTGAGGCTCTGGCACAGAGAAGTTTTGGATGCCCCATCCCTGGAAGTGTCCAAGGCCAGGCTGGATGGGCTTTGGAGCAACCTGGTCTAGTGGGATATGCCCCTGCCCAGCTTACAACACAAGGGTTTCTATGATTCTATGAAAGATCCCAGACTACAAATTGACTCCTAGGATTTCTTCTTGGCATGTGCTCTTGCACTGTAATAGCAGGGCTACAAACCAGCTGATTCTTGCCAAGATCTCAGACTCATCCCAGCTGCCCTTTTGTCACTGTGCCCCACAGGCAAATTCATCCACTGCACCTTCACATTTTCCCTGCTCATGAGTCAAACTACCAAAGACACAAAACAAAAGAACAAGGAAGCTGCTCCACCTTGCACAAGCTGTAAAAGAAAATAAATCCCAGCCACTCTCCCATCAGCTGAGAATGGGAAATACATTATTTTCTTTCTCCAGCAATGCTTCTCCTGCCTCTACACACCTCCTTACTATTCACCACTGGGTCAAAGCTGTTCCCAGCAGCAGAGACAAGTTATCCAACAGCCCCCCCAGCCAGCTGTGCATTTCCCTCACAATAAGCCAGGCAATCAGCTGAGGGTCTGGCAAAGGATGCTGACCTCAGAAAATTCTTTGCAAACCAACCTGTACAATGGCAGTGATGTATTGCTGGAAGTGCAGTTTTGTGTTTGGGAGGAAGTCACGTCTACTAAAAGCTCTGACACCTGATTTGCCTGCAAACAATGCAGCTCCTTCTGCAAGGAATATCCCCATGCCTGTGCTGGCAGGGGAGACAGACAGGGAGAGAGCTGTGACACAGTGAGCTAGCTGAGGAAACCAGCAAGGAAACCGAGAGCTGGAGCATGGAAGAGTTTAAACACAGAACAAGGGCTGGACAAAATTACTTCAGAGTCATCAAAACTCCTCACAGGCTCTTATTCAAATTGGGAAACCATCATTTCAGTGTATTTTAATTTTGTTGTTCTTCTTCTTTGTCATTTTCAGATGGGGTTGTCCTGTCAAAGTGGATGCAGATTCTTATTTGAGATTGTTATTAAATACAGCATTCAGCTATTTAGTATAAATGCACTGGAAAGTTTCCTCATGCTTAAACTGCATGTCTGTGGGTTGAACAGCCACACACTTTTTCTTTTCACTTCCTTTCATCTCATTGACAAAAAGCATAGACTTTTTGTTTGAGATTAGCTGAAGTTGACTTTTAGAATAATTTGGCTGATCTACCCCTCCTACCCAAATTTCTTCATTCATTTTTGTGAGAATTTCTGGCAGACTCAGAATTCATAACGTTTGCTTTGAAAATGTTTACCATCTACTTCTAGGAAAACTGCCTGTAAACTACTACTAGACAAGATCACAGTCGGATGTTTCTTTCTCTGCTGTTTCTTTTTCACATTTCCTACAGTACCAGTAATGCTACTTCCTTTTAGGTCTGTGTCCTGAAGAAGCAGCACAGCCATGAGAAACTGACTTTAGAAAAGGAAGTGAAAACTGTTTCCAGTCTGTAAACCTGGAGCTGAGCAGGATAATAAAAAGAGGACACAACAGACAATAAATAATCAGCTGGTGCTAATCTGATTAGGCCACTCATGCAATTATTTCTGTATCCTGTTTGGGATGTTAATAGGAATAGTTTGTGAATAGGAACTAATAGAATGTTAATAAGACTAAAGGTTATAATGGTGGATGCAAATGACCGTGAATTGTCCAGAAATCTTCCATCCTTGTTCATTAACTAGAAATTTGCTTATACCACCAATTTTTTATAATCTTTCTAAATTTATTCTCTGTTCACCTGTGTGTCTACCTTACCTCAGATAATAATGTGAAGAGATTTATAGGAAGTCATCCTGACTTATGGAGTAGTAACCATTTTTCTACTGGGGAAATGTTAGCTGAGATCTGGTATTTTAAAATAGTCCCATTTCATTCCCTTTTAAATCACAAGAGAGAGTTCACTCTTTGCAACTCAGCTGAGGCCTCTTGACTTCTGGCATTAGCTGGTCAAGTTTGCAGTAGCACAACCTGGTTTATCAAATAATTATTTCTTTGTGGCATTTAGTTTTCATTTTTTTTTCCTTCTAGGACCTTGGTCTTTGTGAGGAATATGGCTCTTGGTCTCCAGGAGGAATAAGACCAGGATAAGAAGTCCAACGTCCACCCCATCACACTGATATCATGTGACAGCTCACTGCAGAGAATACATTTTCTTTGATCTATTTTCAACTTTCTCCTTTTTTCTTTTATTTCTGAAAGTCCCCTTGTTTTCCTGAGGTCATAGAGGAGAGTGATACAGTTCACTTTGGTAGTCCAGCACCTATCAGACATGATTGCATCTGACCCTTGACAGATGGGCAAGTGGATAATGTCCAGGACTACATAACCAGAGATGGATTAAAGGAGGAGTGACAGATAGGACAAAGTAGATTCCCATGTCACATCATCCCTGAAAAGGACGTGACCATCCCAAACTGGCCAAAGACAGCCAGATGCAGCTGGCCAGTGGAACAAGCTTTTGGGTCAAGGATGAAGGGCGATCACAGCCATGTGCCAGAATACCATGAGCTCTGGATTTGGCTGGGAAGATATGAAGCTGGACATTTCTGTGGTCATGAGCTCCACAGAACTTCCTTTGTGTAATTTCATCTGAAAACACAAGTTCTCATCTGAGAACGCAAGAGAATGTGTGAGCAGTGCAGAAGGGCAAGCAGAGGACTTATTCTAATAAAAGACAAGGCAGCAATTATGAGCCAGTCTCAGTTTCACTTTGAAGCCTAGAAACATACTGAAATACATTACTCACTGAACCCTTTGTAAGCAAGCCAGGGAGTAATAAGATAGAAAATGAAACATGAGTTTGTGAAGAACAAATCATGTCAAATCAATCTAATTCCCTTTAATGCCAGGATAGTTGGCATAATGGATGGAGTGAACATAAAAATCTGATATAACAAAACTATTCTAAGGTTTGTAGCACATTCCCGTAAGTCATTCTTATCAGCAAACATGCTTCTGAAGCATGGGTATGATCACTGAAAAGCAGGTGCAGAACTAGTTTTAAAAAATACTCAAAGTAGTGTGGCAGAGATGTCCCAGAGTTTGAAAACCACTCGATGAGAGACTGGGCAGTACCTGCATAGAATCAGCATACAACACTATTGAGAGAGAGCTTTCAGGAACTCCAGAAAATATCAGGATTCATGTTTTCTGGGTAAATTGGAGAAATGGTCAGGAATCCAAAGAAATTATGTTTAGTCCAGGTAACCATGGAAGTGGCCTGGTAGGGCAGGGCTTTGAGCAAACGGGTCTCATGTAAGGCGTCCCTGCACATGGCAGGGGTGTTGGAATGAGATAGTCCTCAAGGTCCCTTCCAAACCAAACCATTCTGTGGTTCTATGAAACATACACTTGGGAGATCACAGACATAAATTCCTAAAAGGTGGGATCTTTCCAGCAGGAGAGGTATAAATGTACTGAAGAGACATGCCAGTAGAAAACATCAGCTGCAAACACAGTTTCCAGAAATAAGATTTGTTTGGTCAAGAAAGGAGGAGGTTCACTGAGGACAATCAAGCTTTCCTCACATGCAGAAAAGGCTGTTTTAGTGAGGATGGTAATCATTGTTTCCCAGTGGCACTGAGGATAACAAGTCCCATAATCACAGAGTCTGGATATTAAGGGAGGTTGTGGAATCTTGCTCCATAACCTTTAAGACCATAGCAGATGGATATCAGATGGATATCAGCTTAGGTATGTCTAGCTCCCACTTTTGAGCAGAGTTCAATGTCATTTTGTCTGCCTGGACCAAAGCATAAACCATCTACATGGAAGGAAGACAACACACCCTGTATCTAAATGATCCCATTTTCATCCAGGATGAAGATGACACTTTGTTTCAGATTTCTGTACTATTATAACAGCTTTCATATTCATTTTCCTCATGTTAGACAAGTTTCATCAGGAACTACATTGATAGGAAAAGGAGCAATGGGTTCAAATTGAAAGAGGGGGAAATTAGGTGAGATATAAGGAAGAAATTTTTTACTGTGAGGGTGGTGAGGCCCTGGCACAGGTTTTCCAGAGAAGTTATGGATGCCCCATCCCTGGAAGAGTTCAAGGGGTTGGATGGGCATAGAGAAATCTGGTGTAGTGAAAGGTGACCCTGCTCATGGTAAGCTCCCTTCCAACCCATTCTGTGATTCTATGACTCTATTAAATTGTTCTTGTCTTTTGGATTTTTACTTAGAAGCAGTGGAAAATTTAGAAAAAGTGAGGCCCTTACAGAATTGATTCACATATAAGCTCTTTTGAATGGTAGAAGGGATATTTCATTGCTCTTGTCTGATTTCCCATATAGACCTGTGAGAAATCCACCTCAGACTAAGCCCAAGTTGGTCAGGCAAAGCATGGATTTCAGAAAGGTACCTAACCATATTATGAGAAACATGAGAAGGAAAAAAAAAGTCAATTTAGCAATTTGTCCTGAAGTTGGTCTTACTGACTAAAACATAAGTAAGATTTGTGAGGCTTCATTTTTCAGCTGTGACCTTTTCTTATGTCTCTTTCTGCTGAGTTATTTTGGAAGACATCTTTCCTACAACAAAATTCACCTAGGGATCTGTTAAAAAAATAAGTCCTCAAGATGTTGTTGGTCTGGGATAAGGGCAACTGCAACCTCAGAATTATAGTTACATTAATTTTTCATTCTTGGCTGAGGTTCAATCTGAGCTGTAAGTGGCTGGAGGCAAGTTGAATTCCCTCCATGTGTTCAATGAAAAGAATCCATTGGAAGACTGTCACTCCCTTGGCATATGACTTTTTTCACTCTGTGATACCATGAGGTCTTTTGTTCCATTTCACTTCACAGTCTCTCCATTGAGAAGCTGTGGTTTATTGACACAGGCAAACACAATATGAATAAAGCCTTTATGCTTTATCATCTGAGATGTAAGTAAAAAGTTTGATATGGTGCTTAGAAATTGTACATTTTCATACTAGATCACCCAACAGAATGTTCCCATGAAGTGCTGGAATGTCTTTTGAGCTGAGTCAGTAAAAGAAAGAAAAAGAAGCTGAGTCAGGAGGAGAGGAGAGGAGAGGAGAGGAGAGGAGAGGAGAGGAGAGGAGAGGAGAGGAGAGGAGAGGAGAGGAGAGGAGAGGAGAGGAGAGGAGAGGAGAGGAGAGGAGAGGAGAGGAGAGGAGAGGAGAGGAGAGGAGAGGAGAGGAGAGGAGAGGAGAGGAGAGGAGAGGAGAGGAGAGGAGAGGAGAGGAGAGTTACATTTCTCTGCCATTTCTGGAGTGTGAAATTGAGAGCATAAAACTATTAGTTTGGTGGCCTGTGCATCAGAAAAAGAATGAAAGCTGCCTGATAACTGTCCAGAAAATTTGCCTCTTTTGCTATGAGTTGTTTGTAGAGAGGAGTTTAGAAAGGAAAAAAAATCACAGACTACTGATTAAATAAAATCTTGACATCAAGATGCACTTACTGTCAACGAGGGTGAAACCCTCTCATTCAATTCTTCTACATTTGTAGGGGTTTGGAAACTTGAATGGGACTCAGGCATCTTTGGAAACAAAGGAGTGGGAAAAAGAAAGGAGGGAGCAGGAGGGATGTGATACTTGGGAAAGAGAAAATCCTGTGAGCTCAAGTTCAAGTTGGCTGATGGTGCCCACTGGTGAGGTTCTGCAAGGTTCACTGAAGGATGCACAGTTATTCTCCATTGAGACACAGGAGCTGGGGGTCCCAGCTCTGCCTTTAGCCACACCACCCAGTAATTTTAAAAGAGGCCCAAGAAATTACCTACAAGGCCTGTGAGGGGGTTTGTTTTCAAAAGAAAGCATTTCATGTGCTGGCTTGTACTTCTGGTGAAAATGGAAGCGTTGAAGTGTGAGTAACTCAGCTCTGGCTGGATGTGACCTGCCTCTGTCAGGGATGTGGAGGGGTCTGGAGATCAGAACTGTAAGCCCTGGCTGGACCAGCTCGCTCAGGGATTAAGAGTGATGTCTGTGCCCTACACAAGAGGAGTTGTACCCAGAGTTCTGCACTGCAAACCCATTCCTAAGTGGCACTTTGCATGCAAAGGGCTCAGTCTCCCCAGGACACCCCATGAGAACTGTGTCCTGGAGCCAGTTCTCCATGTGCTTCACACAAGGAGGGGCATAATTGGACTGGGAGTAATTTAAAATACAGAAACAAGCCAGGAGCTTGGCTAGCTTTGGCTTCTGGGCCTCCTTCAGAGCAAGGGACCTTAATGCTTGTCTAAATCCTCTTCTCCTCCAGTCTTTAATCTCCATGGGTCTCTTTTCCCCACCCATCAGATGAGGATGCCTTTGCTCTTCAGTTTATCTATTTAAAAATTAGCCCTAATGTAGCTGTAGTGCATGGAACTAGTTTCATTTTATGCCAGAGCTAGAAGAAGGTAATTAAACTCTCCCTGTATTTGTCTAGATGGTTATGTATCCTAAACACACATTCCTCAAAAAAAAGCTTGACAGCTTCTGCTCTCCTGACTAACTTCTCATCAAACTAAGGGACATAAATGCTTTCCTTTCTTTTTTTTTTTTTTTTTTTTTTTTGGCCTTTCATTCTGAGTAACAGACAGAGAAGCAGAGAAGGAAATGATGACATTCATACCTTCAGAAAAGGACAAATGAGAATTTCCTGCCTCAGAAAATTACCTTCTTCAGAAGTTCTGTTTAAGTACCCGTTTGACAGCTATGACTTGTCTACATAAAACATGAGAGTTGGAAGAAACAAATATCTTTTTGGTCTTTAGTGGTGTGGTATTTATACATGAGAAAAAATATCTGGTCATTTATATTGACACCTACCAAAACTGCAATTTCCTTGTTAACAAATGACATGAAAAAGAAAATTCTGAAATACATTAAGTAGCAGAGAAGTGTCCTTACTTAATGCTTCATAAATGTCTTTGAGTCATAAATACCTACTAGTAAAAGTTTAAAAAAGACTCACCTTTAATTCAGCTACAAGAAACTAAACTAGATACCTTTGGATTTCTGTTTTGTTATGAAAATGACTGAGAAAGAATAAATATTTACATCTTAGGGATAGAGTTCAGTGCAGAGTAATGTTAACACAGTCACCTGGAATTATTCTTACTCCCTAACGGGTCTTGGCTGAGTAGTAAGTATTCATCTGACCTCAAATGCTTAAAATAGCCTGCCAAAACCAGAAACAATGACAACTGTAAGGTAACACTGATATGTAACTACTATAAGTGTCAAGGGAAGCTGTACAAATGAGGAGAAAATGAAGCTCTGGCCTGGTTTCAGCTGGGATAGAGTTAATTTTCTTCCTAGTAGCTGGTTAAGTGCTGTGTTTTTAATTAAGTATGAAAATAATGTTGACAATGCATTGAAGTTTTAGTTTTTGCTTAGTGCTTACCCTAAATCAATGATTTTCAGTTTCCCAGGCTCTGCCAGTGAGGATCTGCACAAAAAGCTGGAAGGGAACATGGCCAGAAAAGCTGACCCACACTGGCCAAAGGGATATCCCATACCATGGAAGGACCTGCTCAGTATAAAAACAGGGAGGAGTTGTCCAGGAAGGGCCAATCGCTGCCTGGGATGGGCTGGGCTTTGGTCAGCAGGTGGTGATCAGTTTTGTTAGGCATCACTTTTCTTACTTGGATCTTATTCCTCTTATTTTTATCTCCCTTTTTATTGCAATTCTGATTAATGTCATTGCTATTGTTGTTATGATTATTATTACTATATTGTACTTTATTTCAATTATGAAACTGCTCTTATCTCAACACACGGTTTTTACCTTTTTGTGGCTTTCCTCCCCATCCCTCTGAGGGCCAGTGACTGAACAGCCATGTGTTCTTATTTGTTGTCTGGGCTTAAACCATGGCAAGCTCATATTATCTTGGCTCTCATCTCCTGTCTGATAAAAAGAAACATAACTATCAACTAGGCAAGCTACCAGGCACAGATCTTTCCCTAGTCTAATATTCAAAGATTCTTGATTAACAAGAGAGGTGGTAGAAACAAACACCAGCAGCAGAGCTGGTGAAGTATGATCCCTCTGTACTCCACAGAGCCTTAAGGAAAAGCTGGAATGACACCTCTGATCGTAACATCTTTACCACTTCTCCAGCAGAAATTTGCCCCTCCTTCCCTGCAGACATACACATTTCCCACTGTATATCCCTTCCAGCACTTTATAAGCAAGATGACAACATGGACATTACATGTAAGATTTACAGCCTTTGGTTGATACAGAATTTAGTTATCTAGTCAAAACCATTTGTGCGTGAGATCTGTCTATACTTAGAGAAAGAAAAGGTCATTCATGCAACCAGTAGGTGTTTTCCACAGGAGAAAAAAAAAATCCCTGCTGAAGTGTCTGAAGTGTCTGAATACAAAAGGTTAATTTCCCATCTGAAGAGCTTGACTGTGGGAGACAAATACCCTGGTACAGGTTTGTGTAGTCAGAGACTCAAAAGACACTGTGTGGCTCAAAACCAGGTCCCGAATCCTTGGATTTAAACCTGTGTTTTATCAGTTCTCTAACTTGAAGCAGTTAATCAGCAGTGGATATGAGCAGGAAAAGCACAGTGATGTCACTGCACAATTTCTGTCACCAGCACAAAGGTGGCAATTCAACAGGAACCATTTCTGCAGAGCAAGCAGTGCACATGAAGCACACCATCCTACAGTGCTCTACAGTACAGAAGTCTTAAACATACCCACCCATATTGTTGTTTCGGGTGTCATGGAGTTTGTAAAAAACATTACGTGTTTCATGCTACGAGAGCTCTTTTCAACCATTATCTTTAGTTCTGCAATAAGTTTTCTAGAATCATTACCCATTTAGACTTCCAGGACTGGGGTTCCCCTGAGGTTGGATTTATCTCCTTATCTTAAAGCATCTATAACACTGATGCCTACATCTAAGCTAGTCATCCTCAGTTCCCTTTACAGGCAATAGAAAGGAAGAGGCGTCTGGAGAAGGTGATTCATTTCATCCTAATATAGATATCAAAAAAGAATCAGATTAATTGCTCTCTAGAGATACCTGGCTATCTCTATTGACAATAAAAGCAGCCTAGAGTGACTAACTCAGACTTACCTGCCTATGTGTAGGTTGCCTACAGTTAGCTGAGATAAATTCCAGCCAGAGCTTCCTTTGATCAAGCAATTCAACTACTGTCATGAAATGTAACAGATAAGAAGGGCAAAAGTGGATGAACAGGAAGGACAGAGTAATTGTGTGCTACCCGATCAGGAATAAACACACCAGTGAAGGGTTTCATAATCTTACCCTAGCCCAAAGATATCTTATTTTCCATTTGTCCAAAGTGAACCTGAGGGGAAGGCTGTATCTGTCCTCAGGAACATGCTCCTATCTCTTCATGGTAGCCTCTGTTTGTAGATCAGAGCTGGGGATTCCCTGAGCTCACTGGACTCATCAAAGCCTCTCTCGGCAAGTGTGAACATTACGAATTACAGCCACCTGAAGGTCTCACCCCTGACCTTCTGCTTCAGGACTTGAGTGGTTTCTGCTTGGAGTTCAGATTTTCGTTGATGATCCAGCCTGGTTGTGCCGTTACTTGGATGAGAGGAAAAAAGAAATCTGACAAATAGGGAGGGGTTTCCCCTATTTTATTTTGTTTTTTACATCAGTATTATCCCTGCCACAATTTGAAAATGATGCTGCACCAAAAGATGATGAAGCTAATCCTCCTCTTCACATGCAGTTCCTAAGGGACAAACTTACAAGTCATTCTGTCCAGTCTTGGACCAAACCAGATCCAAGATTGCTGAAAATCTCTATTTCAAGTAATTTTTCAGCTCTCTAGGAAAATCTGCTGTTTACCTGTCTTTTCCCAAATTTGAATTTTTCAATTTCTTCTTATCCTGCAATAAAAAAATCAAACCAAATACCCTCAGCCTGTGTTGGCTGTTAGAAAGAAGGGAAAAGGAATAAATCTGGCTTCAAAAACTTTTGACAGTTGGCGTGGTAATGAGCCCATTCCGACTGAAATTACCTCATTGCTGCTCATTTTTCCTGGCTACCAATCGATTTACGAACCTCTTTTAACATCTAGAGAAGTGTTAATGAATCAAGTGTTTAAAAATAACATACACCAGGAGGTTGTAAATTACAGCCCCAGCATCCTTTGAATGAATTCACATCCCACATTTCCAACACCCACCTGGTACCCGTCTGCTGCAACATGGGTGTTCATTCAGGGTCTGAATTTATTACCCACAAATATGTGTTTGGGGTTCCACCAAGCCTTGACTCATCAGCATCCAGCTCAGCTGTCAGTTCTGACACAGCAGAAGAAGGAGGAGAGAAAACAGTGGTCATGAGGGGGTGTCACAGCCTTAAGGAGATGAAGCAGATGGAGGACCAAGGCCAGCTCTGGCCGTCCTGAAGGAATGTCGGAGCAGCAGCACGCAGTGGTCAGTGCTGAATCAGTACACCTCACACATTTCAGGCTCTCTCTGGAAGTGGATCAGGTACCATTTAGTGTGGTTAAATAAAGCACCACCGCTGGCATGCTGTTAGTATGGACTTTTTCTAGAAAATTCAGTTTGCCTGTCAGCACACCTAAGATGGAGAGGTCGACTCGCACACTGAGACATCAGTAACATGATGTTGCAGCAGAAAAGAACAAATGTTTTTCTGGACATCACACCTGCTGTGTGTAACTGAAAGTAGCAGCATGCCAACTATACTCAGAACACGAGACTTTGCTTTCAGGCTGAGCATCATTCTTCAAAAATAAGGCTGACAGTGTGGAAGGAGTCAAGAAGAGAACAAAAAAAAAAGGTTAAAAATTAGGAGAACCGACAAAAAAGGTTGATGGGACAGAGTTTCTAAGGCCAGTGGTCATCTCACCTATTCCCCCTGTAGCTGTGACATGGAGCAGGAAGTGTAGATTTGAGCTGGGTTTAAATAAAATCTGGGCACAGCAATGTGGAACACAACCTCTTCACCCTGCTTCTCCAAGGGCTTTTCAGAAAGCAACCTTTATAAACAAGAACAGTGTTGTGCTTGAAAGCCAACTCTTGCCTGTCCCTCTCTCCCATCAAACCAGACAAACCTTATGGATTCAGCCCAGCCCAAATGAAGGATAAATCAAGACTGGAAAATTATTCCGTAGGCCTCCCGGGAATGATCAAGTCAATCCTTCTCCTAATGATGTCAATGGCAAAGCACGCAATGACTGAGGTGGCAAGAAACTAGGCTTTAAATCTCTTTAATTAGAATATAAGAGTAATTTTTGTTAACACTTTTCTTAGTGGTATATATATACATATATGTCTACTTCTTAATGAAGTAGTTGGATTCTCACTCAAAACCAGCACACTGGCACTCAGGAAGGCAGACTACATTAAAAATGTTACCAAGATTAAAAGACAAAAACCAAACCAAGCCAACCAAACAAACAAAAACAGCAAATTGAGAACAACTGAATTTTGTGATTCAGTGATAACATTTACACATCTCATCTCTTGGCCCAAAGGACTAGTTCTTCTCCCACCAGGCACTTTGTTCCATCTTAAAATGTAATGGTAATCAGCAAGTGGAAGCAAAAGGCCATCAGTCGCTTATCGGAGTCTTCTCTTGTCCACCAAATAAAGCTCATGCTATTCAAATATCCAGAAGATCTAGGACTGCATGTGAATGAGTGAGGAGCCCAATACAAATCACTTCATTGTTCTCTGGTTCATACCTAAAAAACTCCTGGTTTCAGACAGTGAGCAAAACTCTCTCTTGTCTCAAGGACAAAAAATATTCCTAAACCCACAAAAAAGAAAGAAGTCCTATAAAAACCAGGATAGACTAGATTTCATGCAAAGTGTCAAGACAGATTTTGTTTCTGCCCAAAAGAACCTTCTGCTTTTGTGCAGATAGATGCAAATGCTGAAAAATTCTCTCTGTTTCCATGACTTTACTCCAAGTTTACAGAGGTGTAATCAAGGACTGAATTTAACTCATTGTGTTATTATTTTTCAATCCAAACCACCTCTTACTAAATTAAGTGCATTGAAAGGTTCACTGTGGGAAAAACAGCACCTGTCAACCAAAGGGGTTCTCTGAAAAGTTAAAAAGGGACTTATATGTTTTATGAAAGTCGACAAAATTTAGGTCGTTGGCTAAAATGCCAAGATATCTTCGATAACACATTTACACACCTATAAAAACAAAAGTTCACTCAAAAATTCCAATAAATGGTCCTTAGGTTGTATAAGAGCCATACAGCTGCAAAAACATCAAATATGTCTATGATAGATTTTAAAGCAACAGTTAAAGAAAATTCTTGTATACAACTTCTAAATCAGTTTTAATTTGTCCTTTTAAATTTGAATTCCTCATTAATTAAAAAGCAAATATTCGGATTTTGAAGGGGAGACATCACTCTGTCCTCAGTCTGAAGTTTCCATGTAGATCCCAGTAAGTGCCCAACCAAATTTCTTCTTTAGATAGACAAATATGAGACAGAAAAAAGAAATAAAAGAGGGGGGAAATGTTGGGTGAAAATAGTCCGAAAACACATCCTCAGCTGATGTAAATCTGCTTGGTGCTAATGAAGTGTGCAGGGTTACATCAGCTGAGAGATTAATCCAGGTCTCACACTGGAGGCAAATTGAAAGCTGAGAAATGCCAAATGGCATCACGATATGAACACATTGAGAAAATAAAAAGGTAAACTGAAATAATGAGGGAAATCAAGGCTCCACATTGAACAAGGCCCCTCCACACACTCAGTGAAATTCCAAGGTAAATAATAGATTCCAACACAGCTTGTTAGGAGCACAACAGTTTTCCAAACATTTACATTCATATTTTACTGGACAATGTATGGCCTGAGTTCCTATTGAGCCATTATTACATTTTGCAGACATCACTTTGACACATTTTTGAGCAGGCTGGAAGCCCTTGTTTATTCAGCTTTCCCCTTGGGCACTTCAAGAAGTTATTCTCCTGTAATTCCAGTTCTGTTTTGCCTAGGTACACCTTTTACAGTCATAGTTGTGTTATTAACTCAATGGCTGAGTGACAGAAGTGACTGGATTTTGAAACCTTGCCATCAAAGCCACTCCATCCACACAATGGTGACATAAGAACCCATAGAAGGGAAACATAAAGGGAACAAAAGATATTTTAAACAAGGGGAGAAATTTGCCCAGACCTTCAAAACTAACTTCTTGTCAAGAAAACAAAAAAAAAGTTGCAGATATACTACCAAAAATCCCATCAGCTATGGGTTTTCCCACATAAGCCATACATTTTCTCCCCTTGGTGCTTCTTTGTGCCTCTAAAGTAGAGATAGACCATCAAAGAGCACCTGACTTCCACAGACCACAATCAGATTAGAATTCATGGTGCTTCAAGCATTGATAGTCATCCAGAGGATTTACTGCCATCAGTAACAGCTCAGAGAGACTTAAAGTCCAAGCACACTGTCTGGAAGAGATGAAGACAAAATAAAAAGGTGTCATTTAGGGTTATAAGATTTGTTACTAATTTCAGCATGCGTGCACAAGGCAAAAGTCTCGTTGAAGGCAAAGCCATGACCACGGCATAAAAATGGCCGTGTCTTGTGAAACCCAAGGTCTAGCTGGCATTAACCCTGTCTTCAGCAAAGTTCAACAGGAAGTGCCAAGCATAAGGCATGAGCAAGGAAAAGTGAGACCTATATTCTTAGAGGGCTTTTTCTATCCTTCTATCAAACTGGTTCAAGGCCCTCCCTGGTTAGAACTAAACTACCTCAGAAGAACTTTGATGGGTCTGTGAATCTACCATCTGCAAGGTCCTGTGGAGGACACTCCCAAGGTTCCGCAACATGTTCTAAGAGTAACCTTTTATTTCTGTTTTTGTTGTGGTTGGCACTAACTCATTTTATTTTACGTAGTCTGCTTATTTTATTGGGGAAAAAAAAAGATAAAAAATCCCTTATTTTCCTTCTCCAAAAATGAAGAAGTAACTTCTGTTATGTCAGCTCTTTTAAGGGTGAGCAGTTTTCATCTAGTTATTCTATTTTCATTTTTTTAGTTCTGTCATATCTTCTTTGAAATGAGGAAAACCATCACTGCACACAATATTCAAAGTGTGAGAGCCAGACTGGCTCAAGGCCAGGTTGGACAAGGCCCTGAGCAATGTGATCTAGTGAGTGGCATCTCTGGCCATGACAGGGGCTGACATCCAGATGATTTCTGAGGTTCTTTCCAACCCAAATCATTA
The DNA here is from genome assembly GCF_031753505.1 of Anomalospiza imberbis. NCBI lineage: Eukaryota > Metazoa > Chordata > Aves > Passeriformes > Viduidae > Anomalospiza > Anomalospiza imberbis. Next base: position 4,398,154 of record NC_089685.1, on the reverse strand, counting down.
TATGATTTTATTCCATGATTTTATGATTATAGATTTATTCAGAGACATATTGATGTTTTCTAGTTTGTCCTCTGTTGTTTTTTTAGGAGGTATCAAAAGCTAAATTACTTTTTGACATCTATCAAGCTTTGATCTGATATTTTCATCGAAATACAGCTCCAAATTCAGTATTTCTGAGTAAGAAAAAATCAGTCTCAGGGTGGAACCTGTATATAAGTTCTCAAGCATATCCCAAGAGCTGGGTCTTAATACGGTTCTGAATTTCTCAGAGGAAGCATCATCACCTCCAGAGACAGAAAACCAAAATCCTAGATACAAAGCTCAACAAATTAGTGACCAATTGCAAGATCTGCAGAGCTCCAGATCTCAGTTTAAAGGCTCTTGTCAATATTTAAGAATATTGCTGCTGTCCTGTTGAAAGCTAAGGCGCATAGTAATATTCAGCTAAGGACTGACAAAATATGTATTTCTCCTCAAAAACGTATAAGCAGAAACTACCTAAAGTTTCAGAGTGAACAACTGACTTTTGACCTTTATTTGTAATCCTCTCTGAGAAAAGTCATAGAAAGAAGCTTCTGACTGACCTTCTTCCACAGGAAGATTCCAGTTTCCAGAAGGAATCATTAAAGACTATTCCCCACTATGCTACAAACTCTGGGCTCAGTTATATTCACACTATGTCCTTTTTGAAGTATGTCTACAAGAAGACCTTGGAAGGGGTATAAACCTAATGGAATATTTTCCTTTCAGACTGAAGACTATGCAAGGCAGAACTTAAGAGCATCTAAAATAGGACTTTTTAATGTTTTCTGTGTTTTTTCTCATGTACCTAGCAACACCTATAAAACACTTTGATTTTTGTGCCATCGAACCTATTCAGAAGCATGTGTAAAATTTTCCTTATCACTGCTTAAAGAGATTAGAAAGAAACATGCTCCTTATATTATGATACATTTTGCCCTAAAATCAGTCAAGTTTTCCTGGCTGAAGTGGAACAGTCTTACAACTGGAAGTATCCTGGATGGTGCACATTCATTTTGATATCAAGGCAGAAAGATAAGATGGCAAAGAATACTAAAACATTTATTAAAAGGGCTATGATAAGAATTAGGCTTCATGTAGCCAAAAGCAAAAGTTTACAAGAGAGGAATCTACAGGTCATCTAGAGAGTGTTTAGACTCCCTGGTAAATCAGTAAAGAGAAGAGAGTTAGGCACTTCCAGGCTGAAATTCATTGCATCATTCTAAACAAGGAATTTAAAATTAGTGCTGTGAATCATGCTCTAAAAATTAATATTTTTTTTCTCCAGTCTATATAAAGAATCTAAGACAGATGAGCTCAGATGAGGGCCTCTACTCAGGAAATACTTCAAGTAAGCTGGGATGATTTCAGTTCCTCTTTCCTTGCTAACTTAAAACATTTTAGATTGGCAGTATCCTGATTTAAGGAGCTGCACAAAATATTCATGACAGATGATGTGATGGCATCTAAGTGATTGGAATTGCTGTCATTGACTTTAAAGGCACAAGTTTTACTTGGGATGGAGCTTCTCCCTCCTCAGTGTGGCTGAATAGAAGTTCAATATTAAGCAAAATTAATTGAGATCCCTGTGAAGTTAATGAAGAAGCACAACCCTGATTCTGGTCAATCTGTATTGAAAAGCTGTCCAAGGAATGTGTGATGAATATAAAACTGCTAGTGCCCATGTCTCCCAGCAAGAATAGCAGGAATCCAGAGAACTAGTTTATATCAGACTCCTAAATTTTATCCTGCTGTGGGCAGGGACTCCTTCCACTTGACCAGGATGCTCCAAGCCCTATCCAACCTGGCCTTGGAGACTTCCAAGGATGGTGCTTCCACAACTTCTCTGGGCATCTTTTTCCATTGCCTCACGTCTCTCACAGTAAAGATTCTTTTTCTTAATATCTAATCTGAACTTACTCCTCTCTTCCAGATTGCAGCCATCCCCCTTTGTCCTGTCGCTACATGCTCTTGGATTGGGAAAATGTTTCTCTTTTTCCACTAAGTTGAAGTGTCTGAAACTGAAAGTCTCTGTAACTGCTAATTTATGCCATGTTTCCCACTGGGCTAGAATGTCACCCATCAAAGATACTCTCTCGTTCCAAGTGACCTTTAAAACTCTTTGTCATAAATAACATCCCAGCCCAGTGCAGTGACTGGTTCAGAAAGCTTGATTAGACACGTACACCTCTACAAATCACTTCCCCTTCTCCCCTAAGTCATGAACACTTTTGAAGAGCTCTACTTCCTAAAGAAGTTATTCCAAGCTGAAAGATAGGTCTTCCTTTTTTTTTTTTTTTTCCCCACAGATACTATATTCAGCAAGGCATTTCTTCCCTCTGTCTCTTATAGATGAGTATTTTCACTAATGCTAGAATTATTTTTTCCCTAAATTCAGTAGCAAAGCTAAAATTCCCTCAGGATTTCTTGGGATACTATGAATTTTTTTATTACTGTTATATTATCAATATACTTCATTTATTATGCTGACATATTTCAATATAAATGCCAAGATTTACTACAGGGGAGAAGAGAAGAGTATCAATGTAGGACTTCAGTTTTTACTGAGAAAATATATTTTGGAGTTTTTTATTTGGAAGGATTGTCTGTCCTTTGTAAAGACTGTTAATCTAAATTCTTAGGAAATATTTTAAGGGGTGTTAATTTGATTTCTTTAAGCTCCTTAAGAGGAAAACTAAGACCAAGAAAAAAAGAAATCAAAGATTTCAACAAGAATCAATACATAAATGATGAGCAAATTTAGCTCCACAATTCCATAAGAAGGTTGTAGCATCAACCCAGAAAGTTGTGTATGAAGAGTTCATTTTCAGGCTCACCACAGACATTTTTGTGTCTGAATATCTTGCCTGTCTTTCTATAAAATGGAGATAAATATGCTTTGGTCCTTCTTGGAACCTGGAGTTAGCAGTTTTTTTCAAGTATTGTAATCAATGTATAAGGCACTTGGATAATTCTCACTCAACCAGCTTCGACACAGCAGACATTTGTTTTAAACTTCCCCACATAAGACAGATGGTTTATTTTCCATTCTTGGTTAGTGGCTGTCCTTTAGTTAAGATAATCCAGAAAAGACCCTCTTACAGATGGGATTACCAGAGACATCAAAAATCCTTTCAACAGATACAGAATTAGAATAACACTTCTTCACATTTTTAAGGGTAAGCTACTGGAATGTCACTGCTAAGTGGGCATCGATGGAATGGTAGAAACATTTCCTTTGGGCAGATCCCATGAAGTCTCCAGTACAATGCAAGCAACTGCTTCTCCCTGAAACGTCCCATGTTCAAAATAAAGACTGAAGCATCACAGCAAAACAGTTCCATGTCAAAACCACAGGACCACCTCTACAGCCCCTTCAGACTGGAAACACACCAGGTCAAATGTTCCCATTTGCCTCGTTTTATTACAGCCAGTGGAGTAAAGCCAAAATGTGAATTTGGCCTAGGAACCAAAGCATATGGCATTGTTCTATTACACTTGCACAAATCACTGGATGTTATTACTGAGAACATACCAGGCCCTCATTTGAGTGCTGGAGGAGAAAGGGTTTGAGCACAGGGCTATGAGCCAAAAATTCCTGAGTTCAATGCTGGGGTCTATCAAATAAGCCACACGATTGCTTGTATTTCCTTGTGTGTGAAATACAGGGGTAGGAGGATGAGAGTATCCAAATTATTCACAACATTAATTTTGGCCTAGAAAAACCATCACCCTGGATGTTTTCCATAGTCTTTGGAGAAAGACAGCCTCCACCATAGCAGGCCTCAGAGAAATTACCAGGTGTTGATATACCCTCAGTGATCAAAAGAAAGGATCCTGTAAAGGAACATATTTGTCCTATCTGGCTAACTTTGAAAACTGATAGCATTCATGTTCAAAGAGCCAGAATGGCAGGATTTATATACCAGCACATTTCCACCTTAGCTTAAAGCTGGAATTGTTGTGAGAATGTGTAGGTGATCTTGCTAGCAGAGTCAGTATGAAAGTTCACTTGAAATTTGTACAGCTCTTGAAAGACTGGAGACATTACTGAATGTCAGAATTACTGTAGACACATGTAGAATATTCATAGAGGTCACATAGGATAGTGCGTGCTGGAGCATCAGCCAACATATTCAAGAGGTTTCCTAGTGCTTAAGGCCAGGCAGAACCACTAGAAGGGCTTGTGGAATCTCATTTCTTGCATCTTTCTCAGTTTTTTACAGTTGCCCCTAATTAAGGCAAACAGATTCCAGCCTAGAGGGCTAAATGATGCTGTGGGTTACATTTCGTGCAACCAGCCAGTGAATGTCATGTTTGACTCACAGGTCGGATTCCCCATTGCTCTCAGTGTCTGTCATGGCAAAGTTCAGGGATGGCAAAGGAAGCAGCTGAAATTTCCAGCTTCAGACACCTGCACAGCCCCAGCACAATCTGCAGCAGCTCCAACGTGGTGTGGGTGGAATAGTAAATAGCAGGAGAGAAGGGGGTGAGGCAGCATCTGCTGAATTTAGGAGTATTTTATTTGAGCAGGCCTGGACACCTACCCCAGGAGTCTGACAGGAACAAGCTAAAGAACTTTTTGAAGTATTACTGTTATTTTTTAGGAAGTCTGAAAAAACTACAGAGGCTTGGATAGCTGGAAATATAGCTCTAACATCCTTTAGAAGATCTAGCATTTTTCTACATAAGACAGTAAGAAATTTTCTGGCAAAGGCTCAAAGGCTCGTTTTTGCAGGTGTCAAGGGAACAGTCATTCCATGAAGCCCCCCCAAAAAAATCCTCTTCCTTTATGTGTCTTATGCAGTGTAAAATTCTATTCTTTGTCCTCAACACTTTAAACAGATTTGAAGGTGACGACAAGGTAAAGAATCAATGTGCAGAATTTCAGTTAGCTGACTTAAATAGTCATGAAGAATCAAAATCCCCACCTTTTTCCTGCTTCACTTAGGATGGATTGGAGAAGTTCCCTTCTGAAAATATCTATCTTTCTGAAAATAAATAATCCAGGTGTAGACAGCTCATCCACTGACCAATCAAGTCAGGTGCCAGGACAACCATCCCTTTGTTGTGCTGGCATGTCCCCAGATCTCCTCTCCCATTCTTCAACACACATTGGCTGCAGCAAATTTCCTAATTATTGAGGATGAATGAAATGGAAACAAAATTCCTTGCGAAGTCTGAGAAGGGATGTGCTAACACACAGTAAAGAAAGCATTTGTGCACATTTCAGCAAACAGTTTTGCATTCAGCAGCCTGGACTTTGCTGATGTAGGTCAAACATGCCCAACAAATGCTGCAGATGATGGCTCTCCAGTGCTGAGGAGCCATTTGTTTTATTACAAGAGAATCATAGAATTGTCAAGGTTGGGAAAAGACCTCTAAGTTCCTCAAGTCCAATCACGAACACAGCACTGCCAGGTCCAACATTAAACAATGCTCCCAGGTGCTACATGTATGTATGTTTTCTGAACATTTCCAGAAATGGTGGTTTCACCACCTCACTTGCAGTGTTTTCCATTGCTTGATCACCCTTTCAATGAAGAAATTTTTCCCAGTATCCAATCTAACCTTCCCCTGGCAGAACTTGAGGCCAAAGATTTCTGCATGCAGTGTGCAGGGACAGTGTTAGGGAAAACAAAGAGGAGCTCCAGGTTTATAACCAGGTTTATAATCCAGGGATCCTATCCTATTTACCTCACTTCTGCCTGTTCACTTGAGGGTTTAGACCTGCTCAGAATGAGGTACTGGCTACTGGGCCAGCCATGAGGGCAGCACAGGGCAAGTCAGGAGCAGAAACAGGTAGCAACCTGAAACACCAGCTGGTTTTGTTACAAGATACAGGCTCACTTTCATCCTGGGAGAAGATTCAATTCACCCTAACTCAAACCACACACATCTGGCAAGCTCCCAGCTGGTCTTCACCCGGATACCCCCAGCTCCCACACTATGCCTTACTAGGCAGTTTCGCTGCTGCAAAATATCTGATAAGCCTTCCTGATCTTCCCACATGCTCCCTCACAGCTTCTGGTCCAACAGGCAGCTGCTGATGTGATCCATCTGCCCTCCATGGCTCCCTGCCTGCTCCAAGGAGGATCTGCAAGCAGCAGGTAGAGCCTGGAGTAGCTGGGGATGGGGAGAAATCCTTGCATCATTACTTTTGTTATTCCTAGACCACCATGTCCTCCCCATGGATAACTCTCATGCCACTCTCCAGCTCAATCTCCTCGATCTCATGTGCCTCTTCTCTAGTTGTGTTATGTCGGTATATTTGAGAGGCTTGGGAATTCAAACCTTTGAGATTTGGGGTTTCTCAGAGGTGGGTTACTTGCAGCTTGCCCTGCGAGGAGCACAGCAGCTGGGACCTTCCCACTGCTCTCTCCAGCATCTCCCCCACTACCCACGCTGTCCGCCACTCCTCACCCCAGACTCACTCCAACTCCAGGGAAAATTCCTGCTGAAGCCAACAGGAACATCACCCTAGCGAGGGCTATAGGGCTTGATTAATTATTTGTTAATTGCTGTGGAAGGCACTGGGGTGACAGATAACTATCTGTAAGTGGGACGCAGGTTGCATTTTTTCCCCTAGTCTTCCACAGCTTTGTGAGACAGCCCGAATGCCCTGAATGTCAGCCTAGCCTCCAACAATGGGATTTGCAAGATCCCTTTGTTGTCTAAATTCCCTTAAGTGGAAATATGTTTTCTAACAGCACAGAAACTCTCCCCAAGGCTTCTGTTATACCAGGTTAATCAACCATACATGACAGCAGAATTAGAGGTGCTAGTATTTTATGTTCTGCATCTAAAGTATGTTTCTTCGTGTGTACTTAACAGGCTTTAATTTTATAAAACATTGCGCAACACGGCACCTTGGGGAAGAGCAATTAACTCAGATTATGTTTTCGTTTCAGTGAATACCAAATGAGAAACTCAAATACTGATTTATGTAGCCACAAAGTCAAAACATGCTCCTTAATACTGCCTGATTTTTCAGTGTGGCCATCTTTGGTCACAGACAACCCTTTTAGTCCTGACACGCAATTAAGAAGTTGTTTAAACTGAACTATCCCTTAAAAATATATCAAGATATTTTATAATCACGATACAGACAACCAGTCCTGTTTGAAGTTAATTATGAGACTCCTATCATCTTCAGTGAGAGCAGGAATAAACCTACTGAGGACATTTTGGTATAATTTTCCTGCTGATGACTATCACAGCCAGTTTATGTTAATTATGGATGGGGATAGGCACTGCTAAACAATTTGAAGGATGAAGGTACTAATTTAGGATCCAATCTAGCTCTCATTAAAGTCAATGGAAAGATTCCTATTGACTCCAATGGAAGCTGGTTCAAGCCCATAAAGACCGAATGAGCTCATGTGAACCTTCTCATCCAGTTCCTCACTGCAGAAAAGAAATGATGCATCAGCACCCTTGAACCACTATTCATGCAGAGGGCTTAATTTGGTCACCTTGAGTCACACACAGGAGCTCCTTAATGCACTGGCCATTCCCTTGGGATTAAGAGGTCTGAGGACAACATGCAGGGATTTGAGCTGATTCAGGGTCCTGCTGTCTAAAGGATTTTTGATTGGAAATACTCTACTGTGAGTTGCAACAAGGGAGGAAAGAAAAGGAAAAGGAAAAGGAAAAGGAAAAGGAAAAGGAAAAGGAAAAGGAAAAGGAAAAGGAAAAGGAAAAGGAAAAGGAGAAAAAAGGAGAAAAGGAAAAGGAAAAGGAAAAGGAAAAGGAAAAGGAAAAGGAAAAGGAAAAGGAAAAGGAAAAGGAAAAGGAAAAGGAAAAGGAAAAGGAAAAGGAAAAGGAAAAGGAAAAAAAGGAAAAAAGGAAAAAAGGAAAAAAAGGAAAAAAATGAAAAAAGGAAAAAAAGGAAAAAAGGGAAAAAATGAAAAAAAGGAAAAGGAAAAGGAAAAGGAAAAGGAAAAGGAAAAGGAAAAGGAAAAGGAAAAGGAAAAGGAAAAGGAAAAGGAAAAGAAAAGGAAAAGGAAAAGGAAATTTCTATCATAAATCCAGAAACAGCCTCAGTCACCATTTTCACGTCTTCCAGGTGACATGCAAGGAGCAAGCCCCTGACATTATTTTTCCCAGGGCACCAGGTGCATTCCTTCCCAGCTCAGCTGTGGGAAACCAACCTCATCCCAGCAGCACAGCAGGAGGGGGTTCATGGACCCCACTTTTCTCTCATCTCCTCTCCAAGACAGTCCAGCCTCCTCTGCTCTTAAGCACTGATTCCTCTGCTCCCTCACTGGCAGCTGCCTGCCTGGCAGCCTGAACTGGGGAGACCAAACTGAGGTTGAGATCAGCAAAGCAGAAAACAGAGAATCCTGCCTCCCTGCCTGCAAGGTTTCTCTCAAGAGCCAAGGAGCCAGCAAGCCAGAAACTTTCATTCAATTATCCCAAATGGGATATATTAGAAATTTGCTTTTCATGCAAAAGTAATCTTTTTTTTTCTTTTTCCTATTTTATAAATTCTATGAAGTAGGTTTTACTTTTTCTCTTCACTTGATCCACAATACCAAGAATACCACCATCACCAAGAAAAATTTATTAATGAGGTATTTTCTTTCCCTACAGTAGAAAAATAATTAATTCTTTCTGGCCAAATCAGTTGGAAAATGTCATTTGGTGTAAATAAGGTTGCCATTACTGCTTACTAAGAGATAGGATTTCTTTAGACACAAATATATTTCGTCTGTGAAAAGTTCATAAAAATTGAAATGTGATTCCATCAAACAGAAGCAGAGATATATTTTCATAGCCTTTTCCAGGACACCTAATTCTTATACATGTCCTTCTCTGACACATATCTCTTTAATAATGACACCCTATTACCTGTGTTCATTGCTCCAGGTTTGCTGGGTTTTTTTTCCCTTTTGCCTACCCCACTCATTAATAAATGTCTTACTACTTTTAGTTTGAATGCCAGTGTGAGTACAACCAGGGAAAAGAAGCTGGATTGCCATCTGTCTGCTGTACTTACAGAGGAATCATTAACTCATTTCCAGCTGCAAATTTCTACCTACTGATAATGTTCCAGCCACAAGGAAATAAGATTGAATTTATGAATCCAGCCTGGTAATAATCATGGTAAAACAAAACATTTTGATACCAAGGAGTTCTGTTATATTCTTTATAATATAAAATAATTTTTCAGTTTTAGGCTTATTCAGGGCAGAGCTGATGGTTAAGCACAAAATGGAGAATTTGTTGGGCTTTCCCACTTGGGTCTTCCAGGTGCCAAAAAGAAAAAAAAAAAAAAAAAAAAAAAGCTGCTATATCATGAGTACTTACTTCTCTGCGACAGGATATTAACTGTCAGCCAAGCAGCCCATCAGATAGCTTGGCTTGCCGTCTCTGGGCCAGGAATTAAGATTCCTATGGCCCTTAGTCAGCATTGCTACCAGGGAAGGCAGAGAGAGCCCTCCCCCTTGCCAAGAGAGTAGCAGGGCTGGTGAGCTCGTCCCTGACAGAAGTCACTCTTTGCATATCTTCCACCCATCAGTCTGGGAATTAAGAGATAAGGAGCATTTCCGTACATAAATAACCTCTGAGCTGTCTTTGAAAATAGAGCTCGGCGTTTTTCAGCTTACCACTGGAGATGGCATTCCTGCTTATGCAAGACTTGTTCATCACAGCCGTGACTCAACCTTGCAAGAAGAATGAAGGCCACCCCCGACCCCTGTACTGCCAGGGTGACTGGATCCCCAGGGCAGAAACCTGCCCTGCTCCTCCCTCTCCCAGCAAAATGCAGAAAAGTCTGAATTTTCTGCCTTCCCCAGGGGGCTGGGCCTGCTCCCCAGGGAAGGGTAATTCCACCTGTAGGATCAGTTTCAGATCTATGCATGCTGGCTGAAGAAAATCTCCACTCTCATCTGCCATGTCACAGTTGCCCCTGTCCTGTGAGTGTTTCCTTCTTCCATGGGCTGGCTGCAGACACCCTCGTCTGCTCCAGCCTGAAAAACACCTGCTGTTTGAGCTGCCTACACCAACCTCACTCCTGCATGGATGGTTTGGCCAGCAGATCATATGAGGCTATCATCAAAGAGAGCAGGACAAAGAAATGGCAGCCTGCTGTTCCCTTGCAGCTGCCTGCATCTGTGATGATTCCTCCTGAGATGCTGGGGGAGCCCTGGAGTGCTCTGTGGAGTGAGGAAGGGATGGATGGAAGGACAAGAACAGTGTCTGCTGCAGGTTTGAGTGTGCAGTGGTCACACTGTGGCAGCATGATGCAGACCCGTGCTGGAACTGTAAGGAGACTTTTTTGCACAGAGGGTGCCAAACCCCTTTTCCATAGCCCTCCCATAAACCTTCTTTCCTTCCCCTGCTGCACATCCCAAGATTCCTTTTCTGGATGTAGAGAAGCAAAAGCAAAGGGAGGATTCCAGCATATTTTGTTTCAGTTAGCATATCCTGCTGCATGTGGAAAAATGTTGTGTACTTAGAGCACCATTCCACCTCCTCCTTATCACAGCCCTGTGGCACTTGCACAGAGAACCAGCAGAGACCAGAGAAAAGGACCTAATCTGCAATTCTGCAAACTGGCTGAGGACAATGGTCAGAGAGACACAGATACCTTATCTTCTCTCTGATTTCCCCCTGGCTGTTTCCAGGATGTCACTCACAGAGTAGCTGTTACCCCCAAAATTGCTGGAGGTCATATTCTGATCTCTGCTGTTTCTCATCTACACCCAGCTCTGCTGGCTGGGAGGCAGATGGTCCCACATTGTGATGAGAGCAGCACACCAAATCCCCTCACACCCCCGGCCAGGTCACACAGTCCTTCCAATTACTGTGTGCCCACAATGCCCTCCATATAAACTTTTTTTTTTTTTTAATCTCTGGACAGATGCAATAATATATGTTGCTTTTGTTTTCCCCTGCTCTGCACTCTGGGCAAATGTGGGCTCTTCGGTTGCATCACACTCTCCAGGCATTCCATCAACTCACACTCTCCAAGGATTTTCCTCTCACTGAGGTGGCCTTCATTCCCTGAGACATACAGGTTCTGCCATGCCACCACAGGCCTTACCTTGTGTAAAGCAGGTGTGGAAAAATGAAATGCTTTCTCTGCTTTTTCTCAGCCCCTTCTCAAACCTCACTGAGCTAGTCCAGGGCATTGGTTTTCTGTCCTCTCCCCTTCCCAGTGCATTCTGAATGGTCATTTCTGTCTAGAAAGGCCAACATTCATTATAGAACCTGCTCAAAACACCCACATTAATGAAAAACTAGAGCTGATCTTAGGGCAGTATATTGGGCCAAAGATAGATAATAGACCTTAAACACTACAGAAATCTTATCAAATATCCTCATAGTCAAAGAATCCCAAGAAAAATGGGAATACCAACCCTCCTGCATTCCTGTGCTACTCCCAAAGAGAATTTTTACTCCTGACCTAAATAGTACTTCTTTCCTCCCTGCCTCACCCTCGCTCAGCCATGTTTTCCTATACCCTCTGTTATTCTTTGGGGCAGAAGATAGATAGAGGAGCACTCTAACCCAGGTGCATCCCATTCAATTTCCATGTCCTAAGAGAGATACCTCCATGAGGAACAAGAGAGGGAGTTTCCACTGGAGGAGGGTTTAGATCTTAGTTTTATTGACTTGACTCTTTCAATTCAGGACAATGGAAGGATCAGAAGATAAACTACCACCTCAATGGATATTTTGTTTTCATTGCTGAAGGTACTCTGAGACCATGATGAATAATTATGAATTTCTGTTTTTGATTTTGGTGAGCAAGGGAAATTTACAGTTCTATTCCAAACAAAAAACTATATAAATAACCATTATCAGTAAAATAGGCAAAATTCAGAGTGCAAAATGCAGAAGCATTTATTATCTGAATTTAGACTCCACTTCTAGCACTTCAAGGTAGAATCAATACTCCTCTACCTCTCCCACCCACTTCTCTGAAATCCCATTACTTCAGTGAGCACTTCCAGCACAAGGAGAGGTAAATTTTGGGGTAGTATTGTTAAAATAAGACAAAAAAACTTTTGCTCTCAAAGTGCTCCAGTAAGGCATTCACTTTCTTTCATGCAACGCTCCTTGTCACAGATTCTGTTCTCCACAGTTTCCATCCCACAGAACCCAGCATTCCCAGCATAGCTGAGGAACTGGACTTGGCCATGCAGGCAAAGCTATAACTATATCTATGGTGTGTTCCCAGCTAAGAACAGAAACAACATTTAGGCTTTAAAGCAATCTTGTCAGAGAGGCAGATCAAATAATGATGGCTAACACAGCAACATCTTTGCCCACAAGAGACACAACACACAGCGAGTGTTTGTGAAAAGATTTCCCACTGACTCCCAGAGATATGCATCATCACAGCCAGAGTATGGGTGGGGTGAGAAGGACAAGCCACATGAGGGTAAATATGTCCAAACGTGCTATCTATCTCTTACTACCACCAACAGCCAGGATAAAAGAGCTGGAATCATGAAGGAGGAGGAGGAGGCTGCAAAACCCTGGTGAGAAGGATAGAGAATTAGGGAAACAGCCAAGATGACTGATAGATGCTTTTCATTGTTGTTCTGGACATTTTTGGCTGGAAGTCTCCAACCTGCACTGGGGCTTTCTGTTCTTTCACAGTCCCTGAAGGATTTTGATAGGAGGGCTTTCCCTGAGTTTTCTGTCCTTCAGATCACATCAGGAGCACAAGTGGGCACACATACACCACCATCACACCCCAGTGTGGAAAGAATAAACATCTCAAAACCACGGGCAGAGTGGGAAAGATACCAGAGGTCAATCAGCCAAGGAAACATGTTGCAATGGAAAGATTAATTCCTGAGTTGCATGACACAGTGAAGGACCTTTATAACTTCCCCAGAAAGAATTTCATCACCTTCAACTGCAAAATATTAATGGCAACACCATTTGTTTTCCTGCCAATGTGCACTGTTTCAGTTTTCTTGGTTCATTTCTCTCTACAGCCACCAATAAAAATGCCCTGGAGGAGGCCTTCATCAGCAAATGGGCACCTCAGGACAGGATCTCACTGTGGACTTCCTCAGAAGGTCTGGTTTAGCTCTGGTCCTAATGAATCACTGGGAATCACTGCCAGTAAATTTGATAGTGGAGTTCAGCCAACAGTGAGCCCTTTGGAAAATCCCAGCCCAAAACACTCTCAAGGGAGACAGGGATGGGCTGAGAGCAGATCAGGTGGCTCCTCCTGAAGAGTCATCTTCAGCCATGACATTGGGAGATATCTCTTAGTGCTCTGCTTTAGGAAGTCAGGTCATTTTTCATATTTTTTCACATACTTGTGAACATCAGTTACACCCACGTGCCATGACCATATTCACTGCATGGTGTTGAGAGACACCTAAAGAAAAATCTGAAGTTTCTGCTGTAGATTATGGTTGTGAAAGTTTTGACAGTTTTTATGCTGACAAATATGGCATTCCACATCCAAAATCTTGAAAGTTCTCAGGGCCAAGAAATCTCCATGGAGAAGAAAAGTAAGGACTTTTTGTTATTTTTATCCATTTCTAAAGAGGGATACAGGATCCTAAATTTAGGTCCCCACTTGAAAACAAAATTCCTGATTCAAGTGGTTTCACAAACACATTCGCATAAGAAGCCCGGGGGGAAAAAAATAATGCAGACCCACACTGGAATCAGGAGATGGCCATTCCACGCCTTTGTTTTGCAATCTTTACTTGTGGCTAAAAGCAAAGCCAATTAAAGTAAACAGGAATCTGGAATCTGTTGTTGACACTAAGGCCTTGGAACAAGAATTTCAGCAAAACTTTATAATGAATCAAAATCTCAAGGCCTGTTTCAGTGGAAATAAAATAATAATAATAATAATAAAACAACTTTAAAAAATTAAAGGAGGAAAAAGAAAATATTATAAAAAGAGGGATATTCTTAACTTGTGTGGCAAACCAGATTCAGTAAAGAAAGCATGAAAGTGTGGTGGCTCAAATCAATCCCAGAAACAAATTCTGGAAACAGCGCATCTCCATCTCCGTCTGGACTGGATTGTCACAAGCTCTTCCCATAATCAAACTCGTAGTGGACACTTCCAATACAAGCTGGAGTGCTCCATTTGAATTTACTTCTACTTCTGAACTGATCAAAGATTAGGGTATTTTCAGATCAACTCTAACAAGTAACTTGTTTTCTGCATCCAAGCCCCCTCTATGCTTTAATCTGTCCCTTCTAACTTTAATCTAGTTAAAAACAAAGTTACTATGCCTCTATGGCTTTTTTGTCTGAATTAACTAACTTAAGAGCACGAAGCACTTCATGTAATCCTACCTCAGCTTTATCAAAGTATTTACATATGCTCCTGTCTTTAAGCTCAGCTATGAGTGTATTTATGTGCTTTCAGGAACTGAGACATACGGTTTTAATGACATGAAATCAGAGACTTCTTCCTATCTGAAACAGCACCTCTACCTTCCCCTGAGCATTAGAGTTTAAACAGTAAATGACTTTGATCTCTGCTACCCTTTATTTTGGTTGTGGAGTTGCAAAATGAAAACCCACATGACAAGGCTATGCCAAACACATTAACACACTGCTCTGCCCGTCTCTGCCGAACCCCCAGCCTGTGAATATGAGACAGAGATTTAGTCTAAGTTCTCCTTAAAGTTAAAATACATTAAATGGAACAGAATATCACACAACGAGGCCTAGTGAGAATTTTTTCTGTGTTTTGGTCCTTTACAAGGACATGCAGGGAGAAGAGGATGTGGGAGATATCTAAGAGTGTTCTCCAAAAGAATTGGTGGAAAAGACCTAATGTTCTTTTCACATTCAGTACTACCCAAAATAAAATACAGCATAGTCTCATGTCCAGAAGAAGTAACAAAATCAACTATGAAGGTAAAACTCACAGAAATCAAGTGTGAAACTGTGTTGAGGAGATCTCCCTCTGACTTTGTTTTTTATCAATTCCCTTCACTGTAGCAAACCTGGAGCATGACATGCTCCACTACTGGTGTCCAAGCCTGATGCACAGCCTGGCATTTCAAGTAGAAGTTTTGCTCAGTGTGTCAGGCATCTGGTAGATGCTAACTGTCCTGCACACAAGCTGGAAGGTGCATGGGAGGTTGCTCTTCAGCACAGTGTGCTCCATAGCACCAGCAATTTTCTGTTGACTGTGTACAATGAAAAGGACCACTTCAACCACATCCATGGCCTCCTCTCATTCCTGTCATCTCCCTCTGACTGACAGAGGATCTCATGATGACACAATGCTGAAAAAAATTGAGGCTTTAGGGTTTTTTATTTGGGTTTTTTTGTTTGTTTGTTTCCCCTTTTTGCCTGAGTTTATGGCCAGATCAGTTCCCTGATCTATATCACCATGCAGATCCACGAACATTCCTGTAAGCACAAAGGGAATGAGTGGCTCTAGGGAAAAGGGAACTCAAAGGACCCTTCCAGTAACTCTTTCCAGGAGATTTTTCAAGAACTATGCCAGATTAAAGCAATGACTTAAACACAACATTAAATAGTCAGCCTTTACTCAGGCAAATTTTCTATTATCAAAGGACCGTTTATGTTAGTAGAAGAAATCCCTATTCTCAAAGGACTCTGGAAGTGCCATGACAAGAGAAGTGCAAGTATTTTTAAGAGTTATCCCAGAATTTGGTTTGTACTGAAAAATATGATAAATTTCATCTTGATTTAAGGCCCCGGAGCTTTCACCTGTGTTTTATGTACCATTCTTAAAGCAAGAAACTACTTTTCCCAGTTTTCCCAGGGCTGCTATGTACTGGGCCCTCATGGAGAAAAGAATCAGACCCAGAAAAACCTGTCACATGCTGCTGACCATCTGAGCTTCACCCTCCAAAAGGCTCCCAGCCTATCAAACATGAAGCAAACAGAAATGGGAAAGTGGCTTTTCCTTACACTCCCAGTGAAGGGTTTTGTGCCATCCCTGACAAGCTGTGTTGTGTGTAATCCCAGGGCAAGCATGTGTCATGGGACAGGAGGATGTTTATGCCCCAGGACCATACGCGCTGAACTCAACCAAGGGGAAACTTCCCCACAACACAGGCAGCTTTTTTGTGGAAACAACAAAACAAAAGGGAGTGCTGGGACCGGCTGCCCCCTCAATTGGAGGAGTGGAGGGTGTTGTTTCCAGCAATCCACCTGCGTGTTCATATCTGTCTCATTTGCATGTGTTTGTTTAAGCTTTTTAATTAGCAGAAGGCCAGATCCTGATTACATATACAGGCGGGTACTACCCAATTGATCCCGACGCTGGCCCATCTTGCTGACCTTACAAACCATCTACCAACACCTTTCATTCAGCCCAGAGACAGAAGACACGTATCAGGCACATCAGAGAGTGAAGGGAGGCAGAGCAGCAGGAGTGGTTCGCCGAGGAGATAACAACAGCTCTTCTCCGTCTCTCTGCACCACTGTGGGATGGGATGGGGCTGGGCATGACCTGGCAAGTCCTGCTGATTTGCTTCATCCCACAGATTACCCAGCAGCCCAGCATCGCTGCAGTCCCACTGCCGATCACATGATATCACCTGGCATAAATGCACTTAAATTGCTCAAGAGCCATGTGCAGCCCAAGAGCCCCCATGGGTATAAAGTATCTCGTTTTCCCATGCTGCGAGATCAGAATCAGGCGCACTATTGGGTTAGGGAGCGGCAATAGTTGTTCCATAATTAACTCTGAAACCGGGTTCTCATTAGACCTTGCTTTTCATAAATACCCTTCCCTCCACACATGCCTAATTTCCTACTACTCATCAGGGAGGTTAATAGGGACTGAAGTCAGTCGTAAAACTCCCATGGGCTCCACTAAAGTAGATTCACACCCACACAAGAAAGGGCAGTGAACTGGGTGCATCTCTTTAACTATCTTTTTTTTCCTAGATATATGCACAGCACCTTGCTGTGTGAAGAGCAAGCCGGGCTGCTGCTGCCAATGAATGTTAAATGCGTGTCACAGTGACACTCTGAAAGGGCAGGATATTATATCACCCTCCACATTGTGCAGAGTGTTTGCTCAGTGTCAGCTCTATTCAAAACTACTGTCACATCTCTCTTGGATTTTTTTTTTTATTGCCGCTCACTGCTGTTGTTCCTGGGGCACATGCATGCTCCCTCATTTATTCATGGTGCCCTGTGTCTGCAAAACAATAAATGTGGGCAGGTGTCTTGTCCCATACAGGGCAGACCTTTTCTTATGTGTCAGGATCATGCCCATCTTATCTTGCTCTGAAATGGGAGTTTTGCCAAAGCAAAGAGACCAAGAAGGACAGATGCAGCTAAAGTGGAAGTGAGAAAATGGGAGAAATGGGAGAAATGGGGAAAGGATGCAGAGTAGAGCTTCTCTCCAGGAAGATAACTCCAGCTCCATTTCCTTTTAGGGGGTGGGATTCATGTCACTGTTGAAGAAAGATGGGCACTTCATTTGTCACCCTGAGCACCTGAACTGGGTGGATCTTAGCCCCTTGTTACAATAGGATGCTCTTCTCCATGAGGTGCCTGTTCCTCCCATCTGCCTGGGGAAGGTCCTACAATCCATCTGGTTTACCCCAGGTGTCTAAAATCAACCTGCTCAACATTAGGCAAGGGGTGCATCCCACCCCTGGTGCCTGCCCAGTGGCAGGGTGCTACCCACAGGCAGGGAGGAACAGGAGTCAAGGAGATCACAGTTATGCTCCCAGTGCCTCTCCCCCTCCATCCCAGCCAGCAAACACACCCTGCTCACCAAGGGGGTGATTATATTTTTGAGCCTCCTGAAAATTAATTAACCCTCCACAAACTGAGCAAGTTTTACCTGAGGAATGGCTTCTTAGCTGATTTACAGCCTAAGAACCAGTGAAGAGGGTCAACAAAGAGTTTGAGAGCTTGGCACAAAGCAGGAATGTCATGATGAATGGAAATGGATATCCAAGGCCACCTTTCCAAGTCATTTGGTCACTTGTCTCATAGTCCCAGAAGAGGAAAGGTCTTTGCCTCACTGCCATCACCTATAATGTCTCTCCACTCACTAATTTTTGGGACTTCGAGATGATTCCATCTTTCATTTTCCCATCTTGTTGAGGATCCTTTCTCCTGCTCCATCTCTGCTGTTCTCCACGTTAGCCCCTCTCCTCTCCAGCTGCCTCCTGCCCATTGGCCTGAAAACTGACCACAAAAATGTGAGGAGAATTTCTCTGCATAGGTGGTGATGAGCAGCACAGCCGAGTGATTGCCTGGCTGTGGAGGGTAGAAATGCAATTGGAGAGAGGTTTGCCCATTCCTCCTGCCAAAAGAGCAAAATTCAAGAGCAAGCTCAGAGAAATTAAGTCCTCTGTCCAGTTTCAGCAGACATCAGCAACTGGAGAAGGCATCATCCCAAATGGGGGATGTGACAGACGTGAAAGAGCCCCTTTGGGCCAGCAGTCCAATGTGTAGAGGGAGGATGATCTTCTTCCCAAAACAATGTACTCAGCAAGGACAGAAAGGAAAACCAGAGGTGAAATGACATGCCTCAGGCCACATGGAGAGCAAGTGGCAGAGCCCAGCAAAGCTCCAGAAGCTGCTGCACAGTCACTTCAAGTCTCCCTGACACCCTCCAGGAAGTGAACTGAGGAATTCCCAGGAGTGCTGTCCCTGCAGACCTCACAGTCTTCTTGAACCAAAGGCCCCAGGCCCAGTACCTCACTGTGGGATGCTGCAGCAGCCATGAGCAGATGTGTTTGTTTTGGGCACAGTAAAGTTTCTGTCTCAGAGGACATCTTTAAATTATTCAGTGAAGCAAGGATGGCAGAGCTCTTTGCACTTACAAGGAAATAACTGAGGTATTTAACTTCTGATGAGAACAATTGTTTGGCAAGAAGAGATTCCCCTTTTTTGTTGAACCAGACCTAAGGGGGTTCATTAGCTGTGCTCCACAGATCAGCCCAGGACCAGCTCTTTGGAGAACTGGTGGACTTGGGAATGGGTCCTAGCATGTATGTGAGGATTCCTTTGGACTAGGAATCTCCAGCTGGGGAGTAGACCCATGGTCAGCTGCCTGCCAGCCCTGCCAGCTCTCACCCGCCTTGGCAGCAAAGCCTGCCATGAAATGCCACAATTTCCAGCCAGTATCACACCCAAAAGGCCATCAGAACTAGCCAGGGCAAGTCCAAGCAGCCCTAAGGCTGTTTGATGGTGTGTTTGCTGAGTCCCTCCACAGTGCAGAGGCACCAGAAGGCACAGGGGTGGTTTAAAGCAGTAGTGGCTAACTCCAGACTGTGGCACGAGGGTGTGTACACACAAGTGTGAGTGTGAGTGAATGTATCAATGTGAAATATGGCTGATATATGTGAATGAGTTTGGAGCCAACATTACAGCTTCGGGGGAGCCAATCCAACATTGTTATTCATCTAATTCCAAAGAGCAGTTATTCCTTTTAGTCTAAGTTTTATTTTTATTTCAAATGTGATGTGGTTACAAACTCATTCCCTTGTATAATTTTGCTTTCCAAGTTAATTACAAGATGTTCTAATTAATTATATTTAATGATTAACGTACAAACTCACAAGGAATGAACATAGCTTAGAGAACATTTGCTCTCAAAAGATATGTCTAGACTAGTTTGGTTTATCAGGAAAAGGTTGAAAAAATTAAAATGAGAGAGAGCCAGGGATAGAGAGAGAGAGAGAGAGAGAGCAAGTAAAAATACACTGTGGAAGAAAAAATAACAATTTTAAAAAATCAAATTATGTCCAAACAAGAGCATATTTTTCTTTGGAGTTCAAACACCACCTTTAACCATCTCCCCACCCAGGATCTGATTACTTTTAATGGGACTCTGCTTGTGATTTAAGTTGTTGTTCATTTGTACAGTAATTAAGTTGAGTCGAGTTGGTGTCTATTACATCATGGTTTATATTATGAATTCACACTGCAATTATGTGCGTGTGTGCAAGGGTAAGTGAGCAGAAAAAGGACCTTCTAGTTAAGATCACAATTGATAACTCCGTCAGGCTGGGCTTAGCTAAGCTCTCCCAATCTCTTCTTCTTCAGCCTTAACCATGTCACCTCCAGACACCCAAATGACACATACAGGAGTAAGGACTTTGCCTCCAGACATCCTAGTAACACATACACCAGAGAGAAATACCCATGAGGAAGCAGGATCCTGAGAAGAGGCTGTGAGGCTGATCCTTCACCCCTCGGGCCAGATGACTGCTGACACTCATCACTGACCAGCCACGTGTCTAAGCCCAGCAGGACCACAGTTCTAAACAGACTCTCCATTGCCCAGCAATCAGGGATTATAATGTGATGTATCCACCCAGTGATCAAAAATACACACACACATCTATTACACACACCTCTGTTTGTAATACGCACACACATCACATGCATGTATACAGACACCTAATTTCTAATGCAAGAAACTTAAATTTTATATAGGCAGAAATCTGCATGAATCTTAGTCAAAATAAGTTCCAAAGTCAGAATTTAAAAGCTGCTTTTTTTTTCCTTCTCCAGTACTTTGTCCAATTCAACAAATTAGCACTGGGCTGAGAAACTCCTCTAAAGGTTAATATCTAGATGATTGCAGCAAAGATTTTCGAGCACAGACCCCCAGTTTGAAGCATGTGGGAGCTCTGTGGGACTTAGTGCTTGTGGTGTCACATTGCTTGCTGCTCTGGCAGGGGACAAGGACATCGCTCCACGAGGTGCTGCACAAACACAGGCTCCATTGTTCACCCAGGAAGTTGAGTGCTCATGGCAAGGGATACCAATATGCCAGCTTTCATTTCATGCTGTGAGAATGAGCCAGTGTCATCTCCCCAGATTTATTCTCACCAGCACCACTGAAGTCTTATTACGACCTTCCACCCAATATTGCACTGGAGCAGATTGGAGGGAGTGAAAAATCTTGTTTCACCAAGTTATGACAGAGGCATCAAACACTCCTGACAAGAGCCTGAAGGAAAACAGCAGAACACCTTGTTCCAGCTGAAAAATTCACTTCTATTCCAGTATTAAATAACCCTGACTTGCTACCCCAGTTGTCTACCTTCATGACTTTCATACTGTTTTATCTGGGAAGTGGCCACGTGTGGATTATGATTGTGCAAGAAAACAGCAGCAGCAGAAAAGGGCAATAAGACATCTGATCCCTTTTAGGTTTTCTAGAAATGAAGGTGTGCACAGCAGGTCCATAGGAAGGAACTGGTTAATATTTGGAAAAACCAATCACCACTTTTATCCTCCTTTTTTTTTCCAGCGCTACAATCCCATCCATGCTCCCAAGTCCCTATTCGGCATCTCAGGCTACATTCTTGGAAGCATTTAACTTCATCTATTGTAGTAAATAAGACATGCATGGGGCTGTTCTCTGGCCCAGAGGCCAATTGGCACAGACCAGTTTGCGTCCGTGCTGATAAGCGCCTCTCTTTCCAAAACTGGGGGGCTGCATCTGAACCGCCTGTGGTGATGCTCCTTGGCCCAGGCTGTCCCTGGACTGTGCCCAGGCATTGTCTGGGAGAGAGCTAGTTGGAACAGGACAAAACCATCACCAGGGACCGTGCTAAAGGTTGGATAGTTTGGGAGATCATGTGCCAGTACCTGGGCTTGAGCCCTGGCCCTGTTTAGTTTATCAGCACAGCCATAGCTTTAGGTGTTTAAGTGTAATTATGCAGGGACCCGATTGCCATGGATCTCCCTGTAGAATCCACCTAAAAACAGGTTTCATAGCAGTCTGTCTGCACATGGTCAGGATCCTCCCTAAGTTAGCCAATAGAGAATGCCAAGGGGAAAAGATTAAAAAATTGAATGTTTTAAGTCCTGTCTCACTATAGGATACAGGTACCATATTCTGGGCAGCAAGGGGATATCTCCCTTCCCAGATAATTCACAGCCCTGAGCCCTGTCCTGGAGTTAAGCAAAGATTTTTCTCTGAGAAACCCAAGGAAGGGACATTCACTTTCCTCTTTTCCTCCTCTTTTATCCCTCTTCTGAAGGACTTGACAATAGGTGTGTAAGTACTGGGTGAGCTCACTTCTTCTTCTGAAATAATTTGAACTGTATTTCCAGGACAGTACATTAAAAAAAAAAAAGTGCAAGGAGGAAGTTCTGGGAAAATGAAGAAGAGGACAAATAGAAAATATTGAGAGGCACTAGCCAGGAGGGGTTGTTATTGACATGTAAGATTTTATTATTAATTAATTAGGAGCAGGAGGGAGTAAAAACAAAAAGAAAGAAAGATTGGAAGAGAATCTAAAATACTGTAGTAAAAAAATAAACTTTGTTTTACTGCTAATCCCACTGAAGTCTTGAGCCTGGTGTTGTCTCAGCAGAACATATTCTGTGAGCAACTTGGGAAGTAATTTGAGCGTCTCTGAAGTCTTTCATTGGCTCATCCAGTATTAAATCATCTGGCAATGAAGAAAAGTGTTTAAAGTTAACTTCTATACAGAACAAATTCCTCTGGAAAACTCTTGTCATTCAGCCCAGTTTACCCAAAGTCTGGTAGCATTGATTAGACTGGGTCTGGGTTTGAATTTTTTAATGTGTTTTCATTTTTTTTCTATTTTAAAAAAATGCAATTTAAAAAAAAGAGTGCTGCAAACTTCTATGGACTTAGCCACTTAGTGAGAAACTTAGAAGACAAATCTGAGAAGACAAGTCTGAGTTGGGAAAGAAAAAACTTGTGATATGCTTCTCTGTCATCTCTGGACAATGAGACTGTTATTGCACCTTCTCTGGGACACTGGGGATTAAAAGCCTTGTGTAGGTGACTCTGTAGAGCCAGGGGAGCAAGGACCATCCCTTCTTGCTACTGCCTGCTAACCAAGGGCTTTGCAACTCAGAGCCAGGGATAAAAGCAGCCTGGTACCCCCGCTCAGGGGTGGTCTAGCAAGACTCATCCAGCTCTAATTCCACACATGGGGATTTTGCATCCACGCTTTTCTTCTCTACTTTTCTTCTTTTCTTCTCTACTTTTTAAATTTTTAAATGCCAGGGAGGCAGTGAAACCTTTGATGTTCCCAGGAGTCCTGCTTCAGTGTCTTTATCGGCACACACCCACCAGCACCCAGCCAACCCAAGGAGCTCCTCATCTGCAGGCAGCGCGGTGTGTCCTCCCAAAGGGCCAGCTCTGCATCTCCACACATCCACCTGGTCCCAGCTGGTCCCCTAGGTGGCTTGACACTTGCCATTTGCTCCCAGCTGCCTCAATCCACTTTAACCCAGGCCTCCTCAGAGTTTTTCCCTTGTTTCCAACCCAATTCCCCAGTCTCACTAGCTATGCTGACAGTCCTGCTCACCTCTTCCTACCCGCAGGCTTGGGAAGCTGAAACACCCCGTCAAGTAACACACCTAGTTAACTGTGTAATGCTGTACCTATGGGGCAATTCCATCCCAGCACCTGCAGGGATCCTGATTACACCCTAAAACATGATATTTCAATTTCATTATCTGATCGGGCATTAGCAACGAGCACCACTAATGAGTATATTAGTCAGTTCCTTTATTAAACTAGCGGCAGCATTTGATGCAATGACCTCCTGATGTAGCTCTTTGATGCCATGTGATTTGATTTTTATTTCTGCTTTTTTTTTTTTTTTTAATTGAGAAAGATACAGCAAAGCAAATAGAAAAACTGTGAGGAGCAGAATTAGCACATTGGCAATGCAGGCAAATACATGCTCAGCAAGGAGAATAAATTTTATTGTAACTGCAGAAGAGACAAGTGGCGAGCTCCAGCTAGCTAACATTTGAATATAACCATTCATTACTCCTGCCATCATTATTATGAATTTGTTGTTGTTATTCTATTACACAGCCAGTCCTGAGGACTGGTTTTGCCATCTGTAACCTGGCAATCTTTCACCCTTAGCAATTGTTGTTTGGCCGTGTTACCACAGGGCTCATTGTGCAAGAGGCTGCACAAGCCCTGAACAAAGAGGGGATACCAACCCCAGGGCATTTCCAGTGTAAGTGACAGATGAGTGACAACAGGCAGACACTGATGGACAGAGGAGCATGAGGAAACAGGGTCACACATGTGGCTGAATCCAGGGTGAAATTTTGGAGCAAGCTTCAGGCTCAGCCAGCTACCAACTCCACCAGTGAAGCATTGCATTCAGGCACTTAAATTCCTATGTCCTGGTGAAACTCCAGCCTGGGGAATAATACAGAACATCCTACCAAAAGTGCCATTATTGTTTTCACTAGAGAAATCATTGCACTTTTCCTTACAAGAAACTCTGATACCGCAGTCACAGCCCTGGATGACTCCTGCAAGCCCTCCCAAACATGACTGCATTTTGAAAGATTTCATCTCAGGTCCAGTTCTAACCTGATATTTAATCATGAGAGTGTTCAAGGCTCCTTCGGATAATTACTGGAGGTATTAAGCCATCCCAAACTGAAGCATCAGGTGCTTTGCGCCCAGGCAAATGGCTTGCATGGGCTTACATAAGAAGCATTTGCACTGGCCATAGATCATTTGTGGCCCTGCTCTGGCATGTTGTCACGTGGAACACCTTCATCCCATCCACCTGGCTTTGGGACTTTGAGGCCAGCCCACTCAGGCTGCTGGAAGTAATATGGGAAGTACACAGGAGATTTTAACAAAATTATTTCTGCAGTCATTTTTCTTCAGGAATCCAAGAACCAAAAGACTAACTGAGAACATGAGGACAGAAAAAATATCTCTGTTGGTATGGTAAGTGTTGGAAGGCCCAACCTGCCTACTTCCTGCATTATCTTGTATCCAACAAGGTTAAAATATTATTGCCTCTGTGCCAAGTATGTAGTCTAAACCTAATAGTCATGTGCCACCAAGCTGCTGTCTTCTTCCCCACCAGTAGTAAACTTGCTCCCCACTGCCATGGAGGATGTGCCTGCACTGGCTCTGCTTACAGTAACCAGAGGTGGGTTTCTGCTGGGTCCAGAGGGCTGATTCAGATTCCTCTTCAAGGGAAAGAGGGCCTGACATCAAGGTTCAGAATCAAAATGCTGCCCAGAAAAAAATGCCAAATCCTCAACAACTCAAGCAATACTTCCATGACTTCCCTTAACCAGGACTGTCAGGTGAGCCCTTCACTACCCATCTTCACAGTAGCTGGGAACTGTGAATTTTTGGGGGATACCTACAGAAGACCAAAGAGGATCTGGGGACCCCCCTACTCCCAGTATACTGGAATAGCTCAGCCAAACTGGGCCCTGTTCAAGCAGACCATCTGCTGCAAATCTCTCACCTGAGCTGTGTGTCCACACAGCCCTGGCAGGGCTCCCGGCATACCCGGGTTTGTAATGGGCCTGCCTCCCTCTGACTGCCCAGTTAACATCCTCCTGCTGCCTCCTTAATTATAATCCCTTTATTTTATCTAACCCCAATTGTAGCAGTTGGTGAGTCACCAGGCTCCATAACAAGACGATCAGGACACATTTCATATTACACTGCAGTTTTCATTCCAGGGCGTGGGCTGAAGGCGTTGTTTATTTATTTTAATTTGGTTCGGTTTGGGGTTTTCTCACAGGTGATGGAGTACAGAGATTTAAGCAGGGGGTAGAAGGGTGGAAGGGGTAAAAAACAAAAACAACCTCAATCCATCTGGATCAATTAAATCTTGTTGAAAAGTTTTCAACCTCAGGGTTGCCTGAGGTAGGTCTAATAGTCACACTCTTTGGCATTTAATGAAAATGCTAATGATTTCTCCTTTGGAATATATTTTCACTTCTAGTTTGAACAAGATGCATCTCTCCTCCAATCAATTCCACAAGCTCTTAATTTTTTTCCTCCCCATTTATGCGTGTGCCCCTTCAGGGCAAATTAAGAAATTATTGCCTCTATCCAAAAAGTAGCTGAAATGTGCAGCCTTATGCTTCACGTCACAGGGGTGGGGAGGAAAAAAATCTGTGCATGGGAGCAAAAATCCCATTTGTGTCTGACTTGTGTAGGAAAAATATGGTGTCAAACCTTTCTCATCCTGGTTCTCCAGCTGCGGGCACAGGTCTCAGCCTGTGAAAATCACCATTGATCCAATAGAGCTGCATCTGGATTGAAGACCTTGCCTAAAACATTCAATTTTCTTGCTAGTAGTTCATTGTAGTGAGAGTGAGAGTAAGCAAATAAAGAGAGGGTTGTTTAAATACAGGATGAGACTTTTCTCCCCCAGTTTCTAAGGGATCAGAATGGAGATGAGTGCTTCAGGACATCCATAGGCTCTGGAGAGAGACAGGTTTACCCCCATCCCAAACCTGACTCTGACATTTTTAATGGCTGAAATATGATGGCTGAAACAAAGGCATCAAGTGGAAGAATTGCCACAAGTCAAACCCACTTTGAATTTGCAAAGGAAATTCAAACAAATCACTAAAGTTTCCAGTAAAGGCTGGGAATGCTGAACACAGGCTTAGAGGCATAAAGGCTAAGGGAAAAGAGGGATGGGAGTATGAAGCATTTTCTTAAAATTGCCATTAGCTCAAGGGAAAACTAAGCAATCTCCCTGCAGAGGTCTGAGAAAAGGCACAAGAATGATTAGTTTTGCCTAAACTAACATATTAAACAAGGCCAGGGCATGTGATTGCCCTGCTCTTAGCTCTGTCCCTAGCAAGTTTTGTCCTGTGGCACCTGACATGCTGAAGCATGGTTGAGAAGACATCATGTGCATTATTCCCAGTACAGAGTGCCCATGGGACAACTTTTTTTTGGTGGGAAATATGATTTTCAAGTGTAGGCATAGCATCTCAGGCCATGCCCTGCCATGATTTTTGGGATCAGAGAATGAACCCTGGACCATTTTATTTACTTGTCTGAATATAGGCACAAAGTTTGACTGTGAATAACTTTAAAAGGCCTACAAATTCCTAAGTTGAAAGAGTTAACTGGAAGACATGGGCTGGCATCAGCAATAAATCAGATTATGGAACGCATTCAGCAATAAAGAATAATTAAAGGCATGATGCAAATGAAAATTGCAATAAAACACGTGTTTTAGAAAAGATAGATCACTCTCAACTGACCTAATCATTTGTTTTGATATATCACTGATTTTCTAATGAAGAAAATGAAGCAGGTCTAATCTCTCTGGATTTCATTTGAAATGGTACCTCATGAGAAATTATTAAGTGGCAGAATATGGAGATCAGGAGAGGAATTTTATGATGGAAAGGGGAGTCACTACGTCAGAAATTACAACAGGTAGTGTTGACAGAGGATGTACTGAGCTGGAAGGAAATTATGATCGCAGTTCTTCAGAAATCAGTTTGGGGAGTGAATTTATTTCTGAAAAGTGGGATGCATGGATCATAGAATCATAGAATCATTTAGTTTGGAAGAGACCTTTTAGATCACTGAATCCAATCATTAATCCAGCACTGCCAAGGCCACCACTAAATCATATCACCGCATGCTACATCTACATGTTTCTCAAATTCCTCCAGGAATGGTGATTCCACTGCTTGCCTGGGCAAGCTATTCAATTGCTGAAGACACGGGTGAAGACATTTTTCCTCACATTCAGTCTAAACCTTCACTGGCATGACTTGAAGCCCTTTCCTCTTGTTCTGTCACTTGTTATCTAAGAGAAAAATCAACCCCCACCTCACAACAGCCACCTTCCAGGCAGTTGTAGAAGGCAATTAGGGCCCCCCTAATTCTCTTTTTTTCCAGACTAAACAACTCCAGTTCCCTTAGCTGCTCCTTATGTGACTTACTCTCTAGACCCTTCACCAGCTTCTTTTTTCTTCTCTGGACATGCTTCATCACTCAATATCTTTCTTTATAGACTTATAGAGTAGTTATCTTGGAAGAGACCTTTAAAGTTCATCTAATCCAGGAGCCCAAAACTGAACACAGGACTTGAGGTGGAGAGTTTGGGGGGACAATCACTGCCCTGGTCCTGCTGGCCACACTATTTATGATCCAAGCCACAATGTCATTGGCCTTCTTGGCCACCTGGGCACAGCTGGCTCATCCAGCTGCCAGCCAACATCTCCAGGTCCTGTTCAGACACTCTTCCTCAAGCCTGTAGCACTGTAAGGGGTTGTTGTGACCCAAGGGCAGGACCCTCCACTTTGCCTTGTTGAACATCATTCAGTTGTCCTCAGCCCATGGATCCAGCCTGTCCAGATCCCTCTGCAGAGCCTTCCCACCCTCCAGCTGATCATCACTCCCACCCAACTTAGTGTCATCTGTGAACTTACTGAGGATGCACTCATCCCCTCAGTGTTAAACAGAATTGGACCAAGCATTAAAAGAGAGCAAGTGACATGGCTACCAAAAATGTGCCTCATAAAGTATGTCCCACGAGAAGAGGGGAATTTCAGTCTTGATCTGCATAAAACACACGGAGGACAACCTCCAAAGCAACAAAACACATCCTAGTTACCTGTACTTAGGAGAGATGATCTCAAGGTAGAAAGCTACAGTGCTGAGGTGTGTCAGGAAATGGTGAGCCCATGGCATAGAAAAGGTAGATACATCTTGGCTTGTTTAGCTGAACAAAGCAAGGACTGGGACAACAGTGCTGATTTATATATAAATACATCAGGAGAGCAAACAAGAGGAAAAAAAGATCTATTTAAACTAAAAGACAGCATGGACACAACAAATGGCATAAACTGAAACTAAATAAATGCACACTGGTTGAAGAAAGACTAGGGTGAAAGACCTGAACAACTTCCAGTTGGTGCAATAAGAGCAAAAACACACCAAGAAACATCCTTCCACATTAACCATTTTCAGCTCATGGAAGAGTTTAAACGAGAGAAGAGATACAATTTGGAGAATCAAGAGATGACCTCCAGTTTTACTCATCTGTATGTGAGAAAGAACAAGTAAACTTCTTGAAGACAGAAAAACCTGTCTGGTATGCTACACCAAAAACTGCCTGGTTGTCCTTTTAGCACCTGGCACTTCCTTTTTCTCACCAGGCTGCTGGTGTTTCACTTGTAACAATACACTAATTGAATAGCACACTGACAGATTTGCATGCCACAGTCCTCCCGCTTCTGATTTCTTTGTTGTATTTGTGTACATCTAAGCCCAGAGAAAAGAAAAGGGAAAAAACCCAACAACAACTAGCAAGAGAAACAAAGCAAACGCACATGCACACAGCACTTCCAAACTGGTCTTGACAGCAAACAATAGTAGAAAGGGATAACTGCCACTCTCAGGGCTCTCAGATGATCAGGTCAGCGAAGCAGACACAAGGAAAGGGGATTTCGAGAAACAAATAATACCTGTGCCTGAAATGGGAGCTTTGCTGTAAAGAGAAAAGAAACATATGCTTTTCAGCTGGAGTGGATTTCTTATGTTGCTCAGAAGTGACTGGCTCATCCTCAGTGTAAAGGACTGGTGTTGTATTAACTGTTCTGTATCAATTTCCCTCTCGAGTCCCCTGCCTGAGCCACTGGGTTATTTAATTTCTGGCAGGCAGCACAAACAGGAGCCTGGGGTAACTCAAGTCCCTGATGGTGCTGAGCAGACATCCATCTGTGTTTCCTGGGATGCATATCTATACCCTGTCAGGGCTGGATTGGCTGGGCAGCGTTGGTCAGGAGCTGGGACAAATGGTGACAGTGGACTGACAAATGCAAGGCCCTAGTGTTCACAGGGTAGCACATCAGCTGGAGATTCTTCATAGGATCCCTAATGCCTTGCCCCTTCTTCTCTGTGAGCTGACCATGTCCAAAAGGGAACAGAGTCTCAGCATCCTGCTCATTGAGGGCAGAAAGTCCCCTGGGAGCACATGGGCCTCAGGAAGCCCTGTAAGAGCCCTGGTTGTCAGAGCACAGGCAAAATGTGTGCTCTGCAAGTAGTTTAACAAATTTTGGGTCCATCATCATTCTCCCTGTTCTCATGTGGTATTGTTTATGCTTAAGCCAGCATTCTGAAACAGGCACTGCCAGGTTCTGCATCATGATGGCAACAGAGCTGGCTCCTTTATTATGTATCCATTCCTAACTGAAAATAAGGCATTTGCCCCTGGGGAAGAGGGAGGTGAGCTACCGTCTGAGTTTTTCTCTGTACCACCCTCTGCCTCACATGTTTCAGAGCCAACATACACAAAGTTTCCTTTGCCTTCAACCTACGTACCTGAACACAGGCCCACTCCCAACTATTCCCTCCCTGCAGTTGTTTGCCCACTTCTCGGAATTGTATTTCAGCTGTCTATGGCCTAGATCCAGTGGGAAAAAAAAAAGATCTCCCAACACCAGAGCTGTTATTTGCCTAGACCTAGATTCCTTTGGTACCGGAGCATTTGCTTGCTTGAAAGACCAAGACTCACAGCTGAAAGGTAGGAGATTT
Organism: Anomalospiza imberbis; assembly: GCF_031753505.1. Classification (NCBI taxonomy): domain Eukaryota; kingdom Metazoa; phylum Chordata; class Aves; order Passeriformes; family Viduidae; genus Anomalospiza; species Anomalospiza imberbis. The sequence continues at coordinate 4,367,880 of NC_089685.1, read as the reverse complement.
TCCTGAAACTAGAGCTGGGAATTATCCCCAAACCCTACATTTGAGCAGAATAACGTCAGGGGAGTCTGGACCTGCTTTGATCTTTATAGCATCAGCCCCTCTTTCTCCAAGCTCAAAGCAAAGCAGATTGGGACTTGCCATCTTGGCCCAAATGAACATCAAGATAGATGCTGAAGGCTTCTTTGTTCCTTGAATGTCAACTGTAGGTGTGAGTCATTGTGGCTTCAGGAAGGAGGGAACCTCTCAGACGAGGTCTTTCTGAGGGAGAGATGGGAATTGATAGCTGATGCAGAAGATCCAGTTTTAAAGATACGAAGCTAGATTCTCAAGGGCACTTGTCTCCCATTGATTCCTAAGTGCCTTATAACATCCAATCATAATGACTGAATCTGAAAATAATTTCAAGGGAATGCGAGTGCATCATTCCACTTTGTTGCAGTGCTTAATAAAACTAAATATCCGTGTATCGCCCAGATAACACCTTAAAGCTCAGTTGTACTCTTTATCTCCTGATAAACCTTTCCCCACAACCAGATCCACTTTCTTGGGCTGCAGGTGTGATCATTCCCCTCTCTGTACAGCTCTGTATTTTTTTCTCATTAAGTGAATTCATTGGGATTTCTTACATGAGGGTGGAGCAACTTAACAATGAACAACTTGGCAAAATTGGGCTTTATGTAATTACTTGAGGATTTGGCCCAACATACTGGTACAACATGAGATGTATCTCATGATCTTTCACTTGCGTAACCCTCTTCCTCTTGTTGTTTATTGTCATCCCTTGCTGGGTTAGTTCCTTGGGGCAGAGACCTTTTATTTAATTAGTCTGGAAAGGGCCTGGCACACCTACAGAGCCATATTAATAATGAGAAACAGTACTAACCTACCCACAAGAAGATGTGAGCTTCCTTGCAAGATATGTGACAGGGTACAACCACAGTGATCAGTCACACTCTGACCCAATAGGGCTCACCTTGGTTTGTCTTGGGTGGGAAACTTATCACTGCCGTGTCCCCAGGCTTTTTCTCCTCTTATATTCGGAGAAATGTCGTTATGACAGATCATCTGCTGATTAGATTTACCTCAAATAATAAGCTAATAAGTGTTTCTTACACCTTCTGGAGCTCCCTTTCCAAGCTTTAGAAGAGAGAAAAAATAGTAGGTGGACAGCAGGTCTCATGGAGCTCGTGTCCAAGTGATTTTTATCTCCTGGTTGGTTGGCTTCTAACAAGGTAGCACTAAGGTTGCAGCAGGAGGCCTTTTATTAGTGGAAAAAAAAAGAGATATATTAAGAGTGAGAGAGAGACAGAGAAAGAAAAGAAAGAAAAGAAAGAAAAGAAAGAAAAGAAAGAAAAGAAAAGAAAGAAAAGAAAAGAAAGAAAAGAAAAGAAAGAAAAGAAAGAAAAGAAGGAAAGAAAAGGAAAGAAAAGGAAAGAAAGAAAGAAAGAAAGAAAGAAAGAAAGAAAGAAAGAAAGAAAGAAAGAAAGAAAGAAAGAAAGAAAGAAAAGAAAGAAGAGAAGATGAAAAAGAAAGAAAGCTTATGCATGTGTTTGTGACTTATTAGGTGCCACAGACAAAACAGAAGCAGGCAGTTATTTCTGTGGTATCTGATAGGGCATAAACCATTTAAAGCTGTTCCTACAGGTAGGGCATTCAAAATATCCTTCCTGTATGGATTCTTTAATATTTAACAATGGTGGACCCAACATTGTTGTCTTTCTTTCAAGAAAATCTCCAGCTCCAGTACTGTACTGTTTTCCAGCAGCTCACAGGAGCTACATATCTTTAAATCTTCAGTCCTGCTGTCAAATGTGATTGAATTTGGTTAATGGCTTCCAAAGATACCAGGCAGACAGACACACAGACATGTACACACATCCCCCCACAGAGCATCGTCTCCTGAGCCAAATTTCCATCAGAAAGGAAGCTTATGGAAACCAACATGATCAGCTCCCCCTTGATCACACCCCAGGTGTGAAACATTGGTCTGCACCCACATGGAAGACCAGACTTTGCCAAGAGCCCAGCGACAGTCGGCCCAACAGCCCTCATTTATCTGTGCGTCATGCTGTGCCAAAAGCAGCATGTTTTCCTTTGTCACTGTTTAAGGAAGTGTCTGGAGGTGTCATTGACTTTCCCTTTTTGTCCCATCCAGCAAAGCCAGTGTGGCAAAACAAAACTGGAAGAGCACGCTACATGTGTGGTTTTTTTGTTGTACCTATGGCACAGCCTGAATTTCAGAGGCCATATTTTGGAGGCTTTCTCTACTCTCGGCACCTCGGAAAGGCAATTTGCGTGTTACATGAACTAAACACAGGTTTTTCGGTCAGATGTCAGAAGGAAGAAGAGTTGAATGCTGCTCAGAACGCAGGGGTTTGGGGGTTGGGATTTTTTAAGCTGAAGAGAGCCCCAAAGCTGTCAAACCCTCCCACCCTTCCTCAATTCACCTGATTCTTTTGATAGCTCCCAGGCTGTGGATGTCAGCTTTTATCAGAGACAGAAGATAATCATAATGGCAACAAAACTATGCTGAGAATAAAACTGAAGTCTATTTAAAAATTAAAAAAAAAAAAAAACAGAAGGAGGAAAAAAACAACAATGCACACTAAAATATTCCATATGCTCTTATGGTGGGTTGCCCTCGGCACATAGAGAGAGATTGTAACTAGGTACAATCTGATAAGGCAGAATGCAACTGTGAGCTACTAGGCAACCACTAAAAAAAGAGGAAGAAAAAGGACAGAATCAGCATACACACAAAAAAGAATAGGGTGGAAGACAGAGGTGAAACTGAGTTTCTGCACATAAAATATCACTGTTCATGGAGGACCAGATGTTAATAAAACTTTGCAGGGGTTTCCAAGCGAGGCCATGACTGAGGCTGCAGTCTAGATGCTGCACAACAACGCCTGTTGTAGTCTAGCTGGTTTTCTTTCCCTTTTCCTTGCATGGTGGAGAAACACACGCCAACCGCATAATCACAAGGCACCCTCAGCACCTCCTTCTCCCTCTTTTTGTAGGTCTCACCCCACTGTCAAGCCTTGTCATTAATAGAAGCCTTGATCCTGCAACATTCAGCACGCATGGGATGGCCATTTCTCACACAGGGAACTTCTCCTTGCATGGAGAACAGCTTTTCACTGGGATGCCAAGGAAGGGTGTTGCACTGTGAAGATGTCAGCCAAGGCCTGCAAAGCCAGTTTTGTTCCCATTTTATGGCTTCCCAATAAAACTCACATGTGTTAGCACATAATTAGAAGTTAAGCACTGGTGGATCTAGACCTGAGATTGTGAAGGACACTTGTTTCCTAGCCCAAGAGGTCTGGTTGCTGATTAGGAATTTGACACTCTACTGCAATTAATAATAATAATAATAATAATAATAATAATAACAATAATTCACTAGATCTAGGCTTGCATCTCTGTTTCAAACAGAATTCTTACTGAAATTAAGCAGGCTTCCACTCATCCTGAGAAAGCGTGTCTCCTTACAAAATGGAAATGTGATCCCGCAGTCCTACCCTATGGTAGCAGTCAGGCCCAGGAACAGCGCCAAAAAGCTCAGCAAGATGAGCCTGTACAAGGGCCATTTTACATAAAGCAGGAGTAATCATGGAAACATGGCTCTCTGGATTGGAACCAAGCCCCTGAGTCACGAACCAGGACCCCCCTGTTGTTGTTTCTGTAGAAACACAAGGCAATGTGGGAACACCGCCTCATTTGAAGAGACAAAGGGCAAAATCCCTTATTCTGGATTTTTTAAGGCAAGCACTTTCACACCAACCTGCTCTTTGGCTTTGAGCAAATCACTTTGCTTGCTTAAGTTTGTTGTTTTTTTAAATTAGTACTGAAAATGGGTTTCGACACATTTTTCCTCACGGGAGTGTTGGGAGGCTGAGTTAATAAATGCTTGCCAAGCAGTAGCAGATTCTCAGATGAATCTCACTTCCCCTGGATGTGTACCATGCTCATTGTGGCCATGTCTGAACACTTACACATGTATAATTAAGAAGGACCATGATAACAGAAAGTGCAAAGTGCTGCTCCTTTCTCACTGCATAATCATCTCTTGGAGGTGGGTGGCCCAAGAGGGAAGAATTGCATCAGGTGCAACAGAGCTTGCTGCTGAGGTATGTTCTGAGAACAGTGAGTTTTTGTCTTTCACCAAACTGGGGCTCAGTACAACCTTTAGATTTTTCACTATATGCTAATTAAACCTTCCCTGGGCACTCAGCTATTCCCTCCAGCCCCTGCTTGCTTTCTGTGCACAAACCCTCTACAAGCCTACACAAGCACCCATCAGCTTTCATTATAATTTACCTGCAAAATCCACACACTCCTGCTTTCATGTAAAAAAAAAAAACAAAAAAACCCTAAAAAAAATTCCTAATATATAAAAACCATCGTGAAAGCCAGTGAAATAATCTGTTGCCTACAAATCAGGCCTGTGATGGTAGGAATTAGACCTCCCACATCACATTAGCTTGGAGGGCTCTCCCTTCCCCTTAGCCTGCAGTGGAATTCCCGTTCCTACCACCATGGTGGAAGCCAGCCCTGGCCCGGTGTCTGCATACCACCCGTCCTGTAGCTGCAGCATGTTTACTTCAGTATTAAAAAATCAGGAGTGGGGGAAATGGCTGTGAACTAACAGCAGTCTCTTTGTCGTGTGTGGCAGAGGCAGGGCAGGTGGAAGAATCCCACCTTGGTCAGAGGCCAGGCTGCATGGCCTCCCCATCTATTGTCACCAGGAGCTGGGTGATCTCAGGTGAGGACACGTTACAAAGAAGGAAAAGGCGGGTTGTGTAAGGCAGTCCAACAATGCAATTAATGCATCCTTGGCCTTAAAAGCTCTATATGATACAGTTCCCACTTTTCTATAATAATTGCTCCACTGTCCCTAAGGCCTCAGAGCAAAGAAGGTTCCATCATGAGTTATTATAGTAGATAGCTGTGACACTGTATCCTCTCAGTGCTGCTGGTTTCACATTTTGCATTACCAAAGATAACCCCACACATGTAGACAGCTGTGGTTATCATGGCATACTTGCAAAATGGGGACACCTCCCAGCCGAGTGGTACAATTCAAACCCACAATGTCATCTCAGAGATGAGGGCCTTGCATGGCCCAGTGGCCGTCCCAATGCTGTGAGGAGCACGGGGTTGTTCTTGCCACATGGGTGTTGTTTCCTTTTCCTCATTCATGTCACCTAGATGGTCACCATCCCAAAGGCTCCCACCAGCATCCTCTGCCCTCATGCACCAGCCTCCCAAAGGAAGAGAGGAAGGAGGAAAAAGACCATGAGCAGAGCCAGTGCTCCAGGTTCCACCATCTGCAAAAATGAGGCCTTGAAAATACTGACTCAAGTCAGAGGGTGCCAACTCACCAAAGCCTGTGCCGCACCCTCTCTTTTTGGCATACCTGAAGCAAACACTGAGGAGCCTTCAAAATGAGGTCTGTGCAGTCATTAGGATCTAAGAAATGGATTGCAGGACTCTGCCAAACTGGGTACTGCAGCAAGAGTTTGGAGAAGGCTAGAGTCAGCAAAATGTTTTTGGAGAAAAGGTGCAGTAGGATCTCAGATATTTGGGCATTTCACACTCTGAGGCTTCCTAGAGTGTATAACATGGAGTAGGTGGATGCTAGAGCCATATGAACTCATTGCCCTTGCACATTCATCAACCACAGATACAGCTTTGCAATAAAATCCTGACACAGGTATTCAGTGGTGAAGCTAATTAACCCCCCAATATTCCTACTCCAAACACTCCCCTAAATACACAGCCACTTAGCACAGTAAGTTCAGCTTTCCTGCTAGAATCTTCCTGAGGAAAGGAAGACTGAGAAAAGAAGAGCAGGAGCTCACAAAGAAGGATAAACGATTCCCCTTAAGAAGTGAAATGGTGTACAGAAAATCCAGTGAAGGAAGTGTTTAATCAGATTCAGGCTCCCTGAGGGGGACCCACTTCAATAAGGAGCAGACCATGCAGAAACACAGGTTCCCATCCAGACACATCTAGGATTTTCCTAGGGACTGGAAGGGAATCTTGGAGAACATGCTACAAAAGGGCTTACAAATCTACCAAGCCCTTTTGTATTCATTAGTGCAGTAGTTAATTAAGGAATTGTTTTGAAGAATCCCAAAGACTGTCAACAGGACATCAATATACCAAAATCAGTCAGTTTGTATTTTCCCACTGCACATGTTCACATCATGGGAAGAAGGACAGTACATACCACCACATCCAGGAGAAAAACAAATGGACAGATCTCCTCTCCTTGGAAACTCCTGGGCAGAAAGGATGTACAGAACGTGACCATGTGGAAAGTCACTTATGAAACAGGCACTGGTGTCTCATGAATATAATGGGCCTGCAAGGGCAAAGATGCATGTTAGCTTTTTGTGCATAGCTAATTAATTTGGTAAATGATTATGAAAAGTCAAAAGCAGTACTCATAGATCTGTTGACATGGCAATGTTTTATAGTTCCTCCCACTGAAGATCCTAGACCTGTTGACATGGCAATTTTTTATAGTTCCTCCCATTGAAGATCCAAGTCCTCACTTGGCCTACACTCACATTCAAAGTTCATATCTCACTGGTCTCATTGGATATTCCATAGGGTAGGAGGTCAGAGGGCTGCCAATGCCCAGTGGAAAAGCAGCAACCCCAGCGATGTACCCAGGTTCATGAACCCCTTGGACAGCTGCATGTTTTTCCCTTGTGGTTTGCCAGCAAAGGAGATACCTTCTCTGTGATTCCCAGCTATGAAATGGTTGGCAGTTCCCTGACAAATCAAGCTCCTCGCTTATAATCCTCCCCTTTTCAGTTATCCAAAAGTCAGATCATTATTTTCCATAATGGGTAATGGCTTGCCCGAGGGGCAACTTGTGATCTCCTGGGATTGCCATGTAACTAATAAGTAATTGGTGGTTTAGGGATACTGTTAAGTATTCTGTTTTTCCTGGGAGCCATCAGACAAGACAAGAGAAATTCTTTCTAATGGTGAGTGTATTAATCACTGAAAGAGGAGATTTTAAGAAGTGCTGACAAATAACAACCTGTAAAGAGAAGAGCTGAACCTGTCTTCAGACACCTCAAGGAGTGAAGGATTCACTTCCCTCACCCATGAAGCTCCTTCTCATGTTATTTTCTGCATTTATTTTTCAGGAAAATATTATGCTTCCTTCCATTCTGCTCTCTACAGAGAGAGAGGTCAGGTGGTCCCTCTACCACCTCCATATGAAGGTGTTCAGACAGCTTTCAGTAACACTGGGAGGACCATGACTAGTGTTTTCAGCCAGCAGCAAGCCAAAGGCAGGCAACAAAGGCAGCTGCCTTCATAGATACCCAGCTCAGCAACCTGGGGGGCTCACATAACCTGCAGCTGGAAACACTGCAATGCTTCTGAGCCACCCAGGACCTCGTCTACAGGGACGGGCTTGCTACAGGTTTGCTGCGGTCTCTTGCCACCTCGCCGTACATAAATCAAACATAATTAAAGACATAATCAAACAGATTCCTGAAAACAAGCCCTGACTGTAAAGTTTTGTTACAACCCCTAACACACCTGCTGGTGCAGCTATCGCCCGGCTGTGCACTATCAAAGGTGTAATAACACGGCCGTATCCTGCAAAAGCTCCAGGGGAAAGCTTGAACAGAAAAGCCTTCATAGTCTTAAGGCAAGGAAAATATTATTGCACTTCCACAAAGCAGCTTCCCTTCCTCCAGAATAACCACCTCAGGACTTTCATCTCAGTGAGCTCTTGGCATTTATTATTTTAGAGCTTTTTTGCATCAGGAAATGATTATTTTCTTTCTTGCTCCGAGATCACTCTTTATTGTTAGTTAAATAAATAAAATTGATGGAGAAAATAGCAAATGCTTAGCAAAAGTGTGTTTCATCAAACTGTCTGATCCAGGGGATCCCAGGTATTCATTCGACATGGAAAACCGACTCAGCTGGATTTATATATATTATACACACACATATAAATGCACTCTTATATACCTCATAAGTGTGTGTACATTCATGTGATGGCTAATATCAAGTCTCTGTCTGTCCACTGCTGAACGTGATCATGTTTCTTGAGTACAGACCTAAAGTCTGTCTCTTTCATAGGTAACAAAGAGGGAAAGTCCCAGAGACTTCCATTGATTTCATTTCCCTTGAGAAATTTAAGTTTTGTCTGCAAAAGTGGCAAGCACTTCACTGGGAAAGGAAAGGAAATGAGATCATGTTCCCATCTGCCTCATTCTGTGCTTCTCTAGCAAAACTTCTTTGACAAACTCTGGGGAGATTTATATGGCTTGCAAACTCTGACAAAAAATAATGAACCTAGGTTTCACAGGAACTTAGAATAATCCCACACACATCTCTAGGTATACCATCACTTCAGGACCATCCTTTCGTGCCAGGTGGCTCCCTGATGACTTTCAAACCCAAGGACTGCGGTTTCATGGAGCAGATGAATATTTGCTTTTTATTCACCCTTTGATCAAGACCAGCTCCAGCAGCAGCAGGCAGTGGGTTCTGACAGCTTTCCTTTTGGATCTGACCCATTTTGGGTGCTGGTTTCTACAGTAACTATCCATGCACGCTTTAAGGCATGTTTTTGTTCCTCATCTATCTATTCACTCAACAAATTAGCACAGTCTAGTCTTATGCAAATCAGAGGTTCGATTTCCTTGTGTACATTGAAACTCTTCCTCTGCCTTTACCAGCCAATGCACAGCTACTGCTATTTCCCTGCTCAGATGGGTTTTCATGGCTCGCTGCAGGCTGTAGAAATTAATACATGGGAACACAATCCAAGTAAGCTAAGCATGTGTTTTACCACATACAGAGAGTAAAACATGGGGACAACAAAGAGACGGGAGATGGGGGGAGAAAAGAAAGGGTCAGACTCATTTGCTTTCAGATGACAGAAAGCAAAACATAAATAAAGAATAAAAAATATGATAGTTGGAGAGGAGAGGGTACAACCAATTACCTACACTTAAATGCAAATGCAAAATCACAGCTCCACATTTGATGCCCTTAAACAGAAATGGAGGGTACCCTTCACATGTGAGAGCAGAGTAGGGGGAAAACAACACGTAATTTCCTTTCAGTAGCACCTAGAGATCATAGAATGATATAGGTTGGAAAACACCTTTAGAATCATCAAATCCAATGACTGCCATTCCCATAAAACCATGTCCCTCCCCAAGTGTCACATCTACATGTGCCAAAGAGCCCATGGGTCAATTTTCCGGACAAAAACCAGAAACCTGTTTATGGTGCTGACAGAAGGCCTGGAGAGTGTAGAAATGAGAAAAAAGAAATGAAGGAAAACTTTATGAGGGCAAAAGAGGTATTACAAGGAGACAACCCCACAGCAGGCCATGGGCTTGATCCTAGCCCTGTAGTCCATCTCCAGACTCTGACCACTGGACAATAAAACCTGCTGCCCAACTGCTGTTTTCACTTGATTTCAGTCAAGGTACACTGGGGCCTGACTTCCATGAAACTGTAATTGTGTCAAGGGAATTGTAATGTGTCCTTTGCCAGCACAGTTAAAACACCCTAACAGATGTTATTCTGATGACAGACATCAAAATAAGTAGCTAGATTAACTGACAGATAGACAGAAAGAGATTGAAATAAGGAAAATACATACAGGGAGGGAGTGAGAGAGATGGATAGATAGATGAGCAGGAAGAGCTGGGGATATAAAAGATTATATAGATAGATAGACAGATCTTGGCATAAAACACTCACATCAAGGTGCAGTTGGCAGCCCTGATTTAATGCATCATTTGCTCAAAGTGCTCATCTCCCTCCCTCTGAGTAAAACGAGGTTGTTTGTTATGTGTTACGGAACAAATCCGTGTGTGGGCTCCCTCGGGGTCATAGGATTGCATGAGGTGAAGGGACTGATCCTGCCAAGTTCCCAGCACCCTCTCTCCCCTCTGAAGCACAGGGTGAAAGGATGATGCTCAGCATCAGCACCCAAAATGCCACATGCCCTGAGAGCCCTGGCCAGTGCTGGAGTACGCACCAGGACACAGGGAGGAAGGAAGGAGGGTGGATCATGACTTACCCACATCATCTCATAACCTGCCTCAAGATGTATTCAAATTATAAATAAGTAGTAAGATTCCTTCTGTCAACACATTTCAATTTAGGACTTCTAGTTTGGCAAACAGTCTCACAAGAAAGCTTCTTACAATACCCAGGATGGTGTGAACACAGAGGACTCATGGCCACTCTTCTGCATCACAGAGCATCCTTTCCAATTTCACCTGAGAAATATATCTTGCAATTTGTCTAAACTTTGAGGCTCTCAGGAGGCCGCCTACCCTTGATTTTCATTTAAAGCAACTATACCTTGTTTTTGCACTGCATTAAACCCCAGCATTAAGGTCTTTTTGCCAATCTGAGTCTGAAGCCTAACACAATGTTTTAACAAAGACAGCTTTATGCAAAGCTTGGAGCTGGGGAAAAGAAACAATGCAAATAAAAGACTGTAATTCTCTTATTAAATAATCTTGGTTTATTCTCCCTAACTCCTCTGCTGTTGGTCCCTATCTGTTGGCTCACCTCTGCTTTGTTTTAGGATTGGTGTAAAATTTACCCTGTTTCAATGAGAACAGAAATTTTTGCATCCTCAATAAAAACTTGGCCAGGGCTGAACTAGCATTAGTTCTTCACCCAGAGGGTGGTTAGGCACTGGAACAGTCTGCCCAAGGAAGTGGTCATGGCCCCAAGGCTGCCAGAGCACAAGGAGTGTTTGGAAAATGTTCTCAGGCACATGGTGGGGTTCATGGGGCTGTCCTGGACAAGGCCAGGAATCTGATTTGATGGTCCTTGTGGGTCTCTTCCAACTCAGGATATTCTATGATTTTGGAATTCTAGTTTAGGAATAAAGATTTTATTTTGCCTCTTTGTATCCCTAAGCCAGACCCATTCTCAGTCACCCACAACAAAGATTCAGTCTTTACACTTAGGATGGCGAGACCGGGGGAAGGTTTGCACTCAGAAGAAAGGCCCCACCTCCAAACCCGCTCCCGAGCAAGCACCATCCTGAGCCCTGCAAAGACGTGCTGGAAACCTCCTCAGACCAGGCGGCCTTTTGTGGGATTTCAGCACATCCTGCTTCTTGTCCTGCCTTGAAGGAGTGAAAATGAAAATGTGAATATACTTTCCAAAACCTCAACATAGTTTTGGTGCAAGGGTGGAGAAGACAAAGCTGTGGTTTTGTTTGCATTGCACATGCACAGAAAGTTCAGTTGGGTTGGGTTTTTTTTGTTCTTTATTTTTGCACCAGTGCCTGATTACCCACTATTAAATGTCCCAGACAAGGCAACACTGTGGCTTGGTGAGTGTCATTTATCCATATTTAAAAAATCATAATTTCTAAGCCATAGTTACATGTGGCTGCATTCCTGACCACTTTACATGGACAGACAACCCCAACAGTGGCGCAGAATCGCCTTTTGTGGTTTGAGGAGGAAACGTTCCAAGAATTTCAGTTTTACTCCTTGCTTGGAAAAAATGACGGTCCTGATATCTCCAACGGGGTCACATAAAATCCTGCATTAATTTTATGTTAACAGCTTTCTTCCCTTGGCACTGTGTGGCAATGCTTAATTAACAAATGCTCAGACCTGAGGAAAGACGTGAAAGATTGGAGATATTTGAAGTGTATCACCAAAACTATTTTCAAAGAGGTCACCAGTGGTGATTCACTTCAGAGAATTACTGCATTTTCCAGCAGCAGGGCCAAGCATAATAAATGCAGAGGAAAAAAATTACAAGAGTCAAAGCAAAGCAAAACGTGAAGTTTGAAGGTTTTCATTTGGTTTTAATGAAACAAACAACAACAAAAATCGTTTGAGTCAGCTCAAAATATTTTCTTCATCTGAAAATGAAATGTTGAGTACCATTTGGAAGTCATTTAAAAGTTTTCTTTCTTATCTCTTTCTTTTAATAAAAATTAGGTCAATCCTTCAAGGAAAATGCCATTTGGAAATGAAAAATGCAACAAGCTTCAAATAGTTATTTTTCATAAAGGAAGCGTTTTACCCTAAAAATACCCATGTGCCATGATTTTTAAACACTTCCCTTATTTATTTCGGTGACAAATTTCTTCAGCAAATTCAAGCCATGTTTAGTCCCTGGTAAAAATATTCTGTTTATTAAAACATATATAGTGCCCTCCACACCATAGATTACAAAGTGCTAATTGCTTGTCACCAAAAGATGAATTCAGTAAGTGAGCATGAAGCAAGACAGTGTTCCAAATCATCACCAGTGCTCTGGCAAAAATACCCAGCAAGTAACAGGCTCTGTATCAAACCAGACCGGAACCAGAGTGTGTTTTGTGGCCATTATCCTTGGGAAGGGGCTCACAGACAGCGTGATGAAGGAATTCAGGCAGGAGTTCAGGTTCACCACTGAGCTTGTGCAGGTCTACAATAACACCTGCAGACTGAAAAGCTGGTCAAATGTCAAGAGAAGGCTAGAGCCCATGCCCCATACATTTTATCTGGTGGTTCTTTTAGCAGTAAGGGCCAGACGAGGTCAAAAAGGTGATTAGAGGGATGGAACTACTCTCCTACAAAGAAAGATTTAGACAATTGAGTTTGTTCAGACTGGAGAAGAGGAGGCTTCAGGGTGACCTTATTGCAGCCTTTTAATACCTGAAGGGGCTACAAGAGCTGAAGAAGAGCTGTTTACAAGGGCATGGAGTGATAGGCCAAGGGGGAATGGCTTTTAATTGACAGAGAACAGGTTTAGATATTAGGAGGTAGAAATTCTCTACTGTGAGGGTGGCGAGACTCTGGCAAGGGCTGCCCAGAGGTGTTGTAGCAGACCCATCCCTGGAAGTGTCCAAGGCCAGGTTGGACAGGGCTTGGAGCAACTTGGTTTAGCAGAAAGTGCCCCTGCCCATGGCAAGGAGACTGGAACTAGACAATTTTTAAGGACCTTTCCAGCCCAAACCAATCTATGGATGTTTGGAAATGTAGCAAAAAAATCACTTCTCCAATGGTCATATGGACATTTCTCATAATAGAAGCATCTCTCAGCTTCATAACTGGGTATTTACCTACCTGAAAAAGTGGTGATTGGTATGGGAACTAATCGAGTGTTCAGGGGTTTTATCTTTTATCTTGAAGCCTTGGGCTCAAATCATACCTGTCCCAATTCGGACTAAATGCCATTAAAATTTGTTTGGTTTTTTTTTTTTTTTTTTTTTTTTAATACAAAATGCTGTTTCTCTGAGTGTTCCATACAAGGTAAGGTTTATTCTTCCTAAAGGCTTTGGAGTACTTTTGGCTGAATGGCCACGTGTGTGTCATGTTGGATGCTGGATATTTTGCCCCCAGGGTAAGGGGTACAACCCACGTATTTATGCATGTGCTAAAGCACAGTAACCCTGACCACCCTATCAGACTATCTCACTATCAGCACCTCCATCTGCCCGTATATTTTATCTCATCATTCTCTATTTATTTATATTGCCATGATATCTGAGATCCTGCCTACACTCAGCTGCCAATGTCTCGAGCTCGTGTGCTGCACGGGAGGGGAAGGCACGAGAAGGGGTGCAAGGCTCAGCCTGGCCAGACATAGTTGTATAACAAAGGCAAATTTGCCTCTACAAAGTGCAAAATCTGTGTGGGTTTGCCTTTTTTTTTTTTTTTTTTTTTTTTTTTTTTTTTTTTTTTTGCTGAGATGTTGTTTTTCTGCAATGTGATCATATGGGGAGGTGCAAAAAAGTATTCAGCTCACTTCCAAACAAGCTCAAATTCACCCAAGTGGTGTTGGGAGTTGGTTGGGGGTTTTTCTCACTGATATTTGTTTTTCAAGCATTCACTCCCCAGCCGTGTTGTTTGCTCGTCTCTGAGTGTTAAATACAGGGAGGCAACGTCTAATTGTGGTTTTCCTGAGGGTGCTGAAACACATAAAATGCACACGGGCTTGAGGTCAGTGTCCTGGAAGTGTCAGCTTTCTCCCTCGGAGGAAGCTGGTGCGAGTGGTACCTCGTGAATCACTCTCCCAGGGCTGTATACCTGAGATTCTCAAATTCTGCCCGAAGGAGGGGAGGAACATGGCTCAAATGCTATTTATCACCCCTGTCTTTCAACAGCACAAGCGGAGTCATCCAACATCTGCAGCACCGCTGAAAGGCTCCCGTCCATGTTTGCTAGGAAGGTCACGCAGAGGTAACTGAGCACTGCTGCACTTAACCATTTCTCTTGACCTGATGGGTTGCTCCCCTCTTAAATCAAACTTTGGGCACAGCCTGCTTATGTTCTCAAGAGATTTACTCTTTTTTACTCATCTTTTTAGGAGTGGGAGATTAAAGGCAAGGTGTGAAAAATTTTGTGAGATCTCTTCTGGGGTTCTCTTGTCAGGAACCCCCATTTCCAGGCTGGCAAGATTTCTGTTAACAAAAATTAGAAATGTCAGCACTGTTTTTGTTACAGAACATTTGATTCACACTGTGTCTTAGTTGTAAGACCCAGATGTCCTTACAAATGTCAGTGAGTTATGCCCCTTGTCTAGTAGGTGGAGCTATTATTAGCAGTAGAACAAACATAACCAAGATATTAGATTGGGATTTACACCTCTGCATTCCTGGATTATGGGGGAGCAGCTGAAGGACTTGTGAAAATACACAGCTTTGGCTCATGTAGGCTGACTTCTCTTTCCTCGCCAGTACCTGATGTCTTGGAAGAATCTGTTGTATCACAATATTTTAGCAACCTTTCAAAAGTCTGTCTGAAAGAAGTAAAACAATGCACATTCCATGAACCTGGCAAGATACCTACCCTTCAGGATGAGGTTTCTGAAACCATCTGAGACTGATTCCTTGCCTTCAAAAGAACCTACTTCTGTCCTTGGAACCTCAATGTTGGGGCACTTAATTTGTCTTGGAAAGACAGTGGTGGAAGAGGAAGAGAAAAGAAGAGGAAGAGGAAGAGGAAGAGGGAAAAAGAGAAGAGAAGAGAAGAGAAGAGAAGAGAAGAGAAGAGAAGAGAAGAGAAGAGAAGAGAAGAGAAGAGAAGAGAAGAGAAGAATGCAAATTCTCATGTCCTCTACATTTTAGTGCTCTTCTGGCAAGTTTGTCTTAGAAATCTTCATGCCAAAAACCCAGTGTGAAGAGGTACAATTATTTGACAGCTGAATTGATAACTCTGTTGTTTAAAGCCTTTAAATTTTTATGCCCAACCCAGAAGTCCAGCTTCTCACTTTGCACATGTATGCACACGCTCTTTTTACGTGGCCCCATCGTTGTTCAGGGTTCTGCCTGGACAGAAATGTGTGATGTCATTCATGGGTACATTCAATATGTCAGTCATAGATAAAGCTTCTTTTACACTGGATATCTCTATAGGGTGCCTAAAAAGAGCAGTAAAATGTCACGATCCCTGTTAATGATGGGATTTCTGAAGTCAGGCTGTGTTGGCCAAGCTTGATTATTGATCACAAAGAGAGCAGTTTAAGTCAAAGAATAATCTGGGAGTGTAAAAAACTACCCTTTGCTAGAAATGTCCCTCCTGTTGGAGGGATTCCATTTAGAAATGGAATACAAAAAATTAAAGATGGTTAACATTCATTTTTCATTTTGTGCTGAGTTATTTTAAAATGCATTTTAGGTTAAGGCAAAATATTTTGTTCAACTTGACTCTTAACATTTTCACATTCATTTGCCTTATTAATATATTTTTTGGTTGGTTAGTTGTTTGGTTTTTTTTTTTAATACATCCCTTTTTTGTACAGAGTGCTTTTACAAAATGAAATATCAAAAGTTTTTGCTTTTTAAGCATGAAAGTAAATACATTTCCAAAAAAGAAATATTTTGAAAATGTAGAAATTATATATTTGGGGATTAATTTCCCCACAGCTTTTTTCTGTCACCTTCAAGTTCAGTTTTGAAATGAGTCTCCATCCCTTTCACATGTTATTTTTATTTAGTAAAACCTACTTGAAAACAAAACCCAGCTTCAGGGAGACTACAAACTTATTTGACTCACCAGGAACTTAGCTCCTGTGAGAAGAACCCAATGCAGTGCAACAATCTAACAGTCTTTAGTAGCCAAAATTATTTTTCATGCTATTAATATCAAACTTTTTTAAAGATTGACAACTGAAACAACGACTGATTTTTTTGAACAGCCGTGCTTTGTGTGCTGGCATGGCTGCAGATTTAGAAGATCTATCAGGATTTTAATCTCGGAAAACAATATTTCTCAGACAGAGCATCACCTTGTTCCTGCCATGGCAAAGTACTGCAATAGTAGGTTTATTGTGAAGGGGCTTTTGGCATTTCTGTGGTCACTGATTGGAGTTGGATGGGGTTGGTACTATTATGGCAGTGACTTTACTCTTTCTTTTAGCTTTGAAGCTTTTGACCTCACCCTCAGAAATGCATTGTTATTCTTGCATAATGAAGGAGATAACAATACTTAGCATCTCAAATGCTTTCACAGTGTTTGATGACATGAGGCTAATTAGCTCAATTTTTCATTAGTTCTCATCAAAAAGATGAGAACCTAATAATTTACAGAATTAGACATTGGAGCCTAAAGGTCTCTGCCACCATCCCTGATAAAGTCAAAGCTAATGTGAGCAAGGAAAAATAAATATAATTTGTAAGGGCCACTTCATAGATTTGTGTCTACATTATCATAATATTGCAACAGGTTAAATGAACAAGTTAAAATAGGCCTCAGTAGTCCTGACTTGATTTTAAAACTTTAACAATGCTTTACCATGAAATAACATCCCCTTAAGATGTGTGAAGCATTAATTTTATGTAGCTGAGAATCAAAGTATTTATGTGTTTGTTTATTTACCTATATAATGGCATTTCAAGCTTCTTTAACATCATTACTGTGTCTGGGTGCCCTCCAAATACATGCTCAGATGTTAGATAAGATAAATATTAAAATTATTTGTGTCTATAATTATTGCTGCTGCTGCCAGGAGCCCTTTTGATACCAAAAAGAAAACCTGATTAATGCAAATTAGTTGATCATAATAAACATAAAGAAGAATCACTGCAGCACTGAGCACAGTTTCGACAAAAAAACAAAAATGTATAGATCTGAAAAGGTTTGGGCCTCAGAGGCTTTAATGGGATGCCATTTTGGGTGAAAGTTTTTAGAAGAGGAGAATTAGGAGTCTCTCTCCTAACCTATCCACAGTATTCCTTGGAAAATCCCTTGCAGTCAAATAGTGCATGGCCACTTCCAAACTAACCAGAAAATCTTCTGTGAGAAGGTCAAAGCCAGGAAAGTCATCCTTGCTTTGCATGCAGTCGGTTCTGGCTGGGACTTATCTCTCTCCAGATATCAGCAAAGCCCACATCTTCAGTAGAGCTACTCCATGGAAAGAAATGGGCCTTTCCAGGATGTGGATGGCGTCCTAAAAAGGCTGTCTGAAATATGTATAACATTAAAATGTTAGAAGTGCCTTTTTCTCTCTACTTGCTGTTGAGAAACTCCAGACAACTACTGGTATTGTATCCTTGTATTTGTATCCTGGGAAACCTTAAGCCTGAGGACACATATTTTATTAGATATACCTGAAAAGGTCATGTGTCCAGCTAGACCTTTAGCCTGGTCTAAGGACCTAATACCAAGCCTAGATGGTAGAGAAACATGCAAAATGGTCCTGGTAATGGACCTGGAACAGTCAGAAATTTGTTGCAAGAAACCTCAGGTTTTTTCAATGTCCCAGTGAGTCACTGGCCAGCTCCCAACCAGCACTGATGCAGGTTTTTGGGATCAGAGGATTCTAAATAAAAGCCTTTTCTCAAAACCAGGAACATTGCTACTGGATACTCACTGCAAAGATAGTTTGAACACAAATGTTGCTCCTGTTTCATGCAGCTTAACTAATAGGTATAATTCAGACATAACTTCCCAGATTAATTCCAGCCTTAGTGTCACAGCTCTGACACCATCAAAACCAATTACACTGGTACAACTGAGGGCAGAGATAGACTTCTTCTGACTACCTAAAATTTTAAAAGACCAGCCCAAATGATGACTCCAGTCCAGGGGTAATTCCACTTTCCTTAGGTATAAAGGAGAAAAAAAACAATACCGGGATACTGTACTGGGTACAAAAAAAAAAAAAAAAAAACTAAAACAAAACAAAAGAAAAAAACCAACAGTGACAGGGAAGGATTAGAGAACTCTTTTTCATCTGTTTTTTCGTTGCCTGAGGCACATGTGCTGTGAACATTTGGAAGGAAGGCTCCACCTTCATAACTGCCTCTCACTGAATGTCAACTGAGTGTGGTCAAGATTACATCCCAGGTTTGAATCTCCTCCTGGGAGTTTCTTTTTGAAAAGCCTCACACACCAGAGCAGGCAATGGCATCTATTGATCACCTGTAAAAGGTTGTCTGTTCCTTTCAGGACCAAGAATGGCTGACAGCCCAGGAAATCCAACCTTCACTCAGGGCTCTGCCAAAGCCGACAAATGAAGCAGGTGGCTTTCCATCAACACCTCAAGGGATAGGAGAGGGTTTTTTCAGAAGCCACCTCTTCCACAGAATCAGGATTTGGGTTGATTCATATTTTTGTATCAACTGCTGAATCAACTGAATCTATCCTGCTGAACTTAATGCTTCAAGGGGCATTGCTGAACACAAGTAGCAAATCTAGCCAAGACTAGAGGCCTAAAGGATGGATTATATGAGATGGGAATAGACTCAGAAATTAAGAAGCAGACGCTTGAGTGCAGGGTCTTTTGAAGAGATATCATGTGGTTTTATATACAGGAAAGGTTTCACTTTGGTTTAGCAAAAGGGATGAAGAATAAATTATTTTGAAAGTCAATCTGATAATGTTTCTGGGTGCTCACCCCATCACTTGATATGTTTCAATGTGCTATAGCTCCTGTAGACTCACATGTGAGTCTCTTACACTGCTCGTAATCCCACATTGCTGCAGGTAATGGGAACATAAATATCTCTATACCCATAAACTGTGGAGAGGGCACATCCCCCACCTAGGTTATGTAAACTACCCATGTTCCTAAGCCATAGTCAGTCACCAAACTGAAAACATAACATAATTGTCAAAGATTATGTTTAAATTACATTACAGAGCTATCTAAAAGCACCTGAAATTTTTCTGATTATCCTGCAACAGTAGGAATATGTATATATGGATCAATCTCAGCCAGAGCACTTATCAAAATCAATAAGCTTCTATAGGCATGATAGGTGTTTTCCCTTCCACGTGCCTGGATTGTCAGTGACTACAGACTTCCACTGCTGTAAAGGAAAAATGGCTCATTCCTAAACCAGGAGATTTATGCTGGAGAAGAGAGAAAATTTGCTTATCCAATAGCCTGAAAAGATAATTCAGTAGTTCCTGAGAGTGAGCAGAGGATGAGTCCTGACAACTGATTTTGGCAATACTGACATGAAGATCTAGTCATCAACTCTGAAGACACATTTGATTTGGAGAGTTATTCGCTCTACATGCACAGTCAAGATGCATAACATCATGTCAAAGAAGTGGATCAAGTAGACCAGTGGGAATGGAAAGAAAATTCCATGAAAACATGGGATTTCCTCATCTCTCTAAACATCATAAATCAAGTCTGAGCTGCTTAGTCACTCTGTGCTGATCTATCATACTCCAGTAAAGGAAGCACTTAAATGCTTGACTATCCTGAGGTATTTGAGAATGCAGGAGGCTTGAAAAGCTTGTTGCCTCCTATCTCTCTTCCATCTCAATTCTAAAAAAAAATAAAAAAAAAAATTAAAAAATCTTCCAGAGAGCAGCTCCTTCCACTCAGATAGGACAGGAACACTTTGGGCAGATATTCTCTGCATGACGGACAAGTGAAATCGGAGACCTGATGCTAAAGCCAGAAGCCAAGGAAGACCTGGGTGTTGTCCACTCCAAGGGCAAGAGCTGAGAGACAGGGCACTGAAACAGCAACTCAGAGCAGAGACACATAATTTGCTGCTCTGTCAATGCAAACTTCCAGTCAATTTTCCAATGAAGTGATAAGGAGAGTCATCTCCACCAGAGCCTGCACACCACTTTTACATCTCTTGATGCAAAAGGACAAGTCTGTAAAACAAAAAACACTCATTCCCATATGACATCCATTAAGTACCTATGCAGAGACAACAGGGACAAATATGCATTATCAAATCCATAGGCTTTCACCTTCCTCTCCCATGACCCCTTTGGAAAAGGTCTCTAAATACAAATAAGGTTGGCAAGAGCAGATGGAAGCATAATTCTTTTTGGATGTCCAAGATTTTATAGAAAAGCCACCCTACGGAAATTAACAGGCAAGAATATCCCTTTTACGTCCATGGATCCAGTACACAGAATGAAAATCCTTATAGAAAGGTTATCAGTGTCTGACAAACTTAATCGGGTTTTCATGAAGGAAAACATCCTGCCTGCTATTAATGGAAAGACCCTGGGTGACTGTTCAGAAATCCATCATTTGTTCAGTCCCTCCTTCCTCATTTTTGGCTTTCCCATGGGTCTTGTTCAATTCCTACTTGAGGATCCTCCTTTCTCTGGTCTCAGCATAATTTTATATTCCCCTCCACTTCCTGTCCCATACTGATACTTAAAAAAAAAAAAAGTCTATTATGCAGCAGCTGCAATCAAAAATAACAGTTCAGGACCTGTGTCTATTCATTACTGTTTCCTCAGAGTCCCTAAATATAGTTTAAAATTTATCACAGAATCTATAAATCTGCTCCAGTGTGACGTTGCAGGAAGAAAATTCATCAGCCATCATTTCTCCATGCGTGGAGAAGAGGGATGACCTTCTGTAACTGCCTTGAGGTTCTGCAAGGCAACTTCACCTCTTGCAGAGCGGGATCCTCTGCCCTCCCTAGCCGTGGGCAGTCTTGGTATGTGGGGGAACAAAGCACCAGTGTCAAAAACAAGTTGTCGTCACCCCCCTGCATTCACAGCAGCCCATACTGTGACTTCTCCATTTCTTCTGACTTCTTAATTTTTCACAATGGTTGCAGCTGAGAGAAGAAGCTCCTCTGTGACTGGTGAATATCAGGGAATAGTGTAATTAAAAGCAGAACTGGAGCTGAAGGATTGTATTCAGACTTGGAATAAAGAAATGCAGGTCTGCAGACAGCAGTGCTACCTGCAGCCATGGGACCACCCTGAGATATGCACTGGGTGATTTGTGATTTAGCAGGAAAAGAGTTATCCACTCAAGATGTGTAAGAAGGTTAATATGATTCTAACACACAGTGAAATAAACAGTTGCACTGTAATATTACAATGAAATAATAATTGGGAATTAAAATGGTCATGGGCTAAGTCTAAATACACATGCAGGTGGTTCACTAATTAGCCATGTTAGCATGAACACCAGCATTTTTGCAAGCAAAATTTCCCTGAGCATTTCAGTCACTTTTGTCTTCCCAGAGGACAAGTTTTCATTAATTATTTCAGTGCTTCTGCAGTCGACAGTAACCCAGAGTGGAAATGTAAAAGGACAGGTTAAATAACCAGGTGTTTTGTACCTTGAGAGAAAAAAATGAGTTGAGCTTCAGGTCAAAGCCTTAATTTAAACTTATAACAAGGGAAATATACTTCTACAATAGAGTGATCCAACACGCACCCGGGAGTCTGCATAGCCTCAGGGAATTGTGTGAAACAGGTATAAATTTGCTATACATTTGTGTTGTGCCTTGGTTTCTGTAGAGCTGTAGATTAGATATACACAGAGGCACACACAGAACCAGCACAGACAACCAGGTGACACAGGGGCCCTCCAAGTCTCTGGGTATAGACACACCTATGCACAGGCACAACACACATTCCATTTCCTTTGTGACAAGGTAGGGAGTCCATACCACCCATAAGCTCCTACCTGTAGCTGTACATGTGCATTTCTACAGAAGAATTCAACCAAAAATTGCATTAAAAAAAAAAAAAAACAGTATGAAGATTAAAAAATCAGCCACCAAAATGTTAGGAAACGCCAGACTGAATTATCCACACTCTCTCCTCCTCTGTTGTTCCTTCTACATATGACAGTCACACCTGTTTTGTTTTTTTTTTTCTTTGCCTCATTCAGGACACAGGGAGGACACTGCCCTTCCTGAGCCATGGACCAGTATTTTGCTTACTCCTCCCTCCTGCTTTCCTGCAGACATGTCAAAGCTCATGGGTTTTCCATGGTGCTCATCAACCTGCATCCAAACTCTGCACAAGTGATGGATTTATCTTCATAACATATCTTCTCCCCAGATTTAGGGATGGGAGGAAGTAGAAGAAATTAAGCACTGAATTTGCAATTCAGGTTGAGATGAACATTGTATTTTTAAATAACTTTATATTTGATATTCTGAAGGATAAATACAGGCATGAGACTCTCTGGCTTTAGATGCCACTGAGAGTTCTGCACCCAAAAAGCAGAGTTCAGGGTATGAAATTTGGCATCCTAATGATGATTACACATTAAGTACCTGTTTCCATGTGACAAGACTGGGTTGAGTTTTCCAATGCCATATAGGACCTCTATAGAAGGGGTAAACAGGAAGAAGTAGGGGTAAATAGAACATTTTAAAGGCTTAATTTACAGGTTTTTTTTCAATAAGAACTTATTTTGGTTTGTTTTCCCAAACACCTCCTAAGCTTTGCAAAAAACAAAACAGGTTCCCTCTTGTCCCTTCATCACCCACCCTGATTCTTCCCCAGATTAAAACCAGTCCTGAGTGAATCAAGAGTCTCAGCGACCAAAAAGAAGTATGAGAATTTGTGGTCTATGAGTCTGTGGACATTAGAAATACAAGTGATTCTGGATGGGAAAACAACCTATGCTGAGGACTCAAAGACCATATTTTGGGGGTAACTTCAGCGTAGTTTTATTCTGGCCCTGAGGCCTGAGTTGCCATGAGTGTAGTAGGTGGAGGTCCAAGGAAACCATGCTTCATGAGCCAAGGTAAAATCTCATCACTCCGAGGTGGTAGTTCCACCTTGGAGTAAATCACTTCAAAAACACGTTGCTAATCTGAACCTAAATGCAGGTATAGATGCATCCTAAGTCAACTTGTGATTCAAAAGCACAGGATAAAAATTTAAAGTTTGCAGATTGCGCTAATTGCAATGTTTCTATTTTCTTCAACCTCAAAGCACTGAGGCTGGTAATCTTAAAAATATCCCTTCAATATCACAACAGCTGTGTGCACTGTGTGTACCACTATGGGAACAGTAGAGCTAAAACATTAACTGAGATCCTGGAATCTTAGAATGTCCTGAGTTGGAGGGGACCCACAAGAATCTTTGTGTGCAACTCCTGGCTCTGCACAGGACAGCCCCAGGAGTCACACCATGTGCCTTGAGGGCATTGTCCAAACACTCCTTGAACTCTGTCACGGTTGGTGCTGTGACCACAACCCCAGGGAGGCTGTTCCAGTGCCCAAACACCCTCTGAGTGAAGAACCTTTTTCTAATATTCAATCTAAACCTGCCCTGACTCAGGTTCAGGCCATGCCCTCAGGTCGTGTCATTGGTCACCAGAGAGGAGGCATCAGCTCCTGCCACTGCACATCCCCTTTGGGTGAGGAAGCTGTAAATTGCTATGAGGCCTCTCCTCAGTCTCCTCTTCTGTGGGCTGGGTAAATCAAGGTGAGAAGGTTGAAAGTAATACATAGGATGTCTTGATTCAAGTCTCCTTGCAATACTCATTAGGAGTCTTTCCACTGAGTTCAATGGAGTTTTGCTTGGAGTAAAATGTAGCTGCAACAGACACAGCAGCACAGCAGCTATTACTCACTCAAATTCCCAAAAGGAATTTTGCCTGCAAAAAGACCACAAGATTTGACCCCACTAATGACTTCCATGGTGTTTTCTGCACAATATAGATTACCAAAGTGGAGCCATGACTCAGAGGGTTTTCCTGCTCCAACCTGCCCATCATCAGCTCTTCCCTGCAATCTCAGCAATGAAGAAAGGCAGAGTGGCCATTCACAAGGTGTTTGCCCAGGAACAACAGCTCTCAGGCTGTCCTGTAAAACAGATTTTAGTCATCAAAGGGAAGAAAAGAAGGAATAAAAGTCCACCCAAGAAAACAAAACAAAACAAAGCAAACGTAAAGCATAAGCACAAACACTTAAACAAAACCCTTCAGGACATTAAAATTTGGTCAAAGAGAATACAATTTCAAAAAATAAAAACTAATTGAGAAATTGATAGAACACTAATGTTACTTTAGCATCTTATGTAGTAGTTGGGGGGATGTGATCTTAGGGATTCTGTTCATCCTCCTCCTGACATTGAAATATAAGATAATTGATGTAAGAAGTCTCTAGACAAAATGTATATATTTCCTAGAGTATATGCAGACAGAGTGTCTCCATTTGTGTCCTTTACAGGATGCTCATTCTCTGGGCTGGCCCCAATCCTGCTTCATTTCACTCAATGCCCCTAAGACCTGTGAAACAACATCAGAAGGAAACTGCAAGAACGTATTTCAAGAACTTTTGAGGGGAAAAGGGTTAGAGAGAGAAACTCAGGAGCTAGTTCCATCTAAAGAAAAGGGAAAAAAACCACAATAATTGCCGACTGCAAAAATCTGCCATGCAAATCCTCCTCTAATTTTTGCCATTGCTGAGATCCTGGAATCAATATTTTAGTCCAACTGCAATCTGTTGATGAGCGAAAGGAGGGAAAGGTTGTAGCATTGCAAATTAAAAAATAATAATCTCTCAAGCTTAATATCAGCAAAGATGATTATTTCCTTTGATTTGTCAGGCTAATTGAAAATAGCT
Source organism: Anomalospiza imberbis (assembly GCF_031753505.1). NCBI lineage: Eukaryota > Metazoa > Chordata > Aves > Passeriformes > Viduidae > Anomalospiza > Anomalospiza imberbis. The sequence continues at coordinate 4,343,090 of NC_089685.1, read as the reverse complement.
TTATAGTTCACAGATGATTAATTAGGAGCCAACAAGATCTCCATTTGCATCTTGGTAATTCTTCACTCTGTTTTATTTCAACATTTAGTCTTTATGCTCAAAATATTCATTGAGAAAGCAGAAAGGTGATTAACATAAGATTTTAAATATGTACCATTTGTTCTGAATTTTTTTTTACACATTTGTGTCAACAGAGAAGAAAGGAAAGAATATACAACATTACAAAACGATTACTGCCTGTTCCGCTTCCATTTGCCAAATCCTCCTTTACGGTAGACACGCTTTAACCAGGTTCACTTTGAAACAGGAGAGAAAGAGCCCAAATAAAGGTCAACCCTCCGCCCCTCCTCCCCCATTCCCAAATCACCAACTATCTGATCTCTGCATAATCATCCTGAAAGTTTTGAAGTGTTTTATTCCTTACATGCAACACCCTCGCTCGTGTGAACCATCCTGCAGCAGCAGATTAGACCATGCCACTGTTCCCTCCAGAGATCACCCAAGAGAAAGTGGGTGCAAACAGCTGTGACAGATATGATGATATTTTTCCATCCACCTGGCATTGAAAGGCAGGAGTGCAAATATTTCTGGGTGAAATATTTCACTCAGCATCAAAAACATAAAAGTAATTTGCAGGTCACGTCTGTTGAGGTTTTCTACATTTGGGGGTTTTATTTTTGTTTGGGATTTTTCAAGCATTTTCTCACAGCCTTGGTAACCTCTGTCTTATCACACTGCGCTTAAATCTCCTGCAAATGGCGTGGTTTGATAAGAGGTTTAACCCTTCATTTGGAAGGTGAATTCTCAACCCTTATGATAGTATAAAGAAGCTGGATGAGTAAACTCTGAAAACTAAAAGAAGGATGGATTCCTAAGGATTAAATGACCAGAAATGAAACAATAAGAGCCAAACTCTGCTGTTACCAATAGTAATATTCATTAAAACTGTACTGTTTCAAAGAGAGTTCTTGCAGGATGAGACTGGCTAATGGCCTTTGAATTTTTCTGAATTTTCTTCTCTCATCAAATCCAGCCTTTCATAATGGATTCTGCCTATTCCTCCAAGAGAAGAACACACCTGGTCCATCCTGATTTCACATCAAGATCTCAACTGTTGCTTATTTGATCTATCACTGAGTACTCAATGTGACAGAGCAGAATGTGCTTTTCCAGCTCCTGTCCAAAACCTTTGCTTTTTTCAAAAGCGGCTGGGATCATAAGGACCCTGCTGTACCTTTGCACTTATCCCAGCCCCAAATTGCCCTCAACATCAGTTTGATCGTGGTTGGCTGAGACCCAAAGGGACCCATCCCACCTGGGAGCCCAAAATCAAGCAGGGGCAGCGGCTGGGCTGCAATTCAAGGGACAGGGAGCACACACCGGACAGTGGGGTTACACTAACATGCAGTCCATTTATTTTGAGGGTTTTTTTCCTTTGTTCTGTGATTTATCTTTTTTTTTATCAAGCCACTGCAAACATTGCTTTGGCTGTCAGCATGAGCGCAGAGACAGACATTCCCGTACCCGTGATAACTATGTAATAAATACCATCCAAACAAACGCTAAGAAAAATTAATAAAGAAAGAAAAATATTCCTTTTCCCACCCCCAAGCACAAAACACTGGTAAGTCAACAGAATTTAATCTAGTTTATTCTCCAAAAAAAAAAAAAGAGGAAAAATATGAAAACAAAACAAAAAAAAAAAAAAAGCAGGTCTTATCACTAGCAGTAAATAAATTTGTACAACCATTCAGTCTGTATAATAGGATGAAATAAATCTACATCTTTCTTATTTTGGTGCGTTGAATTATACATACAAACAACAATTACAGGAACTTGTTCACAATGCGTATAGACCTGGAGAATGGCTATCTGAAACCCCCTTGTTGGCAATGTCCGCATGTTAACACTGATTGCCTGACACCATTGGTACCTCCTATGTAAAAGGCCCGTGGCCCAAAATGAATGATCTCCCTACAGGTTTTATTTATTTAGTTATTTAGTTAGTTAGTTAGTTAATGCATCATCAAAACCGTTCTAGCCAGCCCCCTCCCCCTCCCCGGAAATGAAAAAAAAAAAAAAAAAAAAAAAAAAAAGAAACCAAAATAAAAACCAACCAAAAAAAAACCCAAAATAAAATAAAAGGAGAAGACATGACTGGCAGTTGGTCCATTTGTTCATAAGACCGCGTGTTCTCTTGGTCTGCATTGTTTGTTTTTCTGGTTTTTAAATTGTCCTCCCATCTTCTTTTTTTTTTTTCTTTTCCTTTAAAAAAATTCTCTCGGAGTCCTTCATGCCTTTTTCTTTACAGCTCCTCAGATGCAATAAAGTCTTCCTCAAATGTACAGTATTTCTTACAATATAAGTTATATGCAATGTTCAGCGTTTTTTATTTTATTTTATTTTATTTTTTCACAGCACTAGAGATCCTGTCCAATAGGGAATGCAAGTTCTGAATGGCTTATTCACAAATGGTATCCAGATTCAGTGGGTAAGAATACATAGACGCCATAGTGAGTTCCTTTAAAAAGTGGCAAACATCACTTTTTTAAAACTTTTTTTTTTTTTACTTTTTTCTCTTTTTTTCTTTTTTTTTCCTTTTTTGTGCTTTTTGTAGTTTTTTTCTGCATTTTGAATTTTTTTTCTCTCTCTTATGCCTTCAAATAATTTTTTTTTAATTTTTTTTTAATTCCTTTTTTTTCCCCTCTCCCATTTGATTTGGGACATCAGACCCATAACCACACGCCTGCAAAAATGCAAGTAGTATATAAAGTAAATCTCATTTTGAGACCGTAAGCATTCAGCAGGGGAGTCTCTTGCTAACCCATGGCAGTGACCATACTGGAGGGGTGGTGAGGTCCGAAGGAGAGGCTGGATGGAGGATGCATCGGTGTCGGTGTGGTCAGCATGTGGCTGGAGTGACTGAAAGGTGAAATGTGGCTGATGGAGGACATGTGTCTGGAGAGGGCGGCAGGGTTAAAGGAGCTGCTCTTGGGAAAGTCTTCAAGGTTGTCATGGACCTTTTTGCACTTTTTGGATTTGCTAGACATCTTTCGGTTTCTGGTCTGGATTCCTTCTTTCTTCATAGTCAGGGGTCTGTTAATCTAAACAAAAATCAATTATTTTTTTGTGCTTCCATCCCTTTTCCCCAAATCACCATAGGATCCATGTACCCCATGTCCCAGCCCAGCAGGACCAGCTGGTCATAGCCCCCCTTCTCCCTTGTACACACCATGTGCTATCCAACCTCTCCATTTCCACCCCAAAATTCAGACCCCTCCAGGAAATCCCAAGCTCAGTTGAAATTTCTGAAGACAAGACAACAGAAAATTGCTGGCAGAGCCACACAGGAGCAAAACATACGCGAATAATTCACAGCAGCTGAAAAATTTCAACTATCTGCACATTAGGTAATTGCATTGTGTTTAGGTATGAAACCAATCATTGCCTCCTGGAAATATTCCCCACAGACACCGTCTCACCCTGAGGCTTCCTGTCTGATCTAAAACCATTAGCAGCAAGAACTGCTGGCATTTCAGTGCTGTGAGGGGTCTCAGGCTTTCACAGCTCCACTAGGAAGCTGGGCAGCTCTTCACAAAAGGGACAGGTTTCTGTCTTATTTTTCTTCTTTCCAAAGATTTTGCTCTGATCATCCTTTCTGGTTTTCTTTAGCAAATATGATTTTATTTTTAAAGGCTTCCAGGTTTTTTTAGGGAGGCTGAAACAGGTATCTGTGCTGATCACCAAAGCATTTTCTGTATGCATACAAACATATCTGTAGGGAAAATAAACATTAAATTCTCCTCCTGAAACTACACAGCAGAACTAATCATCCATGCATCCATCAGGGTTAGGAAATGGTAGCAAAAGATTTGTTGGACACACTGTAAGAAATTTTTATTATTCTTATTACTTGAGGTGGTCCTGTGCAGGGCCAGCAGTTGGACTTTGATGATTCCAGTGGGTCTCTTCCAACTCAGAATATTCCATGATTTTATGATTCTATACTGCGTAGAGAGCCAGTATCAAAACATGCACTAGCACAGGTGACATGAAATTCTCACAAACCACATTTGGAAAGGGATTTATGCTTCCAATGTCCCTAAACAACCTTAAAAATATGGGCTTGAGAATGTAAATGGGTCTTGCTCTGGCTCCTCTGCAGGATTTCACCTCCAGCAGAAGGTAGTAAATCACCCTGAGGCAGAACCATTTTTTATAATAAATGTGAGCACATGCTGATGGACATTCTACAAAAGTTAGAAAAAATGGATCCACTGTCCGCCAGGATCTACTGTGAAGGACAATGAAAAGGTGTTCCTGCAAAGGTCCTGAGCAACTCTTTGTCCTTGAGACCTTAAATCAGCACAAGGAACAAAGCATTCCCTTCTTCCAGATGACAGCAAAGTCTCACTTGTTGCTCCTCAGCTCCTTTCTGGCCCTTTTTCACAGCATGAGAATCATTCCTGGATTTCTCTCCCCAGGAATTCTGGGACAAAAGAGCTCCCTGCTACATGCAAAAATGGAATTATGGGGAGAGGAAGGACCAGTCTCATCTCTGGTTTGTCATTCCAGTCTGAATTTGTGACCCCAGGCTCTTTTTACCAGCAGTGACAAGAACCTTCACCTCACCTAAAAATAGGTGAATAAAAGGCTGATTCCTCTGCCTCTGGATGAAGGGAGCTGGAGAGAGCAGCCCTGCTTTCCACCAGCTAAAGGTAGGAAGGAAGAATCTGCCCATGAGCAGCCCAACAACAGCCCTGTGGCAGTAACAAGCAAAATTTAAAGTGTCGTGGGTTCCAAACACAACATAACTTGCTTCCCTGGATTTCTGTCCTCACTGAGGGAATGGGGATACACACACAAGGGTGGCCCTTTGCTCCAGATAAATGACTGGAATTGGAAAGTTTTGCCTGGCCTGTTTTAAGTTTTTAACAGGGATGTGTTGCCCAGGTTCAAAGCCAGGAAGAAGTCCCAGCTGAGCCCCACCAGGCAGCAACATTAGAGGAGGGCCAGGAAGTGCCAATCCCTGACAAATCCAGCTCAGATCTGGGGAGGCACACACAGCCCCTGCCCCACCAGCTTCAAATGAGGATCAACACAAAGGCTTAGGGGCAGCCAGAGCCAATTTCCAGTTAAAGCAGCAAAGTTTCAAGCTTGGGAGCTGGTTGTGGCAAAGTGACATAAGCCTGATGGTGGCACTGGGGCTGTTCTGTGTCTTGGAACAAGCACAGGGTCCTGACCCTTGCTTGATGTCATGTCCCACAGGACAGTGAACACTTCCCCAAAGCAACACCTCTCCTGTTTCACTCAATCTCTAAGAACAGGATGGCCCAGGCCATGATTTGATGTGAAACTCAAGGATGGGAACACCAGCCCTGTATCAGGAAGGTGACAAAGCCATGGCCAGCCTAACAGCTGGGGTCAGAGCTGCCATCCAAGCTGTTCGCTAGCCACATCATCCCATGGTAAATGGTCTCACACTCCGAGCTGGTAACTAACCCAAGGGCCAAACAGATAAAGACTCTGATAAATGTCAGGAACCAGCACAATCAAAGCAGCGAGCTGGAAATTTTTTCCAGTGACTTCAAAGACCATTCACAGCAGGGTAAAAGTGGTCCCCAAAACATCAAAGCCAAGAACCCATCTCTGTTACTGGGGTAGAGAAATGAAAGACCCGGAGGGAAGACCTTCTCCGTGAAAATTCATTCTGATAAAAATGACAAACACATGCTAAATTAAAATTAAACCAGCCCAATGCATGTATATGAAATTCATTAATTTCAGATGGAGCCAATTAATTATGGGCAAGAATTATGCTCTTTGTTTTATCATATGCAAAATACTGACTGCTCTGCTCTCGGGACACACAGGCCTGCTTTAGGGTATTGTGAAAGGGGCCTTTTTTTACCAAATATTATATACCAATTTTTTACCAAATATTATATACCAAATTTTACCAAAAATAATGGCAGATCACTCGCTTCTACGGGCCCAGGCCAGCCTGCTGTGCACCTCCAGGAAGGTATACCCCCACCCATCCCTGAAGTGTGAGAAGGTTCATCCCACTTCTACGGACTAAAATAACAAGGATGAGAACCTCATATTCAACAGATCAAATCCAGGGGATAGTCTTAACCATTATAGGTTTGATCTTGCTCTTACTGAAGACAATGGGATTTTGCCATTGACCTCAATAAGGTCCTGTCACTGAAGTGGATTTATCCTTCAGACACAGTCATTACAACGTTGGGTTAATCTTCCAGGCTGTCTGTATCTTAGAAAGCACTCTGGGATGCCTCTGGGATGAAAGGCACCGTATCAATGTGAAATATTACTCATTGTTAATACTGGTGTTAATGGAGCCGGCTCTTGTTGAAGTCAGTGGGAGGAATGCCAACAGCTTCACTAAATGCACCCCAAGACTATTATGATTATTGCTTATATCCTACTGACAAATGGGTTTGCTTAAGCTGTGGGAATCAACAGTAAAACAAACTGATATAGCTCCATGAAAAAATTAACACCATGGAAAAAAAATAGCCTTTTCACTGCAATCGTTCCCGGTGTGGACATAAAGTCTGGGTAAGTTTCAACTGCAGATCAATCCATTAAAATATCCTAACAATGTTAAGGTCCCATAAAATTTCATTAAGCCCAAAGAAAAGAAAAAATGGGGAGGGAGGTGGATAAAACAACAGACAGGAATTTGCTACAGCCTAGCCTGAAACAGGGTTAAGTCAACTTCCAAGCATTCAAAGACCTTCCACTGGCATAACATCCATGCTGACAGCTGCTTGGGAGGGACATGCTACAATCAACCTCGCTATTTCTGACCCCTCTCCTGATGGAAATCAGGACATAATATCCACACAGGGAGCAAGACCACACTTCTCACCACAGTCATAGCTAAATACTTTAGTAAATACTTCACTAAATACTAAATACTTTGGTAAGTACTTTTAGAAAATTAAAATTAAAAAGGATCTACCCACTCTTATCTGGATTTTAGTATCATTGCCTGGTTATTTTGCTGCACACAGGAGCTCAGTCCTCTGGGGGTTTCATTTAAGCAGGATCCATTAATGGCATTGCTCATAAGGCAAGACACTACTTGACTTTGGTAAGTAGCTGTGCTGAGCTTTTAAGCAGCTGTTTGTGTTTTTAATGAATATGAAAATGGTTCCAATGTGCTCAAGGCCTGGCCCATGTCACAAATTTCACAGCTGGATCGGCATTTCCCTAAACACTGGATCTAGAGGTCAATTCAGGCCAACTAGGTTTGCAGTGTTAGTGCAAAAAAGAAAAGGATGCGCTCTTGCAGGCACATTTCTGGAGAGCCTCAGCACTCAGACACCATTCTAAACACTTCAGGAGATTTCTCCAGTCAGATGTCTACAATGGAAGACTTCTACAATGGAAGTAGACGCATCATAACTCATCATCCTGCCATCTTTTGCAGGCATGGGGAGGAACTACGCTGTCTTCAAAGGTAGAAGTCACCCCACTGAAACACAGGCATCCACCAGCACCAACTGAGAAGGGCCTATTTTCTTCAGAGGGCTTTGCTGGCTACAGGAGGAGCAGCTCCTTAGAGGTTGATTTAAGTCCTACCACTGGTGGTTACAAGGCCAAAATGGAAACAGAGCATAAGCATAGATCCCCTGTCAGTGAAGCTGGCTGACCTTGATCCCTTCTTGCCAAGGAAATACCAAACAGAATATTTTCTCGTGATATTCTGAGAGTTTTCACTGTGGGTCCAGCCCACTGTGTTTGCAGTGATCACACTGAGAGTTTGATGACAAGCTTTACTTGCTACATGAGATTCAAAACGTGCTGAGACACCTGCCCACTAAAAGGTAAACACATTTTCCTTTTTTCCAAGAGAGATGCCTCCCATGAAACAGGTGAAAAATTAGCCTGGTTGTTTGCTGGGGTTTTTTCCTACTTAATCCAAACTTGTTTACTCATCCTAAGAAACCAAACAGTTTGAAATAACAAATGGTAGGGACTGAGATACCACAAGGGTTGGATGCCCCATGAAACCCTGAGAGCACAGCGGCAAAACCCGATACATCTTTGATGTGTTTCCATGGGTGGACATAAAGGCAAAACATAGCCCCAGATTTCCAAACTAAACACAAAGCAATCAACCACTAGTGGAAAAAAATATATCAAAGCAGAGAAATTGCAAGTCTTTTCCTTCTTTTGACATAATAATTATTCTAATGCCACATGTGGAATGAGAGGAACAGGAGCAGTCTTAAGTCTCCTTTATTAGCAGTATTATTCAGTAGAAGACTTTTCAGGTCCCTTTAACTCTTTCCCTGGGGCACATGACCCTGGTTCCTGCAAGCTGGTTTTGCATGGAGATATTAGATTAAATCTGCCAGCCATTTCATTTCATTTCTCCTTCCCTTCCATGACAGATGCTTTGAAATTCACATCACAGGTTAAGCAAACTCTGCAACCCGCTAACTGAATCAAGTCCTTTTTTGGTTTGGGACTAGTTTGCATCAACCAGCACAAACACAGGGCCTAAATAAATCATCTTTGGGGACAGGACAAAGGCAGCCACAAACCCAAGAATGATCTAAATAGTTTCTGGCACATACTTCTTTTTTTCCAGAGTTTGTATTTGCTGGAGGAACCAAGCTACGCATACGAAGGGTACCGGCTTGCAGGACAATATGTTGTCTTTTCCAACTCTCTGAGCCCAGTCAGCAGCAGATAATGTCTCTCTGTGTTTACCTACCTGTCCCTTCTTGGCTCAGGCAAGGAAAAGCTCTAACATTACCCATTGGCAGCCTTATTTTATACCTCCCCAAGTCGGATAGGCTACGTTTGAAAGGCTGACGACTCATCGCTCCAAACCCCAAGGTCCCCAAAGGGATAACAGAGGTCTCAGCACCACCCAAGACTGCAAATCCTCAAGTTAAGGAAGAGTTTGGATCATTGAGCACCAAAGCTGAGGCCCCATTATTGAGTATTACAGTCACACTTACATTGTGCAGCTTGTAGTAGAGCCCACAGGCATTACAGACGGGATCGCCGTTGGCATTTCTCCTCCACAGGGTGGTAGTGGTGGTCTGACAGTTTGCACAGGACGTGCCCGCCCTCCTGGCTGCAGACTGCGGGAAGATGGGAAAGAGAAGAGAGGAAGAGAAAAACACCCATGTTAAAAAAAAAAAAATGCAATCAGCAAAATTTCTGAGAAAGAAAACATCAACCCTGCAAGACTGACGCACATCAGCAGAGGCCTCCAGAAACTGACTTGTGAGAACAAATAATAATTGTGAAAAAAATCCCCAAGGTACTTTAATCCCAAATTATATGTGAACTGAATCAGGTGCCAAAGGGCATCCTAAAAGTGAGTGCTAAACCTCTGATAGAACTCATCAAAATTAGCAGCGCTGGCACAGCCCATTCCAGAGGGGAAAATGTTATTTAAATGCCAACATGTCTTTCCATCTTAATTCTCCCAGACCCCCCAGGGGTCTAATTCAGCAGTCAGGGCCTGAACTGACAATTGCTGGAGTCAAGGGCGTGAGTCACTCCGGCTCCAGCGAGCGCCGGGTGAGACCCAGGTGGGCAGCTGCTGGCCGGGCCCGACCGCAAGCACAGCCCGGTCCCGTAAGCTCAGCTCAGCTTCAAAGGAGACCGGCTCCAGATCGGAAATAACACTGTGGCAAAGAGCAAGAATCCCAGCTTTTTAATTATACCCTTTTCTCAGCCCAAACCTTCATGTTTATTTAAGGATTGGTAACAAGCCTGAAAGAAGAATTTACCGTTTCATAAAGGGGTAGGAACAAGAAAAAAAATCTACATGGCAAAGTGTATACAGAAGCTTTTTTGTTAGCTGTGATAATGACTTAGCAAAGTCAAATTTAGTAAAGTTGCTCTTCTTTCACATGCATAAATTCGTACTTATCATTTAAAAACTGTAACTTTAGCAAACAAATTGTCCTTCTGCCTCTGAAGGAGGAGCAGGAGTTTTCAGACTGCTGTGTGAGCGCATATGTGTGTTTGCGTGTGTGTAAATGCCTACAGCTCCTAAAAAAAAAGGACCTTTAGATCCTCATCCTATCTATTCTTCATCAATATGACATGGTCCCAGAGCTCTGATTTCATCCCAATGCATTGCTTTCAATGGAACTGCTCATGTGCTTAAAGTTAAAACATGTGCTTAAGCGATTTGCCAGATCATAGCAATGCTTGGCACCTTGCAGAACTGAGCCTTTAATGCTCTCTTTTGTGCTCTTACTGTTTCAAATTTACCCCTCACCCCACACAGCCGCACACTGTAGCACATCCAACATTTAGGAAAAAAAAAAAAAAAAAAGAAAATACCGCATCTTTGGATACCGTACAACAAACCCAAAATGCAAACATGGACACTGGCACAGCCTTAGCATTAATACCAACTCTTGTTAGATCATGTTGCAATTTTAATCATAATTGAATGCGGCGTAGGTGGAGAGAGGACGGGTTGGTTTTGCTTTAGATAGGGGAGGATTTTTTTTTTTTCTTTTAATTAGACAAAAAGTACTGTCTAAAAAGTAAATAAGACAATACCCATGAGCACTAGGAAGCATCACAAAGTGGCTTATCTGACAGCGAGTGGCTCTCTCAGGCTGCCAGTAGGGACGGTTCCATTTTGCCCGACCATAAACCACTCTGAACCAAGCCAGTCCCAAGGAGGCCTTTAGCTGACTTCTCCTTGCTGGTGACAAGCAGGAGCTGGGGACAGCACAAAGGACTTGAAAATATCCCAGGACCAGCAGAGAAGATGAAGCATCCCACCATGAAGAGCAGAGCCCCAAACTGATGCACACACACCTCCTGACCACGCCATGGACCCAAAATGGGTTCCCTTCAAAATCACCAGGATAATGAGATGTGTTCCAAAGGCAGCATGGAGACAACAGCTTTCAAAGCCAGGTTCTTGCTAAAGAGTTAGAGAAGAGTCTGCAGCTCTCTGGCCCCCAACTCCAGACACTCGGCACGCATGGCTTGGAGGGGCACGAGGCTGGATGGAGTCTCTTGGTGGCAGCTTTGCCTTTATCAGACCCAAAAATCAAGCCTAAGGAAATTTCTAAAAACCAGTGATATTTGGCTCAGCCCACACAGGGGAAACATCTCCTTTGAAGATATTTGGGGTTTCTACACAGCGCTTGCCGTAATTCCTCTTACAGCAAGCGCATTCAAAAGACACGCCTGGTCACCACCTCGCTGCCTTCAAACACATTCTGACATTAAATAAGCAAATAAATCACAACATCTACTGTCTTCTCTTAAACTATTTCCAACTACTGTGTTTCACTTGCAAAAATTCAGCATCATTAGCTGAGTATTTTAAGCTCTTTTGGTCCCAGGCTGCACCTTTTATGCTGTACCAACTTCTACCGGAGACACAGGCAGCGGGCAGGAAACAATGAATAATAACGCTATTGTAAAGCTCCCAGCAATGGCATCCACTGACGCTAATCAACCACTCGGTCCTGGCCATGTCAGTAATGGGATGACTAATTAGCTGCCCCATATCATCTATAGGGCCACAGCCCATGGCACAGCTGCCGGTGAGCAAAGGCACAACTTCACAAGCATTAGCAGTGATGAAAAGGTGAAATTGAAGAGGTTGGAGGAACCAAGTACTAATAAAGATGCTTAATTAAGGGGCATTTTCAGTGTCTGCATTTACCCACAAAGCTCCAAGCATCATTTTCCTAAAATAAGATTGCCTGTGCATGGACCTGCTGAGAAATTGGCTATAATCCTTCCAAAACCAGCTTGGCTTGACATGGAAACGGAGAGCTCTACATCTGCATGAGCAGGGTATGGGAAAAAAACTAAAGGAAGATCCTATCTCAGCAGCAATGGGGCTGCCACTGCCTGTGACAGAGACAGGAAAGGCCTCCAGGAGGAGGGAAGACTTTTCAGGCATTGATGGTGTGGTACCACCTGCCTATTCTTGGTCCCTATGCCAACATCTCCAGGTCTTCCACCTTCCTTCTCGAGATGAAGCAGAGCTGTCTGAGTCCCCTCACCCGGCAAGACTTCATCCCTGTCACCTAAAGGACACTCTCACAAAGATGCCCATTGAATTTGACAAGGCTTGGGCTGGGTTCTCAGCATCTAAGAATTTCTTTGCCTTCTCTCTCCCACCCATCAAATTCTATCATTAGTTTCAGCGCAGCTGTGATCAGAGCCTATGAAACCAGCCCGAGGTTACGCAGGAAACTTGTGGCAGAGGGAAGGAGCTGGATCCCCACCCTCAGCCTCCATCCACAGCCTTGACCAGCCCGTCTGCCTTCACAGCAGGAGAGATCCAGTCAAGCCACAGCTACATGCACGTCCACATCCAGGCACAGAAAATGCAAATGCAAGACCAGCTCTGGTGCCTTTTTTTTTCAGAGGTTAGCAAGGGAAATTAATATAGGTGCAAACAGCATCAGGGACGTTTCTCTTTTTTTTTTTTTCTTTTTCCCAGGCAGTGCTGGGAGTGGGGAGTTGGTGGGGTGGGGGAAGTAGAAAAATCAAATTTCACATTTAGCAAAGGCCGCATTTAAAGAAGGGGAACTTTTTGTAACCTTAACTAAAATGCCCAAAGATTGGAGCGATAATGCAAGACAAGCTCTCTCTTTACTTCTTTTCTTTCTTCCTCTTTTTTTTTTTTTTCCCCAAGAATGACCTTTTACTATGTATTTATTTATATAGTTCATTTTACATGTGCCGGGCTCAGGGTGACTCGGGACATTCTTTCGTGGTTCCATCAGACACTTTTTGAAAGCTCTCCCCCTCTTTCCAGCCGCTTTCCTATTCTGCCTCCCCCTCCGCTTGTTTGGATATGCTCAAGCTCCTGTGTGTTTGGACTGGGGAAACGGAGCTGTTGTTTAGGAGTTATCTCCAGGGCTCAGATATCCGGCAGCTTTTTCCTAGGAAGTTAACTTTACACATAGAGAGAGAACGAGGAAAAAAAAAAAAAATAAAGAAAACGAGGGCTGTGTGTTTAAGACAGAAGGGCTGGGGGGAGGAGGAGAAGAGAACAAGAGAGCTGCCCAAAGAAATCAAAATTCCAGCCTGTACTTCCCTCCCTAGAAAGCTTTTCCTCTTTTCTAACAAGGCTATGAAAGATGAGAGAGACAAACATTTTCCTATACGGGAAAAGCCCATATAGGAGGGCACGGAGAGGTTTCACACGCAGGAAGTTTGTCGGGGTAGAGAAGCAAACCCACATCTTCCTCAAAACTCACATGGCCAGGCAGAGTTATTGCTGATGCCCCTCACAGCGTAGCCCTTCCTGGGAAGGTGCCCTGCAAAAGCTTCCCAGAGCCAGAGGGAACAAAGCTGATACAATTTTATGGGTGTCTCACAGGTGAGGAAGCTGATCCCGACCTAAGAGCTGTGAGCACCTTCAAGGGGAACACGAATGAACCAGCCCTGTCCTGCCTGCAGGGTCTGGCCATGCTGGGCACAAGCCTCACCAAACTGGCCAGATCCATCCATCAGCTCAGAAATTCCACAGAGAGGTGAGAGCCACTTTTCCTCCACATTTTAGGCAGCCCCCAGGAGGCCTTCCACGTCTTTAATCCTGACAAAACCAAATGTGCCTCGATTCGAAACATTCAATAACTTCCCAAGCAGGGACCATAACTTTTTCCCCTGCTTGATATATTTTTTCCCCTTGTGGTCTGCCTGATTATTTGCCAAATACACTTTAACACATTTACTAGCCATGCCCACAGCTTCCAGACCTTTTTGTGGCTTCCAGGGAAATGCATGAACAGATCGCTGGGGATGCTGTAATGTATTGCCTGTGCTTAGAACAGTCACCAGTCTTGTAACTATTATTTCAAACATTTACCCACTCATTTTGTCTTCCTCCAGTTTCTGTAGCCTGGCCACATGCTTGGCTTTGCACACTCACCATCCTCTCTGCCTCGTGTCCTTGTGACACCTTTTGAGACCCAGATGGCACAGACATAAACGACCACACCATGTACCAGTGGCACCAGGACCTGATGGTTCCAGGTTTTTGCAGGACCAAGGTCTGTCTGATGCCCCAGTGATGCTCAGGATCCAGTCTGGGTCCCTTCTCCATGGCACCACCAGCCAAGGGGGATAGAGACACATTAAGAAGGGAAGGGCAGAAGTTTGGAGAGCCCAGGAGAAACCCTGTGTACCTGATAATCTCTTTGGACAGTAGGAAATTATTACCCTGCCCTTAGGCCCTGGAACATGTCACTGTCCTCAGGTCACCATCCAGAATCACTGTGTGGAGTTGAAAACTCCGCTCTCGTTTGCAAGAAGCCCTGGATATTGATTTTTAAAACTGTTTTGCAGTTTGAAAGAGGATTAGACAACTGAGGCCCACAGCAGCTGGGCCCATCTCTCCAAGCATCCCTCCCTCCCAGCCCTCTGACACAGTGGGACCAGTGGGAGCTGGCTGAGGTTCCCTGTCCATCCTGAGCGGCAGATAGGAAGCAAAAGTTGCAAAAGAAGAAGAAGAAAGAATAAAACAGAAGGAGACTCACCAGTCTTCTCTTGGGTTTGATCAGGGGCCGGTTCTGCCCGTTCATTTTGTGGTAGAGTCCACAGGCGTTACACAAATAGTGCCCAGTGCCGTCTCTTCTCCACAGAGGGGTTGAGGTAGCCCCACAATTTACACACTCCCTGCCTTCTGGAAACAAGAGAGCACATGGTTCACTTAGGGAAAGCAGAGATAAAAGAGGCTGGGGAAATCCCCCCCTCCCCAGAAAAAAACCCCACAACCTCCCAAGAGACCCAGACATGCCAGACCCTGCCAGTTCCCCCCAAGCTCAGGATTTCCAAGCAAGGGTCCAAAGCCATGAGTGGACGACGTCCCTGGCACAGTCTGGTGGGCTCTGATCCTGTTCCCCTCCCCAGCGCCTCTCCACAGGCAGCATCAGGCCTGTGTCCCAGCAGCAGGGAAGAGGGATGGTGACAATGACAACCCAAATGCCATGGTGGCTCAAGGGACTCCCCAAAGAAGCTCTCACTCCTCCCACGAGTCTTTTTGGAGGAGTAGGGGGAGCTGACAATTTCCCCTCACCTTTGGATTAAGGGCTTCTACAACTCTGGAGACCCCATGTGTCCATAGGCACCAGAAAAGACTTGGCAGGCTTTGCAAGAAGCCTCCAGCCCTCTACACCCAAAATAATGGACGCAGAGTTTAAGTCCACGACCCCCTTTCTGATGTGTATGAGGACCCCAGTGTCACTCCTTGAGCACTCTTCCAGCTCCCAGGGGCATTCATGAGCCTGGAGGGCTCTTCCTCTGGCCTCAGGTCAAACCACATCAAGGACCCCCAAAATAATCACGATAACCCCCAAAACATCTCCCCAGTTCCAGCCAATACATAACAACTCTGACAAAATCTGCTATTGATTAATTTGAAATTAAGCTTCCACCACCCAAAACTTTCAGAAACACCCCTGATTTCCCCACCACATCTGCAGCCTGGTGGTCCATCCTGGCTATCTAGGATAGCAAACAGCCCCAAGCCTGCCTCATAAGTTATTTCCCTCCTTCTTCTCCTTCTTTTTGGGCACCTCTTTATCCTCTCCCTGGCTATTGCAGCGGGAGATCTCCCCCAGCCCACCAGTTCCCAGCTTGGAAGAGGGAACTGGGAGGGTGCAGACCCTGCCTCCCAGCTACTTTGAGAGGGTTGAGGGGGTGTTTGTTGCATCTTTGGTTTAGTGGGGGAAGTTTTCTGTACCTAACGTCAGTCGTGGCCCACCTGAGAGCAGTGGCAGACCTCAGCCGGGCAGAGCAGAGCAGAGCCAGCTCAGCACAGAGCCGGCTCCCCGCTGCCCCAGCCCGTGCTGCCTTCGAGCAAGAGGCATCCGTGCCCTAACCACAAACTGCAACCGTTTTTCCAGAGCCTTCGCACTGAACCCCTCTTCTCTCACACCTCCCCAACAACTACAACAACAACAAAAAAAAACACATTTGCAGCCGTCTCTCCCTCTTTTATCCTGCAAAATCACCCCCTTCCTCCTTTTTCTCCAGCTCTAACCCTCTTTGTCTGAGAGGTCCTAGCTTGCTAAGATCAACTACTAAAGGGGAAAAAAAAAAAGAGAGAGAAAGAAAAAAAAAATAGGTGTTGCTGCTGGTGTTGGTTTATCACGAACCGCAATGTCTTTCTAGAAGGTAAAGCAACAGAAAGTGGCAAAAGGAAAACAAGAGGGGAGGGTGGAGGGGCGCCGAGACGGTTTGAAAATACCGCGCAGCCGGTGGGTGCCCCGGCGGGAGCTGCGGCTCGGCGGGCGCCGAAGCGGCCGGGGGATGCTCAGCACCGCCCGGGGCGACAATAGACCGGTCCCCACGCCGGACATAGCACCCGGTCCGTGCTGGGGCCAGGCGGGGAGCCCGTCCCGTTAATACCCAGGTCGTTTTGTTCCCCTCCGGTTAAACGGGGCAGCCGCTCCCGGGCTGTTTGACTCTCTGTCCCTCTCTTTTGTTTCACCCCATCTCTCTCTCTCGCCTGCTTTCATGTACAAAACATACAGGTCTGGGTTTTTTTGTCACTCTAACCGCATCCGGACTCTATTAAAGTTCCTGGCGCTGGATAAACAATGCAACTGTCGCGTGCAGCAGTCTGAAAATAATTGGATTAGCTCAAACATATCAGCTAAATAGAGACAGTCCCTGCTCAGACAGACAGAGTAAATGTCACCCTGGAAAAACCCTGAAAACTGATCTCATTCATGCCAGGCAACCCCGCAGCAGCCTCCTCGGAAAAACAAAATAGAGAGAGAAAAAAAAAATAAAAGGGGGAAAAAGAGTTTTGACTAATCGCCCTTTCCTCTGCACACAAACACACTCCCCTCGGCTCACTCCCACCTCTCCGCGCACACAAACGTCCAAGCCCGAGGTGTTCAGGCGTCGGGAGCCGCAGCCGCGCAGCCCATCGCACCCCATTCCGCGGGCTGCGCACAGAGCTGGGGCCCTCCGGCTCCCCCCGGGAAAGACGGCCAGGGGGACACTTTTGGGGACTCTCCTTGTGGGTGATCCAAGCCCCCTGGCACGGAGCTGGCTGGGGCTGGGGGCTGCGTGGGCGAACTCTCCGCAGCGCCCCGGGGAAAACCCTCCCCGCATCCCCGGGCGCCGCATGGGAAGAGGCCCTGGGAAGAGCGAGGCGGAGGGCGGGCGGGGGAAGTTGGCCGGGATTTAGCACCATTATTAAAACACAGAGAGATCACTAATGCTGCGGTTCCCTCGGTTTCGCTTCCTCCCCGGGCGCCGCAGCGCACCGTGGGCACTGGAGGGGCCGGGTCGCCCCCGGGACTGGAGCCCCGCGGCACCGGGTGGGCGGTTTGAGTTCCTGGGCCTGTTTCTATCCACAGCCAGGGCTGGACAAGGGGGAATTTGGTTATAAACGTAGCAGAGCAACCTGTGGGGAAGATGAAGCGTCGTGTGCGTCCCCCACGAGGGCTTCAGCCCCTGCTGCTCATCACACTGATGCTTAAGCACATGTCCCTGCGTGCGGGGGGGAGCGAGGGGTCAGCCCCATCCCTTTGCCCCCCACCCTTCCCCCCCACAGCTTCCTCTCCCGAGCAGCGGGAATGAAGAAGCCAAAAGCCCTACCTGTGCTTGACCGTGCTTTTGGTCGCGATTTACACCCAAACCCGGTTGGCGATCCTCCTAAGAGGCTACTGGGGGGAAAAAGTCCAGAGCCATATTCTGGGACATACGGTGGGTAGGTAGTGATGGGGTGATGAGCGGAGGAGGTGGCTCCTCCTAAAGAGGCCATGCTGCTCCGAGAGTGAGAGGACTCCAGCTTCATGGTATCGGCCAGGGACACCTGGTATTTGATGCATTCCTTCTCGTCCTGCCGGGTGGAGCCGGTGGAGCCAGGGGTGGAGATGGACGGATCCGGGGACACATCTTTAGGAGGGGTCGGCGGGAAGGTGAAAAGGTGCGGGCTGGAGTGGCCGGCGGATAAAGTGGAAGAGGAGGCGGGTGGGTAGACGGAAAGGGGTCCCGGTGAGCTGTGATGGATGGAGGTCTTGGAGAAGGGGCTGAGGTTCCAGGGGGAAGCGCTGTGATGGCTGCTCAGCGCCTTGCTCCCGTCCAGCCAGGGCAGCGAGCCGTGCAGCAGCGGGGGGCGGCACACCTGGCTCCCTGCTCGGAGAAAACACGGAGACACGTCGGTCACATCCCTCTGCCACCCTGGCAAAGTCCCCCGTGGGGGTCCCGGAACGTGCTTCCCCCACCACCACCCCTCGTCCTTCCCAAAGCGCTCAGCATGCCGGGGAGAGCAAGAAAAAATACATCTGATGAGAAACCCTGTTTCTCATAAAAAATGAAATTTTAAAAGCTACAAGAGCACGGGGTGGCAGCTCCCGTCCTGTTGAGGAACGGGTTTTGGGGTCGAGACCCTCCAAGCAGGGTGCCAGCCCTGTGACACGGGATTTGGCGAGCTCTGCTTCACTTTCTCCGTTTTCCAGGCAATCCCACGAATACTTTGAAGCAAAGATCCTGCGTGAAATTACCAAGTCCCGGCTGCAGAAATATTTTTTTCTTAGCTAGAAAATGATTTCCCGAACAGAGCCGTGAGTTATAAACCCTGGGAATTCTCTGGCCAAACGAAGAAGACCAGAAAATGCCCACAGACATGATAATAACCTTTGCAACAGGGCTGATAAACTTTGCAAACCACACAGTTTGTCTTTTCTTCTTCCATGAAACTGTACAAAAATGTTAGAGGTCTTTTTTGCGATGATATGGCACACGCAGAGGGTACCAACTTCCTCAAAAGAAACGCTCCATACCCTTTTTTTTACAAGGGACACTTCACTTGTCTATTAAAATACAGACCTGAACTTTGTGGGGAAAAAAAAGTCCACTAGATTTCTGCAGTCAAATCTTTTCCCTTTGGTTATAAATGTTCCTAAGGTATTGCACCTAGTATATTTAATTATTTTCGGCCCTTGCTAAACAAATACAAAAAAAAATGCGTGCTAAGAATTAAATCTGTCCAAATCCACAGCAACTTGAGCGAATGGCTGTAAGATGGAAAACACAGTTATTCAATTGGAAGGAAGCAAGTTTGTGTCTGATAATAAATGCCTGGAAAGTCTCTGACACCTAGGGATCCTTAACCTCTGTAGGCATTATGATATGTGTATATAGATTGCTAAATGTACAGAAGGAGAGATGCAAACACGGATGCATAGAGCCACAGATAGTTATAGGGTGGACACATATGTTTGCATGGGGAGCTTCTATGTGTCTAGAAAAGCTCCAAACTGGTTTTCACCATACCAGGCACTCGTGAACAATACTGAAAGTCGCTGCTCAAAAGGAAGAGAAGGTGGGTTATACGAACAGAAAGGGTCAAGATTCATTATCTTCTCCAGGAAGTAGCATAGTAAATAATATTCAGGCTAGATCAGAGAGACCGCATTTCCACTTTGTGCTGATATATTGGGAAAAAAAAAGAAATTAAAAGGGAAGGAAAGAAAGAAAGGACAAAGGCTGCTGATCCTTAAAAATAATTGTTTTAAAGGGACTAATAGCAGAACAATGCAGTTACTGAGCGGAGCCTAATGCAGGCTCACACTCAACAAGTTGCTGAGGGCTGGGAGCAGTCTCCTGAACCCGCTCGGCTCCATCTCCACTCCGCTCATCCCATTTTCTTCATGATTTTGGGGTTATTTACACTGCAAACCTCGGGGATTTAGATTTTGCCACGACAGAGATCACTGTCCGGCTTCACAAACCACCCTCTGCACCCTCTGTTCTTTTCCCTTTTTTTTTTTTCTTTTTTTTTTTTTTTTCTTTTTTGGTATTTTTTTTCCTTATTTTCTAAACCATCCAGGTAAACTCCAGCTATAAATACTGAATCTCTCCACTTCTTCATAAAAGATGGCACCAAAGTACTCATCCCTCCGTAGACCTGGGCCCCATCGGCCCCAGGTATTTCACCTCCTTTCTAAGAGCTGTGACCCAGGAACAAGATTCACACTGTGGATCACTACCTTCCTGCAGGACCCTCAGGACAACACACCAGGTCTGATACCTAATTACACCACGGGCTATATTTTTTTAGTTTCTTTCTTATTTTAAACCCACGCCATGGTGCTGCCCTGGGTATGTGTGCAAAACTTTTGTACCAAGCCTAACAAGCTCACCAAGTGCGAATTAAATAGCCCAAGCGTGAGGACAGCGGGGTCATTTTCACACCCCTGCTCTCCAGCTTGCTTTGCTTCCCCACAGCAGCTTAATCGTGCAAAAACTAAACACAGTATGAAAACACTAACTGTTAACCCAATTAAAGAGAGGGGGGAGAAACCAGAGCGAAAGAGAAGGGGGCAAGAGGGAGAAATCAAGAGGAAGATGAAAAAGAAAGAAACAGAAGGAAGGCGAGCAAGAGGGAAAGAAGAGAAAGAGGGAAGAGGGATGTGAGATAAAAAGAGAGGATGAAAGAGAGAGAAAGAGAGGAGAGAAGGAGAGAAGGAGAGAAGGAGAGAAGGAGAGAAGGAGAGAAGGAAAAGAAAAAGAAATTAAAAAAAAAAAAAAGAAAGTGAAAGAAAGAAAGAAAGGAAGGAAGCCTGAATTTTTATTTATTTCCAATAAGCCAAGCCCAAAATCCACCCGTGACGTAGCTTCCCCGGCGGCAGGAGAGGGTCTGCCCGACGGCAGCGGGGGGCTCGGGGCAGCGCGGAGCCCCCGGCACCGGGGCAGGACCGGGAGCGGCCCGTGGGAGCCGGGGCTCGGCGGGGGCACTCACCGTGGTGGGCCGTGGGGTATCTCTGCACCGTGGCTCTCACGGAGTTGCCGTAATACGGCGGGACGGGGTTGCCTTGTCCGTCGATATTAAAAAGTACATCCACTTCCTCGGCGAGAGGATACTGCGTGGGGTCCATGTAGGTATGGCCAAGCGAGGGGTGATGCGAGTCCGGGTGCTGCCCATTGAGCACGGCCGGGTGGTGGTGGCTCACCCACCGCGGCTGGTCCGTGGAGACCTCCATCTTCCGCGCTCGCTGCTCCGCCGCTGCTCTTCCTCCTCCTCCTCCTCCTCCTCCTCAGCAAGGCGCGGAGGGCTTGAGATCGGAGCGGGAGACGCTGCCGGAGTTGTGCAGGGCGGGGAAAAGTGCTCGGCGAGTTTGGGGGATGTTTCGGGTTAGGTTTGGTTTTAAAGTGGAGGGAGTTGGGGGTATGGTGATAAACGATCGATTCCAAGGGAAAAAAAAAAAAAAAAAAAAAAAAAAAAAAAAAAAAAAGGGATAATAAAATTAAAAGGGAGGAAAAAAAAAGGGAAAACAAAAAAAATCTCAGGGGGCAAAATTTCTCTACGAAGCGAGATCCCCTCGTTTCTTCCGCTCTGTTGCAGATGTTTCTCTTCTTTGATCACCTGTAACGAGAAAGAGGAAAGGGAAGGAGCAGAGAGAGAGAAAGAGAGAGAGGGAGAGAGAGGTAGGGAGAGAAACGCACTTGAGAAGTTCTGAACTTTAGCACCTGACTTTTTAGGCAGGAGCAAACCCATCCCATCCCTCGGCAGCCATCCCTGGGAAGCGCCTGCTCTGCCCTGGACCCACCTCTCCCAGCGCCTCTTTCTCTTTCGCTCTCTCCCGGCTCAGAGCGGAGCCCAGCAGCTCCCACCGCGCTCCTGCCGCCCAGCTCTTACTTTTCCTTTGGGTTTGGAGTTTTTTTTGGCTTTTTTTTTTTTTTTTTTTAGTCGTCGCGGTTGTTTGTTTATTTTTTTATTGGTTCCATTTGCACCTGAGAAGCTCCAGTGGCTTAAGCCGGTGAGAACTTGTGCCATTCGCTGCTGCGCAGCGCAGAGTCACTTTGATTGCTCATTAATTACTATGCAACCGAGAAAGGGGGGAACAGGGGGAAAAGAGAAGGGAGGGAGGGGGGTAAAGCGATGGGAGAAGAGAGTGGGGGTGAAAGGAAGGAGCGAGGAGAAAAGGAGGGTGGGGAGAGGGAGGAAAAAGAAAAATTTAAAAAGCGACAAGTTGCTCAAGAAATTCCGCACAAACCTTGGTGGAGAAGCAGTATGTGACCCAGGAGGGATGAAGCTGAAAGTGCTTGATCAGATCAGATTGTGCTCGCTCGCACTATTTCTTTCCCTACTTTTTTTCCTCCTCTCTCTCTCTCCCTTTTTTTTTTCCTTTTTTTTTTTCCTTTCTTTCTCTCTCTCTTTTTTTTTTTTCCTTTTTTTTTTTTTTTTTTTTTTTTTTTTTTACAGGGAAGGCATTCTTTCTGAAAGGAGCAGGATGGCGCCAGCCGGCTCAGTGCTTACAGACAGCTGTGGCGAGACGCAACTTAAGGAGGTTCCAGTGTCATGAGCCCGGGGAGGCGGAGCCTGAGGAGGGGACCGGGGCCGGGCGCTCCGGCCGCCCCCGCGGGAACCCCCCGGCAACAAGCTTCTGTTCATGCCCCCTCCACACGCCCTTTTAAAATTTATTTTTGAAAACTTTCTACTTTTTTTAAAGGGGAAATTTAAGTTTTCCCGCTGTCCCAGAAACTCTGAGAGTGGCCAGCCCGGAGAGGTGGTGCGTGGAGGGGACGGGTTGGCTTCTCCGGCGGACAGCCCGGGGGATGCCAGCGGGCTGGGAGCCCCCGGGAGCAGGGATGTGCGGGCAGGTGCAGGACCGGGGGGCTCCCCCCTGGAATAAAGCTGCCTCCTCCAGCGGCGCGGCTCGGAAAGGATGTCGTTATTGTTACACTTAAGGAGACAAGCGCACAGCAACGGCCAAGTTTGTACACGCGATCGGGGGGCTCTGGGGCTTTTCCTGGGGCTTTTCCTGGGGCTTTTCCCCCTTCCCGCCGCTCTGGGGAGCGGGGGCGGGCAGCACGGGCCGGGAACGCCGCGACCCCCGGGCGCCGCGCCCGGCCCCGCCCCCCCGCGGGCCCGGCCAATGGGCGGCGAGCAGGAACTGGGGCGCCGGCCTCGGGCGGCGCTGATTGGCCGCGGGTCCGCGCCCCGCCGGCCCCCGGCGGCGCTGATTGGCTGCGGGCCCGCGGGCCGGCGGCCGCGCCGGGCGCTGCGTTGAGCCAGGGCATCCCCTAGCGGCACCCCGGGGTCATCCCGGCGGGGACAGCGGGCACAGGGACAGCGGGACAGCGGGACAGCGGGGACAGCGGGGACAGGGACAGCGGGACAGCGGGACAGCGGGGACAGGGACAGCGGGACAGGGACAGGGACAGCGGGGACAGGGACAGCGGGACAGCGGGACAGCGGGGACAGCGGGGACAGGGACACCGGGGACAGCGGGGACAGGGACAGCGGGGACACCGGGGACAGGGACAGCGGGGACAGGGACAGCGGGACAGCGGGACAGCGGGACACCGGGACAGCGGGGACAGCGGGGACAGGGACAGCGGGGACAGGGACAGCGGGACAGCGGGGACAGGGACAGCGGGGACAGGGACAGCGGGACAGGGACAGCGGGGACAGGGACAGCGGGGACAGCGGGACAGCGGGGACAGGGACAGCGGGACAGCGGGACAGCGGGGACAGGGACAGCGGGGACAGGGGGCACAGGGACAGCGGGGACAGGGACAGCGGGGACAGGGACAGCGGGACAGCGGGGACAGGGACAGCGGGACAGCGGGACAGCGGGGACAGGGGGCACAGGGACAGCGGGGACAGGGGACAGCGGGGACAGGGGGCACAGGGACAGCGAGGACAGCGGGACAGCGGGACAGCGGGGACAGGGACAGCGGGGACAGGGACAGCGGGGACAGGGACAGCGGGGACAGCGGGGACACCGGGGACAGCGGGGACAGGGACAGCGGGACAGCGGGGACAGGGACAGCGGGGACAGCGGGCACAGGGACAGCAGGGACAGCGGGACAGCGGGGACAGGGACAGCGGGGACACCGGGGACAGCGGGGACAGCGGGGACAGCGGGCACAGGGGGCACAGGGACAGCGGGCACAGGGACAGCGGGGACAGGGACAGTGGGCACAGGGACAGCGGGACACCGGGGACAGTGGGCACAGGGTGCACAGGGACAGCAGGGACAAGGACAGCGGGGACAGGGGGCACAGGGACAGCAGGGACAGGGACAGCGGGCACAGGGGGCACAGGGACAGCGAGGACAGCAGGGACAGGGGGCGCAGGGGGGACAGCGGGGACAGCGGGCACAGGGGGGACATGGGGCACAGGGACAGCGCAAGGGGAAAGAGGAGAACCGGGGACAGAGTGTGGCGAGAGAGAGACACACAAAAGGCGTGGAGAGAAAGGAAAGATGGGGGGGAAGGGAAGAAGGGAAGAGAGAAAGAGAGAAGGAAAGAAAGAAGGAACAGGATGATGGAGGAGGGGGTAAAAAGGATAATATAATTTTTTTTAAAGCACTGGAACCAGTCACTCACTGCGTGCTCCGCACGCTGTCTCCGCACGCTGGCCAGAGCGCGTCAGCCCCGGCGCGGGAGGGAGCGGCTCTCCGGGCTTTTTATACCGGGGGTCTCGTTAAAACCCAAGGCTCCGCAGCTCCGGGGACGCCTCCGGTCAGCGGGGCCGGGCTGGGCTCAGCCTGCGGCCGGGAACCCGCTCCTCTGCTCGAAGGCCAGCAGAGCCAAGCCTCTCGTCGGAGGGATGGATGGATGGATGGATGGATGGATGGATGGATGGATGGATGGTTCGGATCCTCGAGGACGCCCGTTTTATGCCCGAGTTTCAGCCCCCGGTGCAGCCCATCGCTGTTGGGCGTGGGGACAGAGGTTTCACACGTGAAAGATGCGCCCTGAGCATGCACATATATTTTTTAAAAAGAAAAAAAAAGAAACCGACCAGGGTATAAGAGCCGCGATCCACCCACGCGTTAGGGTCGGTGCGGCCCATCCAGGGGGGAACCGCGGAAATGTGCCGGGTGGGGAGCGCCGAGGAGCGCGGACAGGGGGTGACAGGTCGCCCCCAGCCAGAACGGTCCGGGGGACGGGGCTCGGTGCTCCCCGAGCTGTCCAGCCTCGCCGACGCCGCCAGGGCCGAGCGAGGAGCCCCGGGCAGTGGGAACCGCTCCCTGCAGCCCATTAGGGGGAAGGGAGAGAGAGGAGGGGGATGCTCATGGCCCTTCCCGAGCCGGCGGCTTTAACCCGCTCCGGGAAAGCTCTTGTTTCCTCTCTCCCCTCCGAGGAGTCGCTTTGCCTGCAAGGTTTTATTTGGCGGGGTGTCCCCTCCTTTCCGTACTCCAGGAATTGGGGCGCACTAGAAGGAGGAAACGGAGGGGAGAACGGCGCGGTCCGTCCGTCTGTCCTGACGCACTTTCCGGGATGCTCCTCCGGCTCTCTCGGCACCGGGAGGCCCCACGGCCGCCCCCGGAGTGTGGGGCGCCCCAGCACCAGGGTGGTCTCCTGCCCACCCCTCCTCCCCCGGGAGTGGGGGATTCCTTGGAGAGGAGGAGGACAGTGAAGAGGGGATCAGCGTTCAGGAGCACAAACTTTCCTCTTCCCGCCATCCCCCTCCACAACTTTTAGCGTTTTATGGACGTGTCTCCCCGGGTTTGCCTCTTCATCCCCGTTCCCCAAATTTCCTCCCACCCCAAGCACACCCGGCGAGGCAGAGGGGTTTCCGACACTTGAGAAAAGTCACTTTGTGTCTTTTAACACTGGTGGAGGGGGGGGGCCTTAAAGCTAGCTGAGATCTTTGGGCAGGTGAGCTGAGATTCCTACCCCCGCTCCCTCCGGCACTTACAGCCCTGAGACCTACAGCCGTGGGATCACAGGAGGGGAATTTCCATCCAAAGGTCACAAAATTGCTAAACCATTTTAAAACGTGCCTTTAGCCCTGTCCGGAGGTAGTGAGGAAACCGCTTTCCTTCAGCTGTTTGGAGGGGAGGGAATTACTAATGCAAAATGAAATGAATAATTTTTTTAAAAAAAAGTAAAATAAAATAATAAATCAACAACTACGCCAAGTCCCATCGGTGGCAGGGGGGAAAAGAAATGGGAACAGCCCTGAGGGTTCCGTCCTGTCCCTCGCAGCCACAGCCCCAGTTACGGGAGGAGGACACCCGCTTTCAAATCTAGTTTGCTTAGGCTGTCCTTTATTTTCAACCCGTCCTCGACAGACTCGATCTTCCTATCCCCCTCCCAGCCGGGAGGAAGTAGTGGTGGGGAGTGCAAAAACACTCCCTTTAAAAAATATATATATATAATAATAATATTTAAAAAAGAAAAAGAGCAAACCCATCATTTTCCCCGTCTCCTCGGATTATCCTGTGATCCCCGGGGGTTTTGAGAGGAGCGCTGGCCTTGACCGTCCTTTTCCCAGGCTGTGGCTGCAGATCCATCACCTCGCCCCCCCACGGCAGCCCCCAGCAGGGTTTCCAGTGACAGCGCGGCGTTAATAGGAGCCCATTGTTGGAGCAATTAGCCCCAAGCTCACCACCAGCCGCCAGATAAGGGTCGGGGGCTCGGGGGTTAATTCTGCCGGGGGGGAGGGGGCTGCGGGGCTCCAGCATCCCTCCTAGCTAGGGGACGGATGGCAGGAATGGGGATAACTCTGCCTCTAAAAAGGCCACGAGGAAACGCTTTGGACACTTTATTTGTCACTTAGAGACCCAAAAAGAGGGAAATTCAGAGGAAAAAAAAAAAAAGAAAAAGAAAAAATATACCACAGATAAAATCAACAAAAACAAAACCCCAGACTTGGCGGGATGGGGCGGCCCCCCAGCCTACCGCTCCCCTAAAAGTGACCAGTCAAAGGGCACTAAAGCTACCGCCTCCCTTTTGTTTTATGGGTTTTTTTTTTGTTTTTTTTTTTTTTTTTGTTTGTTTTTTTTTTGTTTTTTTTTTAATCTCCCTCGGGTCTTCTAGTTAAAGTAGGTACAGGCAAGGTTGTTCTGGAGCCGGGACCCGGGGCCAGCCGCTCCTCCATCCTCGTTGGTGCCCACCGCCGCGACTGGCACCTCGGGGCGGGGACAGGCAGCCTCCCCCTTCTCCCCCCTCTCCTTTAGCCCCCTTTTAAACGACAATTGACTGAAAGGGGATTAAGTTACGTTTGTCGGGCTGGGCTCTTTTTTTTTTTTTTTTTTTTCTTTTTCTTTCCAGGGTACCAGAATAGTACAGGTAAAGCTGTACAAACAGCCGGGAGCGAGGAATCGGGGGGTTATGGAGAGGACACGGCCCAGGGCAGAGCTTCGAAGATTATTATTAATTTTTTTTCTTTTTTTTCTTTTTTTTTTTTTTTTTTTTTGCCTGTGTACAGCAACTTGTCCTCTTTCCGAGGGACAGAGACCCGGGGTTGTGAGCCCGTTGCCACCTCCCCGGCTGGGGCAGCCCCTCCCTGGGCACAGAGCCTGCCAGTCCCGGGGACGGCCCCTCCGGGAGGGTGCTGGGCCCTGGTCAGGCTGCTGAGATAATCCCGGGTTAAACAAAGGCGCAGAGAAGAGGGAATATTTTGTTTTCCTCTTTTTTTTCTCCCTCCCTTCATGAATTAGGCAGGAATTACGATCCACTTCCCCAAGGCCACCCCCTCTTTATCATTGAAACGGTAAGCAGCACCCGTCCAACTAGGAACACTAAATTATTATTAATAATGATAATAAAAATAATAATAATAGTTAAAGAGACACTGGCATTTCTGCTTCTCCCCTTTTGCATCCCACATGACTCTCATGAGTCTTCCCTTCCACTTCGAAACCAGCCACATGGGTGGTTATTTTCTATTTTTTAATTTCTCTCGCTGTTTCTCCCTTTTTTTTTTTTTTTTTTTAATATACGTACATATTTCCGTTCTTTTCGAATAATTCAGTTATCTCCCCTTGGTGAAGACCGGGAGGAAACATAAACACGCACACAAAGAAGTGCCGAGCCATGCAAATTCAAAGAGAGAACAAATCATCGGCTGATTACACCGGGTCCAATTTTTTCTCCCTTCGTGCACCACCACCCACCACAGACGCGCACACTTTTTTTTTTTTTTTTTTTTTTTAGCGCAAATGATGCTATTTGATGGAGGGGTGGGAAGAGACGGGGGAAAACCCTGCTCTGCCGTAGAACAGAAATTCGAAGAATTAAAACTGGGAGGAGAGAAACTGGGACTTTTCTTTCCCTCCTCCCCCCCACCTTCTTTGAAGCTGAGAGAAGGGCGACTGCCCCGGGACACTGCAGGAGTTAAAAAAAAAAAAAAAAAAAAGGGTCTGAGAAAGATCAAAAACCGGCTCCGCAAGTCCCAGGGGCGACCTCTCCCCCCGACACATTCCCCAAACCGCGCGGCAGAGGCGCGGAGAGGAGCCGGGCAAAGGGGAGAAGGGGAGAAGGGGAGAAGGGGAGAAGGGAAGAAGGGGAGAAGGGGAGAAGGGGAGAAGGGAAGAACGGGAGAAGGGGAGAAGGGGAGAAGGGGAGAAGGGGAGAAGGGGACTCGTGTCAGCCCTGCTGCCCGTGCCCCGTCCTGCCCCGGCGGCAGCACCCGGCCAGGACCCAGCTCCCTTCCCTCCTTCCTCCCCCAGCTCCGCAGACAGCCCCGCTTCCAGCTCAACCCTGGGAGTCCCTTTTCTCCCTTCCCCCCACCTTTTCCTTTCTCTGACGGCAAAAGTTCGCTTTGGCGAGGGGTTCTCCTTCTCCCTTTTATTCCACCTCCCCATTTTACCCCTTTCTCCCCTTTTATCCTCTCTCCAGGTTGCGGGAGAGGTTCCCGATCCTGCAGCGGATCCCCGGGTGCCCGGCACCGGGCACTGCTATCGCTGCAGGGAGCTGGGCAGCGCTCCCGAAAGGCTTCGACCCCACAAATTAAAAAATAAGAGAAGAAAAAGCCAGCAAATCGCCTGAGCAGCCATTCCAAATTGCGGCGAGGTTAAAGAAGTGCTCAACAGGGGGAAAAAATTAATATATATATATGTATAAATGAGGGAGTCAGGGGAGCCGGTTTGTTTCGGATTTCTCGATTTTGCTTTATCTCTCAGGACCGTTTTGAGCGATAGATTGAAGCATCTCTCGGGCTTTATACCCGGCAAGAGCAGTTTTCCTCGCACCCCACGGAGAAGGTGAAGCTGCCGACGTTTTGAAGGATTATTTTTGTCTATTTTTAAAATTTTTTTCCTTCCCCCTTTTTTTTCTTTTTTTTTTTTCTTTTTTTCTTTTTTTTTTTTTTTCCCGAAAGCAGGAATTACCCCAGGACTTAGATAAAGAAAACAAAAAAAACAAAAAAATCCTGGCGGCTGGCGTGAGAGGAGGCGGCAGAATTATCACCAGCTCCTTGATGAGACGCAGGGACATATCCCCGGATTAAAACCGGAGAGATTTACTCCGGCAGGCGCCCGGCTGCTGTCAGTTTAAAGCCGTCCTTGCACCCCCTGCACCCCCCAAAACAAACCCCCCGTGCCCACAGACCCCAGCGGCTGTAACCCCGCACGACACGGCCGCCCCGCACGGTGACATCCCACTCCGGCAATGTGGGGCTCGCGTTTACCCTCACAGGCTCCAAAATTCAAATAGTACCGAGGGTGTCAGACTGCACACGATTTCTTTTCGCCCTAAAGAGAGGGCTACCGCACCCCAAATTCCTCTGAAGAGCACATACAGGCACGCCGAGATGCTGTCCCGCCCCCGTCCGAGCACAAGGCGATGCCCTCCGCATCCCGGGGCCGAGAGAAGCCCCCGGCAGGGTGCTCCCCCTCCTCCGCATCCCGCTCCCTACCTGCCCCTGCCGGAAAAAACCTCCTGGTCTTATTTTCCCCCTTGAAATGAAAACGCTTCCCTCGGCTCTGTAAAAAGAAATTCACATCCCCGGGAGAAGGAAGCGCTTCGCCCCAGCCGGGAGCAAAATGCCGCGGCGGGGTGGGGGTAGAGCTTCTCTCTCCCCTCCTTCCTTTCCGAGAGCCTGTTTGTCCTTTCCGAGAGCCTGTTTCTCCTTTCCGAGAGCCTGTTTCTCCTTTCCCAGTGCCCTCGGGTTGCCGGGACCCCCTCTGTCCCCCCTGTCTGTCCGGGGACTCATCCCGGTGCAGCCGGGGAGCTGGGAGCGGTGTCCGCCTCAGCAGCCCCTGCCCGCGGCACCGACAGGTCCCGGCTCCCCCGCTCCGCACCTGCGGCCCATAAATAATGGAGAAAACAAGCAGGGCCGGTGGTTATTAATTATCCGGTTTCATTAAAATCCGTCACCCGGAGCCCGGTGCCTGTGTACGGACACGTGAAGGTAAGAGGAGCTGGGATGGATGGATGGATGGATGGATGGATGGATGGATGGATGGATGGATGGATGGATGGATGGATGGATGGATGGATTAATTTTCTCCCCTTTCTGCTTTCAAAACGCTCGATGACAGATAATGTGGATTTTTTGACAGCACAAGTCATTCCCATTGCTCCCTCCGGAAACATCCTCCGCACGGCTTGGAGGGTGCAAAATTCTCCTACAAGGCGGGGAAGGAGGAGAGAGACTTAATGCAGGGATGCCGGGAGAGAGAGGAAACTCTCCTCTCGCCCTTCGGCCCCCAGTCCTGCCGGAGCCCGCGACGGCCCAGCCCGGCCCGGCCCGGCCCGGCCGCGGATCCCCTCAGCGGGACCGGGAGCCACGGGGAAGGTGCGTGTCCGGCCCCGGAGAGGAGCCGTCTCCCTCCTCATCCCCGCCTGCCTTAACCACACACCTCTAGGGTAGCTCTGCTTTGCGTTTCTAAGGTAAAAAAACCCGAGAAATATCTGCTTAAAATCGCCCTGAGTAGATTCTGTTAAAAGCATTAATGTTATGCATTATACACAGATATTTTTAATCTGAAGAGATCGAGTACTACATAGTGCTACATGTACAGGGTATATTTTATATTATACATCACATATCAACCTAAAAGAATCAAATCGAATCGGAATTATTCGTGGGAAGAGCACAAAACAGCAGCCATCGACACACGCCTGCCTGCATGAAAATCGCTGTACACAGAGTGATACACAGAGTATGGGTCCGGATATGCAATATAAATATACACAAATATATATATATATTCATATGCACATAGGTACAAAGCCAGGCACAGAAAGGCCCCGCATATCCCTCAGATATAAATCTATTCCCGTCCTGACATTAATATTTCTCATCCCAACTGTGTCAATGCCGTGTCCCATCTCCCAGCCCCGCCAGCCCAGCCTCACTCCTTCAGCCCCAAGACCCACAGGTACAACATCTTCTTCTTCCCAGCTTCCAAAAATCGTTCCCTTACGGAAGGGGGGCTTTCCCCAAGGTCACTGAGAAAACTCGACTCTCCCCTCCATCCACCCCAAGCAATAAAGGGGGGGGTCGGGCTGAGTTTCAAATCCTTGGAGCCGAGCTTCCCGTTCCAATGCCCTCCACGTGCAGAAAAGGAGGATATATTTTTTAAAAAAGAAAGAAGAAAAAAAAAAAAGGAATAAAAAAAAAAAAAAGGAGAAAAGGAGGAGGGTAGGATAGAGGGACACACAAATCGGTGTTCACTGACCTGGGCAGATGCGTTTGATTTTGTCCGGTTCCGCTGGAGCGCTCAGAGCAGGAGTGCGGGAGGAGCGGAGCCGCTGCTGGCATGTCGCAAGCTCTCACCGAGGGGGAAAACCTGGGGGAGCCGCATCCTCCGAACGCCCACCCTTGCCCTCCTCCTCCTCCTCCTCCGGGCTGGGCTGAAGATCAGAGCTCTTCCGGGTTGGGAAAGGGCAGAGCAGGAGTGAGAGGAATATGATGGGCCATTTCTTTACACACCCATCGATGGGGCGGGGAGGTGGAGGTGGGGGGGACAGGGGCAGGGCCAGGGGGACGCGCCAGGTACCGCGGTGTGAGCGTGATGTAACCCGTCCCGGGAGCAGCTGTCAGTGCCGGGAGCCGGGAACGCCGGGAAGAGAGGGGGAAAATGTAATTAAGCGTATGATCATACAAATAACGCCGGGGCTCGCTCCGCTGCGTCGAAAGCTTTCGAGGAAAAGTGGTGACATTAGCGACAAGGGGCTGGTTCTTCTCCTCCGTACCCCCTTTTCCTACCGGGGGGATTTTTAATGACCTTAATCTCTCTTTTTTTTTTTTTTTTTCTTTTTTTTTTTTTTTTTTTTAATTTTATTTTGCGTATGTGTCTGTGTAAGGCTCCACGATACAGACAGAAAAAAAAATAATGGACACGCATCCCCTGGCGCTTTGAGGACGAGGACTGTTCCTCCTCTCCCACTCCTCCTCGGGACGAGGAAGGCTCCCGGCCGAGGGCGGGAGCGCAGCACCTTTACAGGGAGATCGTAGGGGTCAGCCCCAGCCCTGGGAGTCCCGGGGGTCCCCCTCTCTGTCCCCTCCGACTCGCACGGGATTGAACCCCGGGGCCGATGCGGAGCGAAAGGGAAGGGCCGGGGGGATCTGCAGCCCCCTGCCCGCTTCTCAGCCTCCTTTCCCCGGGTGCACCTGGGGGTTTTCGAGGGCTGGGGGTGGAGGGAAGGTAAACATCCCCCTAAAGTGCTGTAGGGGCAGCAGAGGCCAGGGAGCCGGGCTGTGGCCACGCCGCAGACTCCAGGGGATGTCCCAGATCTTTCAGCGATGAGGAGATGGAGGGGGGAAGGGGCGAGGGGCTCTGATTTTCCACATTTAACCCCCCACTCATGTGACTCCCCCAAACCTAATGCTGCAGCCCCAGTGTTCTCCCCCGTTGGCCTCGATCCACGAGCAGATTCGCTTACAAGAAAACTTCCCCAGGTTTTGGTGATGATATTTTTATTCGCTAGGGCTGGGTGCTCATTTCGGAGTGGGTGGGTGGGTGTGTGTGCTGCCACCAAAACCAGACAAGACGTGGAGGACCAGCCTGGGGCAGCTCGGAGGGGGCTTCTCCACGGCAAACACGTCCGGGAATGGTCACTCTCACCTACCGGCATGGGCAGCCACCTCCGAGTGGGAGAAATGGGGGGTACTCCCCACGCTGCACATCTACCCTTGGTGTGAAGATGCTTCCTCGGGAATAAACCTGGAATAAAGCTTTATTTGCAGGGCTAAACCAGGTGCGTGCGGCAGATCCCAGGCCCCACGGGTGGGAGCCCCAGTGGTGCTGGGGGGATGCAGAGCCGCCCTCCCCGGCCCCGCTCCGTGGGACCCGGCGGAGCCCCCCAGGGCACATCCCGGCAGCGCTGAGCCCCGGCACTTCAGAAAGTGGGGCGAAAATTGGTCACCTAGGGGGAAAAAATAAATATATATGTATATACACACCCTCCTGGTCCTGGAGGGATATTGTTGGGTTTTTCTGCTGACGTTGGGAGTTCGCTATCGCTGCTTCTAGAGTGACTCTCTGTGAGGTGAAAGGTAACGCGATCGCCTCCCAATTCTATCTTTAGAAAACACATTCAATTAAGGTAATAACTTAAAGCTCATTAGAGGCACGAAGGGAACCTTCCCAGCGCCAAACACCGATGGAAACAGCTCGGGTACCCCAACGGCGGGGGGAGGAGGATTGAGCCCATCTACCATCGACAAGAAATGTGCCTTTTGCTAAGGAAAGGCTTCGAAAAAGAGGATTTTAAAGCCACGAGGTTTGTGTGGGTTGGACTGAGCCGTGTGGACGAGCCGGGGATAAATCCTTGCGGGGTATGGGATAAGAAAAAAATAAAGAAGAATACAGCTGAAATCATTCGGGGGGTGTTTTCCCCATCACAGGGCTGGGAAAATCCCTGCGGAATCGTCTGCTCCCCAAAACAGTGCTGCGGGAGGGAGACAAGATCAGCCTGGAAGATGATGCCGGATCCCTCCAAAATTGCCCAGAAAAAGGGGGGGAAAAAAAGAAAAAAAAAAAGAAAAAGAAAAAAAAAAAAGGAGGGAGGGAGCTGAATCCAGGCTGTCTGAGGTCTGAGCACATCGTGGAACTGGGGGGGCGAGGTGGGGAAACGAAAATCAAGGAACCTTCTACAAAACCCGCTTGGGAGGACCTCGGGGATGGAGTCCCCGCACTATTGTCTCTGTTCCTCCGGCTGGGGCTTGATGGGGGGCGGGAGGGGAGAGAAGGAATTTGGGCACAGGCGCAGGCGCGTCCACACTCATTCCCCCTCCCGCATCCACCCCGCACCGCGAAGTTCATTTCCAGCCACGGTGGCCGGTGATTCAAAGGTTAAACATAACTAATGAGGCTTTAAATGGCACCTGGGGTTTATCATAAATATCACAGACCCGCCTCGATGCCTGCAGTTGAGGTCCGAACATACATTCAAAGCAATAGTCAGACACCCGGAGGTCACTTAAATAAATACATACACACACACAAAAAAAAAATGCACATACATATTTTTCCGTGTGTGTGTGTGTATATATATATATATATATATATATATATATGGAATATTAATATGGTGTGCGTGTACATATAGATATATATATACATTCCATATATAAATATATGGAATATTTTTTCCTTGTGTTTTCCAACTTGCTAGGGAAGCCTGTGATTCTCCCACTGCATGTGCTTGACCTCAGCTCTTGCTCTCCTCCTGGCACACATTTGGACGGGTATACACCGAAATAAATACCTACACATACACAGACACACACACACAATCGATTTCGGCTCCGCCTGAACCGAGATTTGCAGTCGAACCCTCCCTAAATAAAATCCATACGTTATTGTTAGGGATAACCGCTCTGCCGGCTGCAGAGAGGAGGCTGGGGATGTTTTATTTGCTGTAATTAAACAGCCTCTCGTGTTCTGGAAAGAAAACCCACCCTCTTTGCCCCCACCGCAGGGAAAAGTTGCCAATAATCAATAATTCCCCCTTCGCCGGCTGTGAAAACACACTCTCGGAGAGGTTATTTTTTAATATCAGTGTTGCAATCTGCGTTTCCAAGGAGGGGAAGAAAGCACCTTCCGTCTTGATCTCCCCAAATCAGGCGCTTTGGCATTGATCCTGCGCTTTGTGTGCGCGGAGTATATTCGCTTTAAAACGATTTCCATTAAACGCGGCCGCCTACATTGGTAGGATCGACCTAATGACTTTGTGGGAGCGCTGGGGAGGGACAGGGGGGCCGGGGGGGACCCTCGGAAATTGAAATAATCGCGCCCCCACTCCCTCTTTCCTCCTTCGTCCACATCTTCCATTCACCCAAATCAGGGATTTAGGAATGAAGTCAAAGCCAGACCCCAACAAATAGCCGCAATTGTAAATTCCCATCCGTTACAACCAAGGTGCAAAATATATTTATAAAAATATATAAAACACGTGGAAGAGGAGAATTTTAATTAAATCTTACTGCGGCTCTAACAACATCGAAGTGATATTTCATTCGGAGCCCGCCTCTTGCTTGTGTTTTATAGCGTTTTCTTGCCTCTGACTTTTTTTTTTTAAATATTAGACGAGGTACAGAATTATAAATGACTCTTTCCTTATCTGTGCTGCTCACATATCCAGGATCAGAGGAGCTGATTAAGAAAGAAGTCAGAGGCAACGTTGGATTCATAATGATTCGGAATAATGAATCCTTATCTCTGCTTTCCAGATTATCACCCTTTCAGCTCCCAATGTTTTGTTACATGGGATAATTTATTGCATCTAATACATCACAATGAATCTGATGGCGGAAAGCGATGGGCAACGTTGGGGGAAAAAATTCGTGGGTCCTTATTTTAGTTTAGTTTCATCCTGGGGGCAGCGAAACTGATTTTTTTTTTCTTTTTTAATTGGGAAAATATAAGGTAAATCTGATAATAATAATAAAAAAGAAGTTGGAGGGGGATGATGAGGAGCTTTAATTAGTGTGTCACTTTCAGACTGAAATTAAGAAAATCGACCGGATCTTCTCCTCTCGGTGGCTTCGAGATCCTAATTTTACATTATTTATTTTTTATTTAAGGGGGAGATAATGCATCATAAACATTGAATAAAGCACGGAGCCGGGTTAAGATAAAATACAATTTGCATCTCTCTTCCCCCCCCCCTTTTTTTTTTTTTCCCTGAAAGGGAGGGCTGCCAATAATGTTCATTTTTATTTTTTTCTCCCCGCCCCGTTGCCAAATAAATACATGCATAGCAAAAAATCGATAAGATTTCTGCGAGGAGTCTCTCCCCTCTCTCTTCCTGTGTCTCTGCCTCCTTTTTTTTTTTTTTTTTTTTTTTTTTTTTTTAAGGCATTTCTCATAAACTGGAGAAACTCCGAGTGTTGCTTTGTATGCAAATGAACACTGAGCTGTGTTTCTGGCTGCTGAAATGAAATAGGGGATGGAGGGCGGGGTGGGGGGAAACATTCACCTGAAATTACTGATATTCGTGTGCCTGAGCAGGGGAAGATCTGCTGATATTTTGCTGGATTTGAATGTATTCGTTTGAATCCTTGAAGGGAAGCAGCAGCCGGGCT
This sequence comes from Anomalospiza imberbis, assembly GCF_031753505.1. NCBI lineage: Eukaryota > Metazoa > Chordata > Aves > Passeriformes > Viduidae > Anomalospiza > Anomalospiza imberbis. Next base: position 4,306,852 of record NC_089685.1, on the reverse strand, counting down.
CTGCCTCCTCACCTGCGCAGGGAAAAGCTGCATTTCAAACATTTTCCGTGGCGAATAAACCCCCTTTGCTCCATTCCGAAGGATAAGGGGAGGAGGGAAGCATTCCCACAACAGTAACAACTCAGCCCAAAACTTGATCTCCACAAGAATCACCGCAAGGGTCAAACCCGATAAAGGGGTTTGGGATAACCCCCTCAAAACCCTGCGAGGGGCTGGGGGATGCTCCCGACCCGTGCTAGAGCATCCCCGCCTCTGAGAAAATGGTGCCTAAAATCCTCTTCGTGGTCAGTTTGCTGCGTCTCGATTGTTTTTTGGTTTAGGTGGGTTTTTCCTTCTTTTTCTTTTTTTCCCCCCTTTGTGTGCAGCCACTCCTGATGCTAAAATTTCTGGGGACAGGTGCTGGCAGCTCTGTTCTGCCTTGGTTTAAGTTTCCCTTGCTCCTTCTCATCCCTTCCTGGCTCTCATGGCACAGGGACGGTGTTTAATCATTAACCAGGTCTAGCACGGTCCTTTTTTCCAGGAAGTGAGAGCCGCTTCTAAAATGAGGTTGAAAAATAACTTGTTTTTCCCCTTTGCCTAAAGGGAAAAGCTCCTACCTGGGGTCTGGAGTGGGGGGAACCCCACGCCGCCCCCTCCCCGCTACAGAATTCATCGTTTCACATGCGGTGTTTCACAAATCCCATCCAAACGCTAATCTCGGCTTCCTTACTCTTCCTCCTCCGTATATTCTGTGCAATATTTGTCAAGGAATTTCAAGTATCAATTATAACCGCAATTTTTGATATGCCCCCTCCCCCCCAGTCTGAAGTGTAGATGATTTGATAGGAATATACATATATATAATACCGGTTCTCCCTCAGATGAATTTATTGGACCGCGTCCCACCCTTAGCTGAACATTCAATATTCCAGCATTATCTCCACACTTAAACTCGCTTTCTCCATTTCTGTGCCAAGATAAATTTGCATAATATTTGCAGTTGTAATTAGCTGATGAACATCTCCCAGCCTTCCCCTTTGTTTTCCGCGCGTTTGGTCTTCAATTGATGCCACTTTTGATCTTTAATATTACAGGATCCCGATAGAGCATTTTATATCTTATCTGCAGCGCATGAAAGTCGCGCAGAAAGGGAGTGAGAAGGGGGAAAAAATGGGGAGAAAGGAAAGGGAGGAAAAGGCACTGAACGAAGCTGAACTAATCAGAGTTTCGAAAGGTTGTTTCAGATGCCTGAATCCGCAGTTACGGGCCAAATGAGATAAATGGTGAAATTAGAGCCATTTAAAATAACACAGGGCTCGGTCAGGTGAGGTACCGCCAGCATCTCCAGCATCTCCGCATCACCCGAGAAGGGCGCCGGGGGCTCCGGCGGCGGAGCCGGGCTGGGGACACGGGGTGCCGGGGTGGGGGTGGCAGCGTGTGCGTGTCCCCCTCCAGGCTTGGGGACCGCGGGGGGAGGAGCCCTGACGACTTTTAGGGACGCGAGAACCAAAGTTGAGGTGTTTTTTTTTGTTTTGTTTTGTTTTGGTTTGGTTTTTTTTGTGGTTTTTTTTTTTTTTTTTTTTTTTTTTTTTTTTTTTTTTTTGGCGTGGAGGGGGGAAGGTGTGGGGAAGATGCTTTTCCTCACCCAACAGCTGGGTCGGGAGTAGCCGGTATCCCCCGACCCCCGCCCCCCGGAGCACCTTGAGTGAGCAGCCCACCCTCAGGGTCACCTCCGCTCGCAGAGCCGGGAGTAAAGGATGTTATCACATCGGGAGGGTTATTAAACCGCTAATGAATGAGTGTCTGTGAGACTCTGGACGGGCTGGAGAGACTGCGGGAGGGGGGTCGGGGAGAGAGGAGGCAGAAAGGCTCGATCTTCATGCCAATCTCTGGAACAAATAGCTAACATTTAACGTTTACACCCTGCTTGGCGACGAACTGGCGCTCCACGGACCCCTGATCCAGGCTAAAATGTCCAGAAAGCCTTTGGAGAGAACAAGTTCCTAGCTATCAGGTTCTTCTGATCTCTCTCCTCCTTTCATAGGGCTTTGGTTTCAGGCTGGACTTGTCCAATGTCTGCTTTACCGCTGCGCGCTCCTAAATGAGTGTCAAGGAGGCGAATATCAAATAGCAGAGAGGTCAAGGCGATTTGGTTAACCGTTGGCTGGGCTGATGGCTTTAAACTTGTGTGGGAGGCTGGGGACGTGGCAGGGGGGAGGGAAGGGAAGGGGGGAAGGAGTGGGAGAGGAGGGGAAATAAACCCGAGAGAAGTGAAAGCAAGGAGGGGGAAGGAAGAGCGTGGTGGCTTAGAGAGCCCCCAAAGAAGCCATGGTCAAGGGTTTCACCCTGGTGGAGGGCTGTGGAAACCTTGGGTAGAGAGTTTAGTGGTGGCCCTGGCTACTGTGGGGTGTCCCTGTCCATCAGAGGGGAGTGTGTGTGTTTGGGAGCATTTTGGGAGCATTTAGGTGATGGATGAGTGTTGATGGCTTTCACGTTCGGGCTTGTGCGGGCTGGATCCTGGGTGTTTTCTGTGGGAAGCTGCAGGGTGTGGGTGGGTGCACCCCAGATGAGTGGGTGCAGCCACAGGGGGTGGGAAACATGGGGGATTTTGTAGTGTGTGGTTGGGGGAGGTCACACTGAGTTTGTGCTGGGGGAAAACCCACAGGTGCCTCTGAGAAGGTGCCCTTGTGCAAAGGGTGCGGGAGGGAAGGGCTGAGCCTGGGTGGGGTTTGTGGTCCTGGGGGTGATGCTGGGCACGAGGGCTCTGTGGGCAGGTAGGACAATGCCCAGGTAGGACAACACCATCAGTGTGTTAGGAAAAAGAGGGATGTACAGAAGTATGTTCCTATCATGATGGAATGGCAGGACAAGGCAGGAGAAGAGTCCATGCACGGATGGAACATAAAGGGATGGCTGTAAAGTGACTGTGGCTCTCGCTGTGGAGTGTGGGATGAGCTGTGGGTGTGGGATGAGCAGTGCAGGGATGCAGGATCAATGTGAGGGGCCAGGTGTGAGAGGGACATGCTGGGTGATGGGCACAGGGTAAACCTGGGGCTCTCAAGAGCTGGGTGGCTCAGCAATGTTTTCAGGGGGCAAATCCCTTCCCTGAGTGCTCTTGCACTGCCCAGCACGAGGGCACAGCAAGCAGTGAAGAAACCAAAGCAAAATTCTACTTTGCCTGCAATAAGAATCTACTCAAAATTTAAAAAACAAAACAAAACAAAACAAAAAAAGAGAAATAATTTCCTGGAAGAAAAATTTTCTATTACCGAAGTGGCCAATGAACAGAAGAAATACCCAAGGCCTTTTCCAGCCACATTCCTCAGCTCTGAGGCCACACGAGTCCTCCCTTCCCAGCAACCACATTTTGCTCCTGACATTAGCAGAAAACTCACTCTGGTCCCAGGTAATGTAAAGCTCGTCAGCTGAACCAAGGCAAACAATTGCCATAGGAAATGTGTGCACAGCCACACACGGCTGAGCAGCAGCAGCCCTTGGAACCAGCCGAGAGTTTGCAGTAGCTAAAACCAAGAGGGCTTAGATCCCATGCCCTTGAGTGCACCCCTGGAGGAAGAAATAGAGGTGAAGCCACTGGGGCTCTCAGGATAAAGCTGGAGTCTTTATATTGCCCTGGGTTTTGCATTTTGAATGTGTTATAAGGGAAACTCTTTCCCTGTTGCTCTCCCTTTTGGAGGTAGAGGAGAGACTTCAGGGGGTTCAGTCCCCTACAAGAAAGGGGTGCTATGACAGGCATTTCAATGAAGCCTGGTAAGGGCAGGAGAGAGGATGAGAAAATTTCAGGATCAAATATGCATTTTGGATTATTTAAAAAAAAAAAAAAAAAAAAGAAGAAAAGAAATTTGTTATGGGTTTCATTGACTTGGCTGCTTGGGGCAGCGTGAAGCCCAGCAAGTGTGGGCATCACAAAAGTGTGTCCCAACAGAAAGGTGCCTCATGTGTGTGTTTGGACACAAATGTACAGGGAATGTGTGTGCAAGGGCGGGCTTGTGCACGTGCACACCAGTGATCTCAGATATACTGTGTTTTATAGATATATTTATGTATTCCATAGGAGGCTGAGAGCCCTAGGTCTCTCCACCGTGCCTGCATGCATCCACATACATACACCCACCGAGGCTGCGTTTCCGGAGACATTCTCAAATAGAGCAGTGTAATTTCTCCGCTGATTTTGATTGACATGCTGTCCCTGGGATCATGTGTTAATCCCTTCTTCACTCAAGCCTTTTCATAACTCATTTCTCTCTGCTAGATGGAGACTCTGATGGTTACCGAGGCAACGATGATAGCACTAAGCCATTTCCCTCTCTGCACGGAGACCATTATTCCGCATGCATAGGCCATTTGCAACAAAGGTCGCCACAAAGTCATCCACAACACAGCACACGTTTATTAAACTTTTATTCTTTTTTTTTTTTCCCTCCCCCTAACAGAGAAACTAGCCAGCATATGTACAATATCTCTCACTTTTTTTTTTTTTTTTTTTTTTGAGATCTTTGTAATATAGGTAATAATAACCGCAGCAGATATTATTGTACCCAAAGTCTGTATCACACAGATCAGGGGCTTAGAGTTCCTGGTCTAGAAAGATCATGCTTAGATGGTGAGGTTTTGAACCAATGATTCCTATTTGTCTTTTATTCTCCTATCAAATAGCAACTTTAATAGCAGTTGGAGAACAAAACAGCCGACAGCAATGATATGAGAGAGGTGTGAGGTGAATATTTGAATGTAAAACCCACACAGAGCTTTGCCCTGCACAACCAAGCACCTTCCAAAACCGAATAACCATCAGCAATGACAACCTCTTTTAATTTAATTTCTACCTGGCTCCTTACCTGGGCTTCCTGGCTCTGGGCAAAAGTTGAAGGGGGTCTGTCTTGTGGAGCTGGTCCAGGGTATTAAAAGCTAGCTCTGGCTCTATGAGAACAGAGTTTAAGTGCTGCTGGAAAGGCCCCCTGCTAACCTGAGGTGTCCCTCCCCACCAGTGAGGCTTTGCCCATATGGGGCCACGCTGCTGGATTTTATTTCAGCCCCATCCTTCTCCTCTGGAGACCGAACGCGATGCGACGCTTTGGGACGGCTTTTAGCGAGCAGCCCTTTCCCACCGGGAACACCACGGATGGAGGCACAAATGCCTCTAGGTGGATTCATGGATTTAGCATCGGAGTCAACCTCAGCAATGTTACAGATCCCTGGAGTCTGTGTTTCCCCAGCCCCACCCCCTGCTCTGGTGGGTCTTGCAGCCTGATGGCAGCGGGGCAGGCGAGGGCTGGGCGGCTGCTCGGACAGTCCTGCGGCACCAGGGCTGCTGCGGATGTGAAAGAGGAGGAGAAGATGGCCCACGGTGATAAGCTCCCAGGAAATTTCTATGGTGCCTCCTACTCTTCCCTGTCCAGACAGCTCCAGCTCCGCTCTGGGCTCTTATCTCTCTGTATTGCTGCACCTCTCTGGCCTCCCTCCTACAGAGTCCTGCTCAGCTTGGTGCAAACACACTCCTAATTGCACTGACCTGCCCCAAAGCCCTGATCCCATCTGCCCTCTCTGACTCCCATCACTGGCTTCACTGGTTTTAACACCTATTTCATTTAAATGCTCCATGCCGCCTCTTCAAAGCCCAGCCCTGGCTATTCCACTGCTCCTCCCTTTATCTTCAATTTGGAAATTAAAAAAAAAATATAAATTGACAACCTTTAAACGTTCAGTTTACTTTCCTGGATACATGGAGATGCTTAAATGACTGGGAAGTCCACAAGAGCCCAACCTCTGCAAGCGCACGAAGTAAGTCCTGTGTTTGGAGATGCATCTAAAGGAAAACACCTTCAGTGAGTAACCATCACTTGGAGGCAGCCACAGTGGTTTCCAAACCAGCCCCTGTGCTTGCTTACAAAGTGTCTGTTTTGCAAGACATTCAAGTAGTCAGAGACAAACAGGAGCTGGGGTTAAACCTCCCAATTTGCCATTTATCTGGAGAATCACTTTCCCACTGAGGTACAACCACCACAGAGGGGGGTGAAACACCACTGCTCCAGCTGGCACACGGGAGGCTGGCTTATGGTGGGAAGTGGCTCCTCTGCCGAGGGACTGATTTAGCACAGGTGTTTGAAGAAAGCAGCTGCCCTGGATCCACGGGGGTTGGTGTCCAAAGCCTGTCACTTCTACCTTTGTGAGCTGATGTGGAGCCAGAGTGAGAATTGTTCCACTAGTGGGGGAATCTGAGAGGGATTGATCCTGCAGACAAGGTCCTTCTTTCAGGAGGAGGCACTGTCTCATGGCACTTTTCACTGAATTCCCAAACCATATCCAGCCAATCTGAATAAAAGACTGTTACCTGTTAGACCCTTTTCCCCAGCCCCTGCACCATCCAGCACCTTGGCTGCTGTTGCATCACTTCTTTCATGGAAAGTCTCCAGCATATGTGCCTTGATACTTAAAAAATGAGAGAAAAAAAGTATTTCTCATTATTTCTGCTCATAATGAGCTCTCCTGTCTCATTCAGGGATGCTTGAGGCCAGGAATTGCACAAGGATATTCACTTGTGATGCAGCCCTGGGACGGTGCTGGGACTTTTGAGCGAAGCATGGCAGGTATTTCCAAGCCCCCTGCACTAATTGATGGGCTCTCTATATATCATGCCAGATAAAGGGCTCTTGCACAGTAAATGCTGATGTTTAGAACATCCTGATAGTGTTTTGTTAACAAGAAGATAACAGGAGAGCAAGATACGTTTGTTGAGCTGCCTATAGATAAACCAAATAGGGTCTTTGTTAAGTTTTCATGACTGATGGCAGGTACTAAGTGCGATAAATAATACCCCAGGTCCTGATTGGAGCTACTGTAGCACAAATTCCAACCCATGGCACTGACCTGTGAGGGGGAATGGAGGGGTTAAAGGCTACAGGAGTGAAAACCTGGGATTTTTTTTGGGTGTCAACCCTTTTTTTCTGAACTGACAGTGGTCTGCTATGGCTTTTGCAACATCCCAGCAAAGTGGTGCCCACCAGAAAAGCAGGAAATGAAAAAGCTGTTGGTAATAAGGTATTTATGGAAGTAGAAGGGCAGAGAGAATACAAAAATATACAAGGAGAGGGTGCTGCACTGGATGGCAGCAGTCTAAGATCAGTGGTGACCTGTTCTCTGGGGCTCTTCACCAGCTCATCTAGGATGGGTTGCCCCAAGAATCTTTGGAAATGGAGGGTGAGAAAGGCTGTGTTGCAAAATCCCATTGAGCAGATCCCAAGCATCCTTCTCCCCCCACCCCAGGAGGATGCTGAGTCAAGGCAGCACCCACCTCCCTCCCAGGTTTGCCTGCCCAGGGTGCTTATTAGCACTTCTTCCCAACCACCTGCTAATTGCAAGGTGGGTCACTGCCAGCCCTCTTACAAAAGACAGAATTGTTATTGAGAGGTGATGGGGAGGCCCTGAGTCATTGAGAAGAGGAGCCATGGGGTCTGCCCACGATGCTCCCCAGTGGTGTCCCAAAGGTGTCCCCTCAGATGCTCCAACCTGCCAAGGCCAGTGACAGATCCCCAGCAGGGGGAGAGCTGCTCAGCCAGGCTTCCAAAGCCTACAGCTGCAAAACCTGTCCAGGTTTGGAAGCCAGGCCATGAAACACCCCAATGCCTCTCAGGTGTTGAAAAGGATTATAATTACAGTATCTTCAGCACCATCTTCCCTGAGAAGTCAGTAATTTGCTCCCCTTTTGTTTGTTTTCTGCTGCTTGTCTCATGTCTTGTTTCCTTCTTCTCGTGACTTTTAGGAGAGGAGGCTGCAGGAGCTGCACTGGGCTGATGCTAAAAGCACCCATGACCCTTGGGTTGGTGCCTTCCTGGTGCCGCCTGCTAAGGAAGAGGAGGAGGAAGGCTTTAAACTTGACTCCATGGATTAACACCTCTGGGATGCTGTGATTCTCAGCTACTGTTCTGATGGAAGTGAAACAAAAAAGCAGCTGGGGCACCCCCAGGCTGGTGCTGGTTTTGCACAGGAGCTTTGATGCCCAGCTGGGTATCATGTTTTGGCTCCCTAGAAACTGGGAATGAGGAGCTCAGTGTCCTCCTTTTCACTTAAGAATGGGATGGGTCTGTGAGGAGTTTGTACAGTTTGGGTTTTGTTTTTCTATTTGTTTTTAAAACTCTTAAGGAGATGTGAAGGGCTGGAGAAGAAAGCACTGAACTGTGTTTGTGTGGTGTCCCAAATTATTTAAAAAAATACCTGGACTAGCCCTGCTCCTTGCCCAGGGAGAGACCAAGAGCTCCTAATTTCTAGTCCTGCTTCAGAACCAGGGCCATGCCAAACCCAGTCTAAATCCAGAAAAATCTACAGTTCTCCCCAAGCAGAAACACTGAAAGAGGATGGAAGCTTTGCACTCAAGGCTGGACTACACACATTTAAACACTCAAAACCTGGAAATTAATGGATGGGGTGGAAACTCTGCCCCATAACTCATGGGGAAGATCCTAAATTTGCATTTCACAACAACATGCAATGTGGGACTCTGTGCTTCCAAGCCAGTGCTGGGCTTCAGAGCCAGCCCAAAGCGATGGAGAGATGTAAATGAAAAGCTAGTGGATCTTCCTGAGACAACTTTGAACAGGCATCCAAAAAAATGAATGTGTTTTCTTCTAATTAGGAGTGTTCGTTATATCACATTGTGATCTACAAAACAAGCCACATGCCAGTTATTGCTGGTACAAGCACAACAGTTCTGACTGTGGGAAAAAAGTATTTCCAGGCATGTAGGACACAAAACGTACTAAAGGCATTTTAATGACACTTTAATTAATCTCTAGGCATAGGTTAAATAGAGAATATCTAAAAAGGTGTGTATGTGTGTGGGGGGTAATAACGAAAGTTAGGACTCAAATCAAAAGATGCTTTAGTACCTGCATATGTTATTAAATATAATTATATTCATTTAAAATATCCCCACACACAAAAAATGGTAAACTGGAATGAAGGTTGCAAGCAAATCTCAGTAAATCAAGGCTGACAAAAAAATGTATCAAAAGAATGCTATGATTATCATATGAACAAAAACAAACCTGAATAAATTTAGAGTTAAGGTGAGACTTAAGAAAAGAAATCCCAAGGTGCTAGGTATGGAAAATTACCCAGTGAAGGCAGCTAAACCACTTCAACTCAGAGATGGGTTACAACAGCCTAAAGAAAAAGCAAGTGTGGATTTAGAAACACATTATCCTCAACCAGGACCACAGAAATGGAAATGCCTTTCTCAGATATCTACTGACTGATAGAGTTTATTGCAATGATTTGGGAGACTCTCACTTCCAGGTTGCTCACCAGACCACAGTCCTGTCTGTGCAAACACTCGTGACAAATCAACTGGGCTGTCTGCAGAGGTGCATCTTTTGGTTCAGGAAGAAATAAACCTGATTTTACCCCAGATCACCACTTCCTGCCCAATTCTTGCAAGGGCTTTTCTGAGCTCTACTTGCAGCGTATCCCAGCTGTGGTTAGAGGTGCGTCAGGCAGCCTCGGGGGGAGCCCATGCACAGACATCTCCCCGTGCCTTTGGTTTGGAAGGACCTTGCAGAGGGATCCAGACTTTTGCATGTCTGTTACAGGGAGATCTTGGCTGCTGAGCTCTATTTTTGGGATAAAAACTCAACGTAAACTTGTGCACCCAGTGACATGTTCATATAAAGGTGCCTGGAAAAGGACCTGGACAGGTACCCAAGAATGAAAGAGCCTCAAAGGTGTATTCTGCAAGAAATGTCACTATTAAAGCAAGGATTAGCTGCTAGAGGGGACATCAGGCTTAGAAAGCAGAAGAAAATTTCCCTTCTCGTACCATCAGGTGACCCCTCTGCAGACACTGACCCTCTTGGCCTCAGACAGCTCCGGCACCAGTCGTCAGCTTGGCGTCGATGGGAGCTCAGAGGTGCCTGTTCCCATCCTGGCTGTGCCCCCGACGTGCTCTGTGACCTGGCACAAATCACGTCACCGCCCTGCTTTGGTTTCGCTGCTCGTAACGCCAGCAGAAAACAAATCAGTCCTTGTTCACGGAAAGTGAGGGATGCTCGCCCGGCCCCAGGATTTCTCCAGGCACATCTGATGGGAACTGCCACAGCTTTTGAGTCCCTAAGCCATTAAACAAATACCAACGCTGAATAGTTACCTGGTTTTATTGCCGTCTCCCAGCAATCACCGGGGACACCCAGCTGCCTTGCCCAAATGCATGTATGGGAATGGCAAGGTGGGATGTGCTGCACCAGGATGGGACATTTGACTGGATATGTCAGGTAACAGAAGCATAAAATGGTTTGGGTTGGAAGAGACTTTGAAGATCAACCTGTTCCAACCCTCCTGCCATGGGCAGGGATACCTTCCACTAAACCGGGTTGCTCCAAGCCCCATCCAACCTGGCCTTGGACACGTCCAGGGACGGGTCATCAACTGCTACTCTGGGCAACCTCCCAGTGCCTCATCAGCCTCACAGTCAAGAATAATATCCTCATATCCAACCTAAATCTACTCTCTTTCAGGATAGAAAGTTTGGAAGATCCACCTCCAGAAAAGGTTAACAGGCAGTTGTCTTGCACAGAGGGGAAATGTGGTGTCAGACAAGTGAAAGTGAGGGACCCATTGCAAGCAGCAGGACACTTCTGATTGAGAGAAGGATAACCCAAAATGGAAGTAAACAGCTAAATTACTATGTTGTTGCAGAAAATCAGTGTACCTTGGGGGAGGCAATGCCAAGAGCGTGTTCAGCTCTGAAACTATTTTGCAACGTGTGCATCCAAGGATGGATTCATATCAGAGGCCTGAGCAATGTGATTTGGCAAGTGTTAACTCCATGACCAGTGCATGCCATCCAGAAGCCAGAAGAAAAACAAAGATGTGATGCAGCTCTGCAGCCATTTAAGCATGGCTTTAGTAAACAGAGCGGGTTTAACACTCACCAGAGCCTCAGGCACGGGCTAAGGCACTGGCTCCTCCCTCCACCCACCTGCACACTCAGTGACTTGTACAAAACTTGGCCTAGTCAGAGTTCTGGAAATTAATCTGGTCCCCCCTGTGTCTCTGCACCACCCTCCTTCCCTGACACCAAACCAGCACGCTTGGTTCTGCTCATAAACACCACCAGACCACCAACCAAGACCAACTGAAAACAAGGAGCCAGGCGGGTATCCCAAGATCTGTACCCTGTTAAAATCCCGAGGAATGCTTTCCAGAGAGCTGGTACAGCACACCTTTGCCAACACGGGCACCTGGGTGTGGGAAGAATGCTGGCAGGGCGATGAACTCATTAAGGTGGAGCTCTGTCACCACCTCCTGCAGGAATCCGAGATGAGTCCATCGCTGCGCCGTATCCTTGTGCAAGTGGGTGTAGGAAGGATCAGTCACTGGAGCTCCGCGCTCTCCGTCTCTACGCGCCGGAGTCAACGCCACCAGGAGAAATAGGAGCCCTTTCCATGTAAGCGAACTGATCCGGCTGATATCAAGTGACTCATTAAGGGCTTACAAAACTTAAGTAGACCATAGTGTTGCTCTCTAGTAGTGGGAACTTCTTGGCTTGAGAGGAGGATTTGATACCAGCCAAAAGCTCACCTTGGGCCTTGCCGGCATTAGCAGCAGCGGATCTGCCCTGGGAGGTGCCTGCAGGAAGTTGCAAACTGCTCCTGTTTTTACTCTAAAGAATTAAGTTTTCCAAAGATGCTGGGCAGGAAGGTCTGGCCCTGCACTTGCAAATGATGAACACCAAAGCCTGAAATGGAGGTGAAGAGAAGTGAAGGTGGAATCCAGCTGGACAAATACATCTACTCTGTGTTTTCTCAGTAGCTTAAAACATTTCACCCTCTGCTCTCCCCTTCATCCTACTCCCATCCAAGCTCTCTGAAAGAATTAAAATATCCTATGTTGATTAGATTAATTAGAGACAAATGTACACACAGATAGTGATTGGACATGGCTTTAAACTAAGAGAGGAGAGACTTAGATTAGTTGTTAGGAAGAAAATTCTTGATTGTGAGTGTGCTGAGGCCCTGGCACAGGTTGCCTAGAGAAGCTGTGGCTGCCCCCTGGAAGAGTTCAAGGTCAGGTTGGATGGGGCTTGGAGCAACCTGGGATAGTGGAATGTGTCCCTGCCCATGGCAGGGGGGTTAGAACGAGTTGATTTTTAAGGCCCCTTCCAACCCAAACTATTCTATGATTCTGTGATTCTATGATTTTCCAAATAGCTAAATAGAAATCTTAAACACATCTGAATTGGAATCACTGTGACTTGGGTGCACAGGTCAAAACCAGCCCATCCTTATGGTTTCCACAGAAGTGTTTTTGTAGCCAAAATTTGCAGACAAGAGAAACCACAGACACAGACAATCAAATGGAGTAGGATCTGCTTCTAAAGAGGTTGGTAGGCAGATGTTTTTCCCAAGTCTAAGGGATACAAGGGTTTTGCAAAATAGATCCTTGTGATCTGATTAACGTAAGTAAGTGACGTCCAATAAAGGTTAAGTGGGTGCACAACAATGGCTGCTTGAGCTTTGCCATGTTTGCTACGAAACCTCCAGGCAGACTTAAAAATCACCCCAGACAGGATGGGCTTGTGGCACATGAATGTTTACATTCAGTGAATTTGGAAGACACTTCTCCATTGCAAGCTTCCCCAAATTCAAGCATTTTCATCTGACTCTCTCACTGGCTCAGCTCAAGTCATCACACAGGTCATGGTTATATTCCCTAAACATCATCTCATGTATTAGAGAGCTACAGCTCCTTCAGTGGAGTCCTCAGCATGAAATCGATGAACATCCTTGCTTTGGGAAACCTTTTTTTTTTGGTCAGCAATCCTGAAAACAAAAAATGCAGCATTTAGCCAGACAAGACTGTGAGGGCTGGAGGGATGTGGTTTCTCCTGAGCCGTGGCACTGCAAATCCAGCCTTTTAGAGAGTAGGTGGCACTGAGAGCCAATGGTTGGGTCAGGTTATTAGATATCAAGGCAAAGTCCTGGATTTTGGGCTTGACTGATCATCTGTCTTTGCAGAAAATACAGAGAACAACAGCATCACTTCATCTGCAGCACCTTAATACATGCCAGCTCCAAGCACCAACGCAGACATTTCACAGCCCACAAGGCTCAGAGAAGGCAGCTATTGTACGAATTATGAGAGGCGTTTTTTGACGTCCCCGAAGTAATTTTAAGCAAGAAGCTGCTTCTCAGATAAACTCCACCAGATATCCCTGGAAGCAAAGAAGAGCTAGTAGGAGAATAAGGTCTTAATGTGAGCTCAGCTCGGCTCCTTTCACAAAAAAGCTCGAAATCAGTGGACGAAAAGAGAGTTGGTTTCATGTTGGAAAAGTTATTGGAAGAGGGTCAGGTAAAGCCTGAAAAGCTAAAGGATCTCTTTGGTTCTGGAGGGTTGTAGATGGTTTCCAGCTCCCAACCTCAATAAAAACACATTTTCAGCCGAGGAGCAGGTTCAAGGACAGTTCTGTCACTGGGGAAGCTCCCAATGGCTCCATAGTTTTATCCAGCCCTTGTGAAGGGTGTTATTGTTATTTAACCCATGGGAATATCTGGGCTTCACAGAGCAGGAAACGTTATCCTCCTCCTGTGGATGGAAACTGGGACACGCTCTGATCCTGCACCTAAACACACCACGGCAGAACTGAGAACTGTGCCCAGCTTTCTTGGTAGCAAGACCAAGTTTGTCCCTTTGAATCTATGCAGTGGTGACCATGTAAACAAGAAAATCTTACAAGCAGATGTATATCCCTAAAAAGACAATTCTTACAGCATTTATGAAAAAGTGCTGTAAATTACAACTCAATTAAAAATAAGCAACTGCACACTATCTCCTGTCCATAATTCCTAATCAATTTATGTAAAAGGAAAATAAAAATTCTATTTTTTTTTCCAGATCTGGATGCCAAATAAAAAAAAAAAAATCCACTGCAAACAGTGCCCAGTCCCACACCTGGGGAGGGATCACCTTGAAGGAAGAAGCATGAAGGTCACCTGCACACAATTAAGTAGCAGTGGCATTGGAGGCCCCAGGTGACACCAGGGCTGGTGACATGCCATCAGACTTGTCATTAGTCCCACAGTAAGCAAATGACAGGCACAGTGAGATGCTGGCTTAGGGAGGAATTGACAGGAAAGACTTTGGAATTTGTAAACCAAATTCCTGCTCATGATAGCTGATGAAACCTAAATTTTTGTAAATGTGTTCCAAGTCTACTTCTCTGTCATCCCCTCGTTTAGGCAATAAAATAAATTATTTTCTGTTTGGTTTTGTAAAGCTGTTTTGTAGTCATTATGGGAGCATTCATATTGAAAACAGGGAGTTGTGTTCACATGAAATGATTTTCTCATTGTGTTTTACAAATATTGCACCAAACCTCAACTGTGAGCACGTTTGGTGTCACCATGCTGGAATGGAGTCCCCGCTTCCTCAAGGCACCCAGCAGCTGTCGATCTGTGTTGGCTTTGGCACGGGCCACCAGACACCTGAGTTAAGGGGCCGGGACTCTGGAGCAGACAAGAACTAGAAGGAAAATTTAAAGGGTGCTGCCAAGGGGGAACAGATGGTCTGGAAGCCCTCAGCTCTCCTCTCTCTCTGTGAGGAGTATCACAGGATTTAGAGTCCTGGTGCAAAAGGTCACCACATAAGCATCTTACAACCATAGAACCCTAGGATGGCTTAGGTTGGAAAGGACCTTAAAGATCATCTGATTCCATCCCCTCTGCCATGTGCAGGGACACCTTCCACTAGACCAGACTGCTCCAAGCCCTGTCCAACTTTGACATGGAAAGTTCCCAAGGATGGGGCATCTACCATCCCTCTGGGTAACCTGTTACAGTGTTTCACCACTGTCATCATAAAAACACTTTTCCTTGCACTCACTCTGAATGAACCCTCCTTTTGTTTTGTCTTACCACCACAGACCCTGTTAAATAAAAAGTCTGACCCCCTTCCTTCATCCACTGCAAACCTGGAAGAGGCTGAAGCAGCACCTTGGAGGGAAAGCACCCTTGGCTCAGCTGCCACAGCTCACGATTAAAGGTTTCTGCTCACAAGAGCCAGGTATGAGCTGTTTGCTGGCTGTAAATCTCCCGTTACAGCCTCTTCTGCCATACAGCACACATGGATTAATAGCAGCTTTCTACTTTTGAGGTTACAGCTGATCCAAAAGTCCCCAGAAGAAAGGGTGAGTTTCCTAAGCAGCATGACTGACAAGACGGCGAAGAGGGAGTTTATTCAGAGCATTATCTAATTCATTCCCCAGTGAAGGAAACTCATCTACTTTTGAGACTTAAAACTTCTAAAGAAAACTGCTATGATCTAAAGAGATTGGCCATAAAACTATTTGTATTGAAAACTTAGCCAGCATGCCTTTAGTGAACTTCATTCATTAACATTCTTCCTGGCAAGGTTTCCATATCTCAGCGTTCATTTTATACTTTAATTTGGTTAGTAGGTCTTTGTTTAATCGTCCTATTGAAAGGAGAACAAAGAAGGTTTAGGTGATACAGTGAAGTAATACACTATATTTTATCTCTGTAAAGCCCAGACAAAGTCAGCAGGCTCTGATACCCTCCGATTTGTTTTTTTTTTTTTTTTTTTTTTTAATTCCCTTTTCTTCCAGGACATTTGGAATCACAAATCAGTTGCAGAGCATAAAGATCCTCACTGTACTTAGCTGTGGACACCTTCAGAAGAGAAACACCTTGTCAAGCAGAGAAATGATGCTCTGAGCACAACATATAGCCCCAGAGGAAGATTATCTTGGGAAAAGGGCACTCCCATTACTTCAGGGATGGATGCTCTGCCTTTATATCTATGTCTTCCAATAAAAATCAGTAGCCAAGATAGTTTCTTCCATTTCTGACCACTGTGCTTACTGTCTCAATATCAACTCCATGTTTTTTTCTGGATGCAAAGCTCATTACCAAGCTGCAATTTTGCCTAATGACTAACCTGCTTCACAGCCAGCACCCAGCACAGCGACCCACAGGCACAGGCTACCCTGGATAAAAAGGATAAAAACGATTAAAAACTCTCCAAACGGAGCTGCTCCCCAGCCCCAACACCGGCCATGTGAGTGGGGAGCTCCTGGGCTGCTGTAAACTGACACAGCTCCAACTGACTCCCAGCTGACTCCAGATAAAAATCTGGCCCCAGAGTAATGGCAGGATTCAACAAGCTTTTCTCATGGAATAGTTTTTGTGCTCTTTTCTTGAATATTTACGACCCATCCTCACTGTCCTCCTTAAATCCACTACACACAGTGCATCCATAAAGGAGGAAAATTGTACCTGTCTACTCTTTATAGTGCAGCAGATGGTGAGTTGTCTCCTCACTGAAAAATCTTTAATTCTTTACTTTCTAAACTCTACACCAGTTCTACTCCAACCACCCAGCTGCAGTGCCCTATACTGACACTTCTCTTGATGAAGCTGCATTTCAAGGCAGGAAAACCATTCAGAGACTTGGTGGTGGCTCTCCCATGACATGCAGTGAGCAAACCAACCTCCAGCCCACCCACCGTGCCCCCTTCTCATGGATGGTGGTGTCCAAAACACAAATCATAAAAGGACTCATATCCCAACCCCAAAATCAAGCAGTGGCTCTAGGGAGCAGCCCCAACTGCTCCCTCACTTTCCATACACCAAGTTTATGGAGGAGACACCCAACCTGTGAAGTTGCCAGTGGCAAATACAAAGGTCTTGGGAAGGAGCTGGGCTTGCTCAGTGCTGGGTGGGGCCAGGGGCTGTAAAGAAGGCCCAAGCCACATTGCTGCTCAGGGATAACCATTTCTGGAATGATTATTCATTAAAACAACTGATTCCTGGCCCCCAGCAGCATAAGTGAAAGGGAGGCAGGCTCAGCACCAAGCGTGGCTTCAAACTGATGACCCAGAGGTGAAGGGCCCCTTCTCCCGTTACTAATCCCCTCAGCCACACAAGCCTCCTGAAAATGATGCTTTGGTTTTATTGCCACGGGGGTCATTTATAAAATCATAAAAGCCAGGTTAGGAAATCAACCCAGCAGCAGCAAGGCCAAGCATGCAGAGAAAGAGCTGAACAGCCATCGAACAGGGTAAGTTCAGCCCTCCCATGGCATCCTGAGTAATTCAGCTGATTAAATGTGAGAAGTTCTGACTCATGGAGAGGAGGAGGAAATGCATGAACAACTTATCAAAAGCTAACTTCTTTATTATTGCAACCAGAAATGACCAAAGATGGTGTATTTTGTATGTCTGCACATTACATGTGGAAAAAAACAAAAATCAGCATTGCAACATCCAACAATTCAAAATAAAATAGAATAAAAACTCAAACCCAAGAACTTTCTTGACTGGTAATTAACAGGGACGGAATATAAACGAGATGGCATTGAACAAAGCAGGTAACAGTGCACTTTTAATAAACCAATTTCATCCATATCTCCACTGATTTGCAATTTAACAGTTCTATCAGCAAAGCCTCATTTCCCTAACTAGACTGGTACTTTTAAAAACATGACTAATTCACTCTCATTAATATCAATTTGGAGGCATTTAAAAAATAACTCTTAATATCTGCACAACAGGCTAAAGGGTCATATTTCTCCAACATCAGACGTTCTCACTGCATTGGTTTAAAATACAAATATCCCCAAATTAACCAATGCAATCCAAAATTGATTAGAAAACAAAAGGCATAAATTGTTTTCAAGATTTATTCTTACTTAGCTCTGAGACCCATTGCACTACAATATCTAACACTGACTTTGAGTTTCTTTGCACCTTCCCCCCACATTTTCAACGGGGAATGTGACTGGGATCCAGTTTACTGGTCTTTCCAAGGGGATGCACAAAGCAGAGGAACACACCTGCATCTCCTCTACCTAAATACAATGCTTTTGGCAAACTCACTAACCACTTGTTTAAAAAAAAAAAAGGAGAAAAAGGAAAAAAAAAAAGTCCGTTCCAGCTACAGATTAAAATGCTGTAGCTGCCACCAGAAGTGCAGAGCCCCCCTGGCCTAAGCTCCCAATTCAGAAGGCATTTAAGCACATGTATAACCAAGTGTGGGAACAGGCTCCTTGAAGGCAATAGGATTACTCACTTCTTAAGAAGTTACCACATGTTTAAGTATCTGAATCAAGGCCTAATTACGGTGCTGGCCACCTCCTCGTGCACGCACAGCTGGGGCAGAGCTCACCAATCCCTCACAGCCATGAGGACAGGCGTTTGTCACACGGGCTTTTAGTAGCTGCTAGGTTTGTACTCTCGGGCAAACGACAACAAAAATCCTCAAGCCCTAAAAAATAATTAAAAAAAATTACTTTATAAATATCAGCTATTTACACGTGTGAAAATCTTTTAATGGGAAGTGTTTTTACACACTGATGAAATGTACAAGCAATGAAAAAGTTACGTTGACAAAGACTTTAAAAAAAAAAAATAAACAAACCAAAAATCAAAGTATAAAATATATTACAGGTCCACTAAAAGAAATTCACACGGAAGAAAAAAATTGACACAATAGAAACTTTTTTTTTAAAAAATAGAAGATATATCACAAAAGCTTGAACATGTTTATTTTATGTTAGTACTAAAAATCAAGGAAAAAAGCTTCATATATTCTCATCACAAAAATATTTACCAGCCACTTTTTATTTCCACATTATGATTATCTGGCTCAGCAAGAGTCGAGGCTGAACTGTATCCAGACTACAGAAATCATTCCAGAAGGTTGTCTCGGTTTACAACTTACTGCAATTTACATTTTCTCCTCCTCTCAGCACCTTACTGCAAAGGTTCAAGAGGGATTAATAACAAATCGAGAAGGAATAGGACAGATATCTGTATTTACAACATTCATCCGTGTTGCTGCCGAGCCACAGGAGCGGGAGCGGTCCCAGGAACCAGCGAAGCCTTCGCGGCGCTCTGTGCAAACTCCCCGTGCCAGAGGAAGGAAACAGCATCAGAATGGACCAAAATCCAACGCCCTGCGCTCGGACGGTCTGAGAAACCCAACAGCCCCCGACCAAGGGCATCCCCTCGGCCCTGGTTCCCTGCAGACACACAAACGGCCCTGGCAGCCGCGGGGGACGCGGGCAGGGTGGATCCCTCCCGCAGCCGAGTCGGGGCAGGAGGCGCCGCGGTGACCGCACGATTTCAGTCCCCTGCCAAGCCTTCAGTGTGCCCTGTGCTTCCTCTTCTTGTGTTTTTTATCCTTCCTTTTGTTGGCACACTTGGAGCAGAACCACTGCATCTCTTCTGGGGGTGCAGCCGTAAGCCCAACGCAAGGCCTGTGAAGGACAGGAAAATATCACATCATCTCAGTGGAGTAACAATGCTTTTGTTTCTTACTCCAAAAAATGCAACTTTCCAGTGGGAGACGGGATCTGGCCTTTGAATTAATACAGCAATTATCAGTATCTTAACAAATATAATGATCAAAACCTCAGATACCTAAAAAACAATGATTGAAACCTAAGAACTCTTGCTTTGAAACAAAAGAGAAATATCAAAAGGATACTCAAATAAAAAGTGTTACTTTAGTAGAAAATATGAGTGCACTTTCAGGTGTAATAGACTAGATTTAAAATAATTTCAAATGCTTCTTTAACACATCTGCAAAAACCCTTATGATTTTATGTAGCTTTAAAAAAATTGCCTAAAAAGTGATTAATTTCCCCTAACCTTTTTTGTAAGAGTTGACATTTATATTACTGTTCATACAATGCTTCATAATTTGAACTGTCTATCTGTATACACTGTGCTCATAATCCTGTAGTTCTCACAAAATTACCGGAATCAGCAATATTTCCCAGCAGTTTCAAAAACAACCGTTATCACCAATGCCCATTAATTAAAAAGTAACTCTCCTTCACAGCTTAAAATCTGCCTTTTCAAATTTCAGAGCAACAGAGATAAAAATATCTTCCAGATTATTAAATTGGACACAGTAAAGCTATTTAAATATTCCCAACGTCATGAACTATTAGAAAAAAAAAAAAAGGTTTTTTAATAATATAGCCCCAATCTGCCAGGCACTGGCAGAGCAGGATGGATGAGAGGAACTTACCAGTGATACCAATCATCGCAGTCATCACAACCTATCATTGGACTGCCATCATCTGGCTTGTTACAGCCAGGACAGATCCAGATCTGGTTACCCCACTCGTCTCGGATCTGGTGCAAAGAAAAGCAAAGTTAGCTGGTTTTCAGGGCTAAGCAGGCAGGAAAATTGACATTAAAAAAAAAAAAACAACAACAACAACAAAAAAGAGGTTTCTTGCTTATCTGGCTAAGCCATTCAGCAGCCCCTGTTGTTATGTGTGAATTCTCTGATCATGAGAGCTCAGTGTTACGTCTTAATTGATTTTCCTGCGCTGCTCATGATGACAAAATCATGTATTTTCCTGCACTGTCCTGTAAACCAGTAAAGCCAGTTACACCACCCAACCTAAGCACAGGCATTCACACACAGAGCCAGGGCTTAAGGACACAATTCCCTCTCTGTCTATACTTTTAAAATTGGACCCTGTTAATGGCAAGCAGGAGCCACGGCAGCCTCCCGCGTAAGATAACAGTTCTTATGTGCATGTAAAATATACAGCGCCGTGTGTATATATTGCTGCATTACTTATTAGCCAAAGTCTTCAACTCCAACGAGCTGATAAGATCAGGATATAAAAAAAGTTGTTACTGAGTAACTTTCCATTCCCCTTATGACATTTATGTCGCAGTACAATTTACTAAAGGGTAAATGAAACAAGAAAGGCAGATCATTTACAGTACTGGGCAGCTGCTCACCGGGTTCATCATATGCATTTTTTTAATGTTTATATCCTGCTTGACCCATTGTTTGTATTTTTAGATTTCCAGTGGTTCTTGAACAGCTCTTTGCTAAAAACATACACGCAAAATGTCACAGAATCCACCTAAAGGAGCGCAATTAACAATACAAAGTACAAAACGTCTGGGGCATTACCCTGACTCCATCACTGCTTTATGAAGATTTGCACATTATCGCTGAATCTCAAAAGCAGAAACTGTTCTGTTCTCAGCTTTTGTGCATTTACACATGTCTCAGACAATAACTTTTCGCTATCTGTACAGCTTACAAACACAATATTAGAAAGTAGCAGATGAAAAGCCCCAAATGTTCTTAGTAAAAAAAAAAAAAAAAACAACAAAAAAAAAAGCCACTACAACACGGTGGTCTGTACATCTTACACCACTTCCTGAAAAATCAATAGGAATGTACCAGAGCTGCAACCAACACATCACTCTTCCCTGATTCTTCCTAAAGCCTTGAATGTTTTTGTGGTTTAAAACTCAAAAATACAAGTCCCAGGAATATTTCCCTTCCCAACAGAAATACAGAGCAGGCACTATCATAAAATTAACTCAATTTCCAAGCTGATTGATTGCAATAATCATTCCTATCTACCATCTAATCTCACATCTGCAAAGTCACTTTAAGTTGCTAGACAAGCATCTGCTCCCCAGGTGAAATGTCTGGGCTCAGAGGGAAGAGGTGCAGAGGCATTTTGGTGGGATAACCCTGCTGGGGAGAGAGGGGATGCTGTGCAATGGTGCTGCGGAGAAGGGATGCTGTGGGATGTTGGGCTGAGGGCTATAAAACCTGCCTGAACACCTGGCTGCACCTTGATCATCCCCCAAGCACAGGCACCTCATTTCTGGTGCTGCCTGTTTTGGGCACTGGCCCTGCCAGGTGTAGGCAGCACTGCCAGATGTTGTCCCATCAGAAAATAGACACCATAACTTTTCCAAACTTAGTTTTTTAGGTATTTTTTTCCCCTGCAGAATGCCTGCCTCAGGCTCTCAGGGGCTGGAGAGGGGCAGGGTGGTCTATAATCAAAGCAACCTCTGCCTGTTTGTTAAACAAGAACTTGGGCTGCTGAATAAGGATATTAAAAGTATTGCATAACTTCTCATTCCTCAATGAGCCAAGGGTCATGCAAGGAGGGACAGAGTGGGATTGCTGATTGCTGTGTTAGTAGAAACCACTGAGAGCTAATGAGCAGAGTACATGGACTGAGATGCTATCCAACAGGGAGATGTGTATCCTTTCTTTTTTGAGCTATAAAATCACTCTCCTCTCCTCCCCTGCAAAAGGGAGTTGGGCACCTCTGTCACACTGGCTCCACTCTTATCTCTAGAACAGCTTTCCCATGTGATCTGAGGAAAATTATTTTGTTTCCTGGATTGCCTTCATACAAGAGGCTAATAGTTATTAATCATTTTCTTCTCCCCCAACCTCTCTCTGAGCATTTTGATTTATAAATCTGTCACATCAGGTGTCTCCCTGCATGGGCACATAGCTGGGTCCTAATGCAATA
Source organism: Anomalospiza imberbis (assembly GCF_031753505.1). Lineage (NCBI taxonomy): Eukaryota > Metazoa > Chordata > Aves > Passeriformes > Viduidae > Anomalospiza > Anomalospiza imberbis. The sequence continues at coordinate 4,284,526 of NC_089685.1, read as the reverse complement.
GAACCTTGGTTTCAACTATAATGTTGTAAAACATCATTTTCACAAGGGCCTGGAGTGATAGGACAAGAGGGAATGGTCTTAAGTTGAAGGGAGGTAGGTTTGGATTGCGTATTAGGAAAAAAATATTTACAATAAGGGTGGTGAGACACTGTACAGGTTGTCCAGGGAGGTGCTGTTCTTCCTGTCCTTGGAACTGTTCAATGCCAGATTGGATGGAGCTCTGAATAACCTGGATGAGTAGAAGGTCCCTGCCTGTGGCAGAGGGGCTGGATCAAGATGGTCTTTAAGGTTCCTTCCAACCCAAACTATTCTGTGATCATCTATGATTCTTTGAAAAGCAAAAATGACCTGGAGCCTCCATATCCTCTGAATTCTCCATAAAGGTGCTAAGTGTGTTACCACTGGAAGTATCTAGGCAAAGTGCTAGGTTTTTCTTTTTAAAACTAACATAACCTCTCAATTATTTATTTTCATAATTACAGAAAAAAAAAAAAGGATGTAGTAGACCATTTAGGAAATGATTCTCCCTTAAAGTAAACTTTGAAACCTTTGGGTACTACTGTAATAATAACAATGACAATAATGCTAGTGCCTGTAATAATAAGAGTGACTGTGGGTTTACACCTGTGATACCAAAGGTGAGGCTGTGTCCTGCACCCTAAAGATATGCAGAGCCTGTGTGACGTTGTCCAGTGCTGTAACTAACTCAGGAGTGAAATGTAGCAGCTGTTTAAATAGAGACCAGTAACACGATACAGCAGTTTAAGTCCAGCAGGGAAGCACCTTTTCATTAGAAATGCAGGGTGGATTTATATTAGAAATCAATACTAAAACAAGAATCATAAAAATGAAAAAAAAATCATGCATATGTTGCAATTCAAGCATGCCAAACTCAGTAATAAAAGTAAGCTTTAGGTGTTTTAAATGGTGCGATTTTTAAACTGCAGCTAAGCAAGGTGTCACCAATCAAGCTGGAATTTAGCCAGGACAGGGAGGATAACAACACTGCTACCCTTGTGTTGCTTTTCAAGCGTCAGGAATGCTCAGGACTTCATTTCACACAGCATTTAAAGCAGAACTTCTCAGCAGCACAGCAAGCCTTGTCCCACCCAGACATATATCCACATTCTTTTAGGGAATGCAGCTCCCACACCATGCTGCTCAAGAGACTTTTCTAAAAGAACGAAGAATGCTGCCAGACACAGGCCAAGTTCAGAGCACGTGTCAAACACACAAACGAAGTGTAGACTAATGAACAATCTACTGACTTCTGAGATGCACAAACATCTGCAATTTCTGTATGTCGAGGAAACCAGGAAAGAGATTAGTGGACTCTACACATTTCAAATGAGGGCTAAGTCAAGTTCTCAAATGAGGGCTAAGTCAAATTCTTGATGTTGTATGAGGGTTTTGTACTTTACCTGACTGACAGTAAAATCTATGGCGAGTCTGACATTTGAGGTTTCAATTCAGCACTTTTGAAAGCACCTATAAAAAACCTACACCTCCAAAAATAAGTGCTCTAGCTCAGTTAGCAGAAAATATCATATGGGATGTAATTGGACTTGTTAGAAGGAACTTAAATTTGGAACTGGAAACCAAACAAAAATTCAGTCCAAGTTGTAGTGTTTCAATTAAGTTATAAATCCCTGAAAACATGTGTATGGAAACAAGGGCTGGATAAACAGCAGTTTAACAGAGAGCAACATCAGGAATCCAGGAACCATCAGTTTGAGATGATGAGTCACCCAGGAGCTCACCAATTCCAGGGAGAAATGCCCTGGCACTGGGACAGAGCATGGCACGTGTTACTTACCACGTAAGTACTGACGGTCTCGGTCACCACGCTCCGAACCGGAGCTTTGGAGCCTCCAGCTGCTGACACGGCTGGGGAGGGTGGTGGGATCAGGACTGGTGAGATGGTGGCCTGTGGAGGAGGAGGAGCTGGAGCCGGAGGAGGGGTGATGTGAACGGGAGCTGGCACCGGTGACGGCACAGGCGGAGGTGTTTTGGGCCGCGCTGCTGGAGTGGAAGGTTTGGCCTCTGGAGCTGACACCACTTTGCTGATGACTCTGTAGGGCCAACATTGAGAATTGTTAGAGATGATGGGGGAGAAAGCAACAATTGATCACCCATTAGAGAGAAAGAAAATATAGAGCAGCTAATTCACGTCACCCTGGAGTCACCAAAGAGGTTGTTTCAACCCCACAGAAGCACTGTTGTCATTGCTGCACCCATCCATTTACAGGATAAAGCACAGAGCCATTAAAAAGTGAATGCCAGGACACCCTGAGCCAGTCTGTACCTCACTGTCGCATAAATATTCTCGGTGGCTTTACTAAACCTTGTTTCGTTAAGTTTTATTGCATTAGCTCAATTTGTGGGAAATATTAGAAAGGAAAGTTAATCAGCTGTGAACAGCACTGATTTTAATCTTCAAACTGAGAGATGATATCATCCTGTTAAGATCCTACATTAGGGGGTTCTGCAAATATTTGCTAGTTTGGTATTTCTTTCCCCAAATGTTTATGGAATCAGCAGTGGATCTAGTCAGGACAAATAAATGACGCACACTATACACTCAGCAGTTAAAATATTGCTACTTACTCGAGTAGCTGAAGTAGACAGGATGTAGCTCTAGTAAATACACTGTATAGAACAATCTTGCCCAGGAAGGGGGATACATAGAGGACCCAGCCTTTATTAATGACTGTTGATACACAGTGTTATTGATGTGCATGCAATTTCACAGACAAGCCAGAAAAAGCCCTTACTACAAGGCTCTAGGTCAGAAACATAAAGAGAAGGAAAAGGATGTTAAAAAAACAGAAAAACAACCCAAAAAACAACCAAAACCTCAAGCAAAACACAGAATAGGTTGATTTTGGTAAATAATTTAACTAATTTATTTATATTTGAATAGTAACTGTGGGAATGTGATTGAATTGTGATGTGTACAAAGAGGGTGACTGAAAGAAAGGTTAGACATTCCAGGGACAAGGATCATTTAAGAAAGTAAAAAATTGAGACATCAGTAGAGAAATCATGACAAAAATCAAATTGCAACAACTCCTGAGAACCAGGAGTGTGTGGCTCCAGCGTCAATGTGAATTCTAAGTTCAACTTTAGACTTTACTGCAACTCCAACGGCAGTATCACTACGATTGGAGACATTGTCTGAATTTCAAGTCAATAAAATTCCAAGTCATCATTTGAGAAAGGCTTGGAATAATACAGTATGTAATGCCTGGCTGAGATAATGGTGTTTTTTCTCACAAGAAATGCCACTTGCACTACAAAATCAGAACTATGGTGAGTTATAGTAAAAAACATACTTGGTAAAAGGAAACAAGAGCAACGAGTTTGGTAGTCCTGCCTAACCCCCAGCTGCAGCATCACACCTTCTATGAATGAACAGGAGAAGAAAATCAAAGAATGAAATCTAAAGGCTGACAGATGAGTCTTCCATCAGCAACACTGAAGACATTCACACTACATATATCCCAGTGATTGCTTCAGGTACCTAATGTGGGGCTCAGGCTCTGTATACGTGTCAGTAAAGTGCTAGACTGTGAGTCAAAGTGCAGGAGTCTCAATTTATGTTGTCTGTGACTTACAGAAGGAAGGAAGTTCTACTGTCAGGCCATCCTGGGAGCAACCTACGCATCAAAACCAGCCTCCTTCTCTTGTTAGTGGGAACATCCAAAACCCCACTGTTATCTCTCACCAAGGAAGTTTTCTCTTTGGCTCATGATGTGTTTCTGGTTCAGTGAAAGTCTCAGTGTGTGGCTCCTGGGGCTCCTGCCAGACTTGCCATACCCAACTCAGATGCTTCTGCTGTGTCTTCCCCATTCCACAGACAGCCCTGGCTCCAAATGCTGAATGCCTAAGACCTTGGTTGGTGCCAATACTCCCCTGGTTTGCAAAGTTATCCTCATGACTGGAGAGCCATCTCTCAATAAACAAACTCTTAGCTATAATAAAAGCAAGGACAGGGACTGACAGCAAAATATTGGTACAGCAGAAGTCATTTGTATGGTTTCAAACATCATTGCCCCTTGTTTCCATGCCTCCCTCCCTTACCTCCTGCAAGTAAACAAAGTCCTGCTAGGAGCTCTTCAGAGAGTCAACCATCCCCAAGTCTAGACTAGGAGATGTATTAGCTAATAGGGATTTAAACACAACTTTGCACACAGTGTAAACAGTTTGAAAGAGGTATTAGCTAATACAATTTGAATAAGAGTGACCATGCCCAGCTAACACATGAAATTAAATTACGGAGTTTCTTGGTCTAAAGCCAGGTTCTCCTCCTGCACAGGGTCTTCGAAGCCACTCTGCTAATAACTGCAGAAGCAGCAAGGAACACCACATGTGAAATCTTCCAAAACTACAAATATTCATTAGCGAGCGACACACGCTCATCGATTGGCTGGCGTGCCTGAAGTGTGCAATTAGGACATGTTCAGTATATAGGGCAGCTTGTTTATCTTGATTTTAGAGCTCAGTTATCAAAACAGGAGATCGGCATTTCGGAGCACGCATGGGCCTACCACTCCCTTGGGCTAATGGAGTTCAGAGACTTTAGACTCCAGAGTGGAGAAATGAATGGTTTTGTGCTGCACCATTAGAGGTGATGGAGTAATCTCAGCGAGGGTGGTTTAGCCTGTCCTGAAGAAGGGGCTGCACACATGGAATATGGAGGTGGGGAGAAATCAAAGGGAAATAGCAGTCCCACGACTAATAATTACTGTTACTTCAGACTTGGAGAGAAACCTGATATCAAAACAGTATGTAAATGATGGCAAGATTTATGAGCTCTGTTTTATAGACAGGAAAATTGAGGCACAGAGCTCACTGCAAGTAGGCGGCTCTCACTGCAGCAGAGCCTCGACCTGCCTGGTACCTGAGTCCTGCTGGGATTAAAATTCTTCCTTGGGACATCACCATACACCTATTTTTACCTTCTCTCCCAAATGTGTTTTCATGTGTCCAAAATCATCACTTAGTCTGCAAGTACAATACTATATAAAACAAACTTTCACCTCCTTCTCCACACCAATCCAAGAACTCTAAAACTGAGGCTAAAAGAGTATTTTTTGCAGAAATCAAACACAACTGAACATCAACCACCACCACCAACACAATCAGAGTCGTGAGACAAGAACTGAATTTCTCTGCAGGCTGCTTTCCTGGCAATGTACCACAAACAGATTCTACACTGAAAGATAAAAAGTCAATTAAAAGTTGTTTTTGAATCAAAACAGTTTCTCCAGAATAAAGGGGTGTGAGAAAACCTTTGGAATAGATGTGGCAATAAGAGCCTCCATAAATTGTGACTACAAGTTACCACTCCCTTTGAAAAAAACCCTGAATTAATGTAAACACTGTGTATTTCGTTGTGTCCAACCTAAATTCACTTTGGATTTCTTTCTAAATGCCAGCAGGAGCTGTCCTGCTCACAGAACCTCAGGGTATTTATCATTGAACACATGCACTGATTTGTCACCAAGTGCCTGGTAGCAACCAAGAAAAAATATCTAAATGTAATAAAAAGGAGAAATAGCTAAGGGACGTGACATTTCAAGTGGAAGGACAGAAGGACAGAGAAATCCTCAAATACCATGCTTACCAATTATATTTCCATATTGTTTTCTTATGACCCCTTTGCTGAAAGAGCAGAGCATAAAGCTTCCTGACAAAGGCATTTTTAAGTTATTTTTCTTTCTCACAATCTTTTCCAGTGCAAACACCATTTCAACCCAATAGGAGAACTTAATGAGATCTTCTCATTGCCATTTCTGCTCAACTACATCAAGGCTGTGTTGGGGCCAAGACAATAGTGTGTAATAGCTGAATATCAGCTGAGGAGCCAGATCTCATGAAATCGAAGGATGGATGGGGTTGGAAGGGACCTTAATGATCTTCCAGCCCCAACCCCTCTGCCATGGGCAGGGACACCTTCCTCTAGACCAGGTTTTTCAGAGCCCCATCCAACCTGATCTTGAACACTTCCAGGGATAGTGAGTCCACCACCTCCCTGGGTAACCTGTGCCAGTGTCTCTACACCCTTAGAGTAAAGATCCAATGCTCATCTACTGGTTCAAAACTGTGTCCAACACTGCTCCAAGGGGAAGGAGGAAAAGAAAACTTCAGTGAAGTTTTTCTGTTTCTCAGGAGGGCAGAGTGAATGAAAACCCTTTTTAACCATCACTCGGGAGCAATCACCCTGTTCACAGTTATAGTTTGAAACCCAAACAGGATGAACACCAAGTGTCAGCTTGCAGGCAAATGGCAAATTCCACCAATATTTGAAGTGTTGCAACAGGTCAGTTGGTTTCTAATTGGCTCTAAGTGGAAGGAGCTGTAACACGCTACATCTGGAGCAAAATGAAGCTCCAAGGTGTGAAATGGTTTTCTGTTTTTGAAAGTAATTGTTTGATTTCATTCTGATCCTTATGGCTGAAAGCCCCATTGACTGCTTCACCTAAACACAGGGGAAAGATGTGCACCAAAAGGAAATGGCTTTTCAAAAACAGGATATGGGCCACAGGGAGGAATGATTGCTATGGGCAATGAGCTCCAAAAAATGCTGTATCAGTACTTTGAAAGGTCTAGTAAAAAAAAAATCACAGTAATCTTTGTTTCTCAGAGGCAGAAGCTGTTTCTCTGCTCAGAGGAAAAAAGCAACATTTGAAAAGTCCTGATTCTTTTCTGAACCCATGACCCATTTCTAAGCAAGAAGGAGCTAAATGGGTCTCTGTGTCTAGGAAAATTCATGATCAACTGCACTGACATAACTGAAACTGGTGCAATTCACTTGGATTATCAATCATCATATTATCTATTAGCTTTGATATTCCCTTATTGATATAAATTCCTTGATGCTAGAAAGCAATGTAACTATTTTGTTTCTGAAAAATCTCACACCTGGAACTGAGATTGTTACACCAGAAAAAACCTAAACACTCTGAGACCTATGGGTAAGAGTGTCAAAAACACCTAAGGAAATCAGGAAATTTCCATATGGTTTAGATTCTTCAAAGATAAGAGGTGATTCTGAAATTTTATTCCAGCCCTGGAGGAGAATCAGTGTGATTTAAGCTCTGTAATGCAGGCTAATTCCCATATTACTTTTAGAAAAGGAAATTTATTTGCTGTTTCATGCCCTGCTGAATATTTTGTTTTGTGCAAACAAGTCATACTGGCAAACAGAAGCTCCACAAGAACACACTGCAACCAACTTGTGAGTTTGTGGAGTGCCAGAATGCACCAAACCTCCAACGAAGCCCCAAGCAATTTCTGCAAGTGAAAAGACCTCAGCGCTTTTAACATCACCTGCCATGTGGTATTCTTCTCTATCAAAGAAAATGAACTTTGAGCACTAATTCCAAGATAACACCCACTTTTTTGGGTGCCTGACTCTCCCAGGTAAAGCGTGTTGACCTTCAGTGGTGCACACGGAGATCAACAGCTCATTCTCCATTTCAACAGAGCAGGGGAAGGGTCTGGAGCAGAAGGAGCAGCTGAGGGAGCTGCAGGGGCTCAGCCTGGAGAGAAGGAGGCTCAGGGAGGACTTTATCACTTCCCAGAAGTCCCCACCAGGAGGTACAACCAGGTGGGGGTTGGTCTCTTTGGCCAAGTAACAAGTGAAAGGACAAGAGGAAATGGCCTCTAGTTGAGTCCGAGGAGGTTCAGATTGGATATTAGGGAAAATGATTTCATGAAAAGGGATGTGAAGCACTGGAACAAGCTGCCCATGACAGTGGTGGAGTCACCCATCCCTGAAGGTATTTAAAAGACATGTAGATGTGGCAATTGTGTACACAGTTCAGTGATGGACTTTGCAGTGCTGGTTTAATGGTTGGACTTGATGATCTAAGATGTCTTTTACAACCTATATTATTCTATGATTCTACTATTCTAACATTATGGTAAAGCCCCACAAACATCTGGACATTCAGCCCAGCTGACATTTCCAGCTAACTCCTTTGCTTTATGGACACAAGCACTGTTGAAACTGAATTACACGTTTTCTACTGTTTATTTTCCCATTACTTTAAGCGAAACAGAGTTCTGCCCTTGGCCTTCACCCTCTGTATCTGTTACACCCAGAGTATTTCTCCCAACAACCACAAGCACCTTTCAGTTGATGACTCCTAAATCTCCCTCCCATTTTCTCACCGTTCTGACTTACACCTCTGGATGGTTCATTGCCAGTCTGACAAAACAAAACTGAGCTGGTAGCGTGGCGTCTTGGTATCTTTCATCTTATTTTTTCCCTTATCATCAATAACAAACATCTTCAATGTTAAAACCACCTGGCACCAACCCCTTCTGCTGAGTTCTCAAGAGCAAAACCAGAACCTGGTATAACATGTTTATGTCAATGAGCTCTTTTGCAAACTTTCTCTTCTGTGTTCCCAGCAAACTGCCTTTTATTGTCATTTGTTTTGGGAAATGTTATGGGATGCATGATCTAGGAGCTTGCCCATAAACCAGTTCTATATCCACCCTTTTTGGTGGGAACTGGTATAGAACATGAATTGTATTAACTAGCAGAAAGTTGTACCAGTATGGGTTTAGAAAATATTTAAAGCTGTAATTTTCAGCTTGTTACCAAGCTTGTTTTTGAAAGAAACAAATAAGATAGATGGTCCTGGACTTGTAGATTCTGTACAGCTGAAGATCAATTGCTAACAGGACAATTTCACTAAATTCAGGTAGGACCATCTGTTCTTTTGTGGCTATTTCTTTATGGTCTTTTTGTCCACATCCAGCTCCCAGGAACCATCCCACAAATCCTTGGGTCTATGGAGTTTCCTCCCTTTTGTTTAAAAACCTCAGTAAAAGAGTGAGTAAAATAAGCACCTCTGTCAAAGACAAGAACAAATCAGTACCTTTCTCTTGCAGTCATCCTCTATGGAAAGTTTATTTTTGAAACAAATACCCATCTGCCTTTCTAATCTTTCACATATATTTGATCAGTTTCTGTTGTGCTTCATAAGGGCAGCTGCTCATGGACATTTACACAAGCAATTCCCTCATGTGTCTAAACCTGCCAGAGCTTTTTTTTTTTTTTAAATTGTGGTATACAGTATACAAGTTTAGGGGTTTTTTTTTTTTTTTACTCTTGAGCAATAAGCAGCAAAATCAAAGAATCTCACAGTAAGTTGTTTTGTTTTCTAATGACTCAAGCCTTTTTATGGATTCACTTTTGGAGTCATCACCCAATGTGGCCAACAGCAAAATGAAAATAATTTGCCACAGACTGCTGCCTACCATATACAGCATGAATAATTAGTTGGGGTGGCTTCAGTAATTAAATAAAATAGAAGGAAGTAAAAAACTAAGGATGACATCTGAAGTTGTAAATTTAATTCATGCTAAAGGAAGAAAAAGCTGTGCTAAATCACCTCTAGAAATAGAAACAAAAATGATCATTTACTTGGTTTGGTAAAAGGGATGTGGTGCTCTTCACTTTTTTTTTTCATGTAAAAGCTGCAATCCTGCAGCAAGGGAGAGGCTGGGGAACCTCCACCAAAGTGAAAGAGCTTTTTGGATGGATACAGGACCACACATGGGGATTTTACAGCAGGATTTGGGCCAATATGTTACACTAAAAAAGAACAATTGGGAAAGGGATATGAATCATAGCTGAGACAGTATCTTCATTAAAATACATTCAGCATTTCAAAAGACACCAAAAATCAGTCCTCCAGCTCTTATAATTTAAAAAGACCACAGAACAGAGAAATGTGGGTATGTCAGTAAATACACTCACAAAGATTGATGAAAGCTGTAAAGATCACTGGAATTCCTTCAGCACACCTCGGAGAGGAGCAAGATCATTTTTCATTACTCTGCCTCCTCACTTAGGTGGTCTATTGATCATATCAAAAATGATTTCACCATTACATGCTCTTTTACAGCACAAGTTGGATTGACACCCAGAGCAGTAGTTCTGTCAAGGCACAGTTAACATGGCCTTTCCCTGCTCAATTAATTGGGATGCCCATAAGCACTGCAATAAACACAGACTTTTACTGCTTGCGCTCTATTGTTTCATTTTCCCAAACAGTGGTCAGCCCTTCTCCATTTTTCTCCCTGAAGTATCACTTTTTCCCCGCCCCCCCCACCTCTTTAATTCCTCAATAAATTCTCCTCTGGAGCTTTCCCTTGAATAAGCAACGTCTCGCAGGGTAACCAACACCGCCCACAGCTGTGTCCCACAATGGCCCCATGCTGCTGCCACTCCGTCTGTCCAAGGGTTTGGTCACGGTGCCTTAACTGCTCCAAACACTGCCCTTATTCATCAAAACGTGCAGAAGGAGGGGCTTCCAGCAGGATTCCTTTACCTGTTTCCCCACCACAAAACAGTGCAATAAATGGAATGGGTCATGAGCTACTTGGCTGGTAATGCAAACCTAAGGCTTGACAAGTCAATAAAAAGCCAATCCTTCCCTCCCCAGCCACACGTAGGGAGCCAAAGCTGGAGGCAAACAATTTGGATATGCCTGTACAGGGAGCTTAATGAACCCCATCATTCAACATTTGTGGGCAAACACTATGAAGACAATAATGTAAATTATCAAAGTCTGACTAGTGCACCACTAAATAGCACCCAAAGTTCAAAAGTTTCTTCACACCCTCTGATTTATCTGTATGAGAACAACCCTATTAAAAACTGAACCTCCTGAATATACACTAAAGATGATTCTGTAACAATCAGGTGCATTCTTGGAAGCTGCAGAGGGCAGGATTCTAGTTTAACTCAAACTAGCAGCAACGTCTTGGATATCCAGCTTTTTTTTTTCCCACAACTCACATAGAGCTTGAACAGTTTTAAAAGAACATAAATTCATGTTACAGCAGCAACTCAGTGAACTTTGGGGAGCACCAACACAGTCCTTGCCTAATTTCTTTCTTCAGCCAGGTCAATAAGAAGCATATGGACGTATTTGTTAAAACCTTCTTCTTTCTTCTTTCCTTTCTTGGTGCCATGACCTTTTAAAGTCTGATTGTGCATGTGTGCGTGCAGTTTTCCCAAGAAAATTCAATCTCTGGAGAGTTTGCAACTCAACTCTTTTGTAAATTAAGCTTGTTGTAGATAGAAGATCCCTCATTAAGGCATCTCTTTTTGGTGAGCATACACTTGGTAGCACTCTGCATGCTACAGGTGAGATTGTATACTTCTGTGGGATTTCAAAAAGTATGAGTGAAGAACTGATTTACTGCAACTTTGTGTTGCACTTAAAATAACAAATTCTTGAGCAAATAGAACTGAAAGAGGGAAGGGTTAGATTGGATATTGGGAAAAAATTCTTCCCTGTGGGGGTTGTAGAAGTTCTTACATAGATAATCAAGAAACTTGGTGTAATAAACTAGGTTCTCCTGTCCTCCTAGTCCCAAAAATACTTCTTCTGGGTCACTGATGTTACAAAGAGAGGTCACATCTATGATCACAGGATAATTTCTCTATCTTAGCCTTTGGTTTTGAGATCCTCTACACAGGATGTCAGCTGGTTCTGCTCATGGCTTTTGTCATGAGGGTATCGTGCAGCTGAATGAGCCTCCACACAAAAATAAGTTGGCCTTGGACTGATAATATCCTACCAAGTAATAAAGATTTTTAGTGGGGCCAATTAAGTATCTGGGTAACAAATTTTTTTTTCATCCCTTAATCCTTTTAGGATCTTACAATTCACATGTTATTTAATATACATTTTTATAGGCACACACACATACATATCTGAGCATGTGTGTGATTTGTTTTTGGAGAAAATCACGTATCTACTCACTTAAAAAATACAGAACACAAGGGGCAATTTCATTAGAGCAGCAGGTCAGGTTTACCAGTTAAACACTGTTAAAATGCCTGTCTTTCCCCTTCTTCCTGTCTGCTTTCCAGGTTCCCTGCTGATGCCAGAGTTATGATGCAGGTCTGGAGTAGAAGTCTGAAATTAAAGGTAAATTTGGAGACCTGATTTCACAAAAAACATATATCCTGCTTCCAGGGCACAGAAACACTGAAACGGCACTCCATGAGTAGTACTGTGCTTTGTGGTCTGGCATTAGTGTCAGCAGCCATGTGTTTTTCCTTAAAAGCTGTATTTAAATGTAGAATAAATTTATCGGAAGTATCAAACATTACAGCATGTACTTTTGCTGAAGTTTATGTCAGCTGTAGTAGTAGCTGGAATGTCAACACCTTATCAATAGATATGATTTAAAAAAACTTATGTGTATGAAAAATGATAGTGCTTAGGAAAAAAAACAAGACAAAAAGAAGCCATGATGTAATTGAATAAAAGTATTAAACCCTACTCATCATTTGCAGTTCATTTAAAATTTAAAAGTCTGTGTTTTTTGTTTTGCTTGTTTTGTTTTGAAAAACGATAGCATCAGTGGTTCCTTCCTATACTAACTCAGTTAGCAATCTACCTTGATAACACTGGAATGGAAAAAAAAAAGTGAAAAACCCTTCCAACATATCATTCAAATCATATCTAAAAAAGTGGTCATAAATATTTTAGAACCCAAGCAAACCAATAAGAGCAAGGCCCATTAAGGATAAGATCTTTTACAACAAATTAAATAAAACAATTTATTGAAGCCTGGACTTGAGATAAACTAGATTTACTAGCTGACCTTTTATTCATTTAAAGAACAAAATTAGCTCTAATTGCATTAGAATGGAATCCACTAAATTTCTTCTAATGTGGCATCCATGCAAGTATTGCTGTAATTGTTTACAACTAAGATGGAAATGCTTTGATAATAATCTACTTTCTTCTTGTTTTACTGTGCAGTTAAAACACTTGCAAAAAAACTCTTAAGTAGGGCAGTTTTTCAATACTGGTTTGTCCATCCTTCAGCAATAATACATTTTCATGTCTATTAACCCAATGTTGTTAATAGCCAATTCTTTTGAGCTGATGCATGTTGTAAGAACATTTGCACTCCAGACAAGCCTGAATGCAAGTATTACTTTGAATCTGGGATAAAATATGTACTTTTATTCACAAACACAAGAGAAAAGACTTTCCTGCTGCTGCTGTCACTCCTTTGTACACTGGTCCAGGCAGAGGAGTCAAGAAGTAAAATTATAAAATCATAGAATTATTTGGGTTGAAAGGGACCTTAAAGATCATCTGATTCCAAGCCCCTGCCATGGGCAGGGACACCTTCCACTATCCCAGGGTGCTCCAAGCCCTGTCCGATCTGGCTTTGGACACTTCCAAAGGGATGAGGCAGCCACAGCTTCTCTGGGCAACCAGTGCTAGGGCCTCCCCACCCTCACAGGGAAGAATTTCCTCCTCATATCCCATCTAACCCTGCCCTCTGTCAGTTTGAAGCCATTCCCCCTATCCTGCACTCCATGCCTTTGTAGAAAGTCCCTCTTCAGCTTTTTTGGAGCCCCTTAGGCACTGGAAGGGGCTCTAAGGTCTCTCCACTGCCTTCACTTCTCCAGGCTGAAGAGCCCCAACTGCTCACTGCACTGCAAAGGCATTTTGCTCACTACTGCTGTGTCATTCAGCCAACTTGTGCTGAGTTTATGGTGTGATGTGAATCTCCATTCCATGCACCATCAATCTGACACTTTTGCTTCAGACCCCTAAAAGCCCTGTGGCCTCATGAAGATCTGTAAGTGCTTCTATTAAAGATGTTCTATATGAAGCCCCCCCAAACAAATTAACTTCCAACTGAACAGGTACTTGAGCACTTCCAAAAGCCTCCAAACAGCTCTTCTCTCTAACAGAGAAACTGAAATAACCAATTTCTCCATCTAGTTTCCACTCATATCAAATTCTAAGAATCCCTAAATTTTTCCTTGCACCTTTCCATGGAGAGTCACGGTATCCTCAAACAATCCCATGCCAGTTATTCCAGAGACAGACTAATTGAAACACAACATTTTTATATAACCATCGCCAGATATTTAGAACCTCATTACCAACACAGATGAAACACAAGTTTACCTTTCCCTTACTATAACACATTAAAAAGCATTTCTTTCTGCCTGTTACGAGATCCTCAGATGGGGGCCAAGGTGCCAGTAAAGATGCAAAAATTAATCTGGAATAAAAGTGAGTTTCCCAAAAGCCCATTAAACAAGATGTCAAACCCACTAAGGGCTGGCAGGGATAACAATGATGCACCCACATGATTTTTAGCAAACAGATGGAGTCTGAAGTCCCCTTTCAAAATGTGTGTGGGTATGAGAAACACTGAGGTGAGGTAAGGTTGGAAGATAACTGGTGCTAAAATATGGCTTGAGAACTTTAATTCTGAAGTTGGAAATATGAGTCAATTTCCTCCATATAAACACTCTACAGTCCTTGAAAAAGCAGAATTTAAAAGTACCCATGTCTCCTCAAGGAGGAAAATGGATCTGTGGGCTTTCAAGGGACAGCATGTCCAGCCATGCACATTCAAATCACGCTCAGCAGGACAGGCAATTATTCTGAAAGAGCTGGAAATTTGTACAGCAACCTGAGGCACAGAAATTTTAGATCTCACTCAAATACTGTGAAAGGAAGAAAGCAAAAATGGTTAATTGGGGTGCAGGTGTCCCTTAGAAACCAAGGAATGACGCAAGTCCCTTAGCAGCTTCAAACCAATAAAAGCTAGATTTACCTACTTGGGAGAAGTAGGACAGCAGAGAAAAAGAAAATAATCATCAAAATCCCATTTAACTTCTAGAGCAGAAATTTAGTGGTTAGGGGGTTTAGTTCATAATGGCTCTATAAAAGAAACAACTACATTAGCACTACTTAATGTGAGGAATGGAAATGAAAGATCTGTGTGATGCTGTTTTTTATGTGATGTTTACCATTGGACATGAAAGTGTGCTTTGTGCCATGAAATCAACACGAAAAACCTGATTAAAAGAAACCCTTCACATACAACACAGGACCAGCCTAAGAAGCCTGGTGAGGCATGGTTTCCCCGGCCTCTCCAGTCTCCTGTTTATGCTGGATGATCTCAGGATAGGGATCACCCTATTTATGCTCATCCAGTACAAAGTAACTATTATTTGTACAACAGCACCCAATAATTAGGGAGCTAATGAAGCAGCACTTGAAATGCGTTAGGTACACTCATGAATAATCATCAACAGTTATAATAAAACAGATGTGTATAAAGGAATTCCAACTGTTATGTTTTAAAGCATAAAACAACTGTTAGCTGGGGGAGTGTTGTGAAATTTAGCTGTAGGTTACACTCAGGATAAGCATCCATTACAGAAACCTCACTAAATGTCACTGGAGGCATCATACCAGCCTAGATGGAGTCCTGTAATCCATGCCCTAGAAAGACATGGAATGGGACACACATGAGGATGGATGGAAGGTGATGGGTCTCACTTGGAGAATACACTTTGCTGTATAAATGCAATTTGCCACCAATTTTTAAGCTTTTCCCACTGAAAAGAAGAGCTCCCACAAGTGCCAGAGGATGGACTGTGGTGAGCATACACCTCACAGATGGATTTATTTGTACTTACATCTTGTCTTGGCCTGCACCCACTCTTAAAGTCAGCCGAGGAATAACCGGTGACGGAGCTGGAACAACTGGTTCCACCTTTATCTGTACAGGGGAACACAATCATCAATCAAAGACTGCAAGCAGACTCCCAAAATATATTAATTACATGAAAGCACTGATGGAGTTAACCAGAGTATATCAACTTAATGAGACAAACTACGACAGACTAATCACTGTTCTCGCACACTTCGTCCCATGGCGTGGATGGGTCTCAGTCTGCAGGGAGTCCCAGCTGCAGCAATTCACAAAAACAAACTCTAAGCTAAAAAAATCAACTTGAAATTGTGCTGCATTTGTACCTCCTGATACAATTTATTAGCAAATCTTCCTGATTAAGTACTTTTCTAGACACGAAACTTCCCAGTTTGTTTCTAAACAATGACATGAAATGCTTTGATCTTAGTACTCAAACTTGTCAGGCACCCATTGGTGTTTGCACATTTTTCTGAGATTTAAATTAAATTATTTCCCAGGTTCATCACATAAATGTACCATGACTCTCTTGAATCAAAAGGAGAGACACAGGAAGCAAATAAACTCCAAGCTGAATTCACCAACACTGAATACTTTATGAAAGTTCTTATCCACACAGGCATAACAGCCATTGCATTTTACTGCAATTAGGCTGAGGTTTTTAATGACTATTTTTCAAGTGGCCTAGGATTCCAATCTTGGTATCTGGTGGAGTTTACACCACTTGAATATGCCCTTGAACTTATGGAACCAGTATATGCCAAAATTACCAACTCCCATTGAGCTACTGGTTTGCAAAACCTGTACAGAACGACCACAGATGCTACAGCTGACACTCTAATGATTCTCCAGGCATTCATTACTCAACTTATATCCATATATGACAAGTACATATACATTATATATAGAGAGAGAGATACATATAAAAAGAGAGATGGAGACTGATCTCATTTTGAGCATGTGTGTCACCATATTTAATAAAACAATCACTTGGCTGAATCTGCTCCAGGAACTTAAGAGACAAAACTAATATGCATACATGAAATGGAAACCCGATCAAATCTCCAGTTTCTTAAAGCTTTCACAGAAAATGGGAGGGCAAACAATCAATGCAAAGTACAGAATGCAGTGTGGGAGAGAGCAGGCCAGAGTGGGAAGGCTCAAGTGGGACTTATTTTGAGAAAGGTAATAACAAAATCTTGTGCCATGCATTTTGGCAAAAGAACTGGAGCTGCTCTCCAGGAGATGTCTAGGCCAGAGAGAGAAAGAGAGCACCCTGAGTGGTATTCCTGCTCTGACACAGTGAACTGTGCTTTGCAATACAGCTCTCCATGGATAAGGATTAGCTGATTTCACAGGCCTCTCTGCACTCTTTGTTTATGTAGAACCATTTTTTGTTACATCATTCCCCTGGAGTGCTGCAAGAGCTTTTTTCCTCTGAAGCTTCTAATGCCTGCAACAATTTCACTGCCATCTTCCATAGGTGAGTCTTCTCTGTTTTCCCAGCATCTTAACCTGTAACATCACCCACTGCTTAGAGACTGAAACTGAACCCTGGTACTGCAGGCTCAGGACTATGGCTTTGCACAGCCTATCTTGCCTCTTTTCTTGCAGGTTTCTCCTCCTTCTTTAGTGCCTGTTTTGAATACAAAACGTCTCAGGACCAGCACTGCTGCTGCAGCTTCCAGCACACAGCACAGAGAGATGCCCACGCCATTTATAAAGGTCCTTGGTCCCTTCTAAACAAGGGTGGTGTGGGCTCACGGGGCAGAAGAAAAGCACACTTCATTATGCTCAGATACCAACATCACAGTCTGCTAGGAGAGGAAAACAGGGCTCCGCCCGAATGCTAAATTTTATCCTTTGATACAAGAGGACAGGAAGCATCTTTCTACAACGTGGGTTTGTGTGTAGGGTTTGCATCATTAGACCAGGGATAAAACTAAGGAGCATACACAGTTACATTCTGCAGAGCTTCGTCTTCCTCTGCATTATGACAGGATTTTGATACAAGAGCAAGGGCAGCTTACTTTGGGACAGCTCTGGCAAGCCCTGCCCTGATGCAAGGATGGCTCCATTTCTCATGAAACAGTTCCTCAACTACTTTAGTTTCCAGCTCAGCTTATTAAGGTTAGCTGAAACTGGGTCAGCAGCTGCTCCCTGAGCTGCTCAGTCACTCCTACAGCATGCCTGGTAATCTCTGGAGTACAAATGGGGTGTAACTGCTCCAAGTGTTTGCTTTTCAGTTGATGGAGCTCGCAAGGCAGTGCCCCAGATCTGCGTTTCTGGCTCCGTGGGCAGCACCCAACACCACTGCAGGGCACGGAGCTGCAGGCAAGCCCTGAGACAAAGCTTCTCCTCCTCGGTGCCACCACCAAACACTCCCAGCACGAAGCCTTCAGCTTCTGTTTTCTGCCATTTATGCAGTGTTCTGTTTGCTGCCCTGTATCTTTCAGCAGCCTGGGGCAAAATTCCAGGAAAAACTTGATAAAAAGCCTCAATTACCCAACAGGATGGGATGTGCGCAAAGGTAATAACTACGAGGCTCAAAAATGGGAATATTACAGCTGAGTCAGTTTTTGTTTAACTACAGCAACATTAGAAATGGGACTCTGGTGTTTTCTCCTGGCCATCAGGAGCTGAAACTGCAGCGAGCCCACAAACTCATCTCCCAGGTTGTGCTCACACCTCCGAGGCGGACGCGCTGTGGCAGATTAAATATCTGAGCCGTAACTTGATCATTTGCTCTTGCAGCACAACTGCTGGCTAAATAAGTCATTGTGTGATCTAAAAGCTAAATTAAGGAAACATGTACTTTTAGGGGTTAAAACGAAAGAGCAGCATTCTGGAGTAATACTGGGAATTGGGGCCAGCAGAAGAGCATTTACAGTGGATTACTAAGCTTCCCAAATCACCAAAGAGGTAAAGTCCAGCAATATAAGACTCCTTTGTAGCTAACTAAAAATACATTGTCAGTGGATTTGTCCAGTTTTATGTATAAGCAATACTTCTTTCACCTGAACTAATACTAGTAGTCATATAAGCCCCTTATTGCCATGTGCTGCATTTTTTTTGCTAATCTTCAAGGATTTAGCTTCTTTGCCACATACCTCAGGGCACCAACTGATAAAGCTCTAACTCTCCATTTTTCCAGGACACCAGCAGTGCGGCCTTGCAAAAAATGAAAATCGCTCAAGAGATTTAAAGGGGAAATTTATTTTTAAAATCCTGACTTGCAGCAAAGAGGTGGATTTAAAAAAAGCTTATCTCTCAAGAATCAGTTTAAATTTTAATTCTATCTGGGGACTCTTTCATGCATTCTAGCTTTAAAGTTTATCTTTTGACAGGGACTTTTTGCCAAGGTAATGGGCAGCTTTGTCAATTTAATTTGTCCAAGTTTTTATTAGTGTTGAACTCCTTTTCCTAATATATACATATATATGTATATGTATATATATGGTGATTCTATACTGAAGCTTTACCAGTCTGCGTTTGTTTATGTGTCCATTTATCACTCTAAAAGCAAACCTGACACAGACAACTGCAGGAGAAATGCAAAACCAAAAATATGGAAAACAAGCCACTCATTGCCTCTATTTTACATACACCCATATTTAACTTCAAAAAGAAATCTCAGCAGAAATTCTCAACGAAATACTGCCAAAACTGCTCAGGCACAAGGGGCAGACAGATAAAATGGGGAATCTGTGTCTAAAATGCAGAATCTGTATCTAAAACCAGACACGAAATTATCATGGACAACTGGGCCACCACCCTGTTGATCACCAACTCATCCACAGCAGACAAATGTGAGTTCTCCACATCACCCAGATTCGGCGTGGAAAAACCATGTGTAAACTTAAAAAACACATCAAGTTTGAAATCAGCACTTTGTTGCAAGTCCAGCAGGTAACATAAGAGTGGCAACAAAAAGGAGAGTGAGGAATGTCCCAAATCTGAGCTTGTACAAACTGAGTATTACACTCAAAGCAGGATGTAAAGAGCATCTTGGTAAAACTGGAACTCACACAGTGCTTCCTAAGGCTAAGGATAGAGATTTAGGAACTCCTGAATCCAAGGTTATCGCACAGGAAGACAATCTTCCTTCTTTTCTTCTTTCTCTTCAATATTAACAATTTAATGCGTATTATAAGGTGAAGTGACAAAAAAAATTAGAGCAAATCCTGAATTAGGGGAGCTGCTTCTAATGGGATTTCAAATCTGATAACATGCAAATATGCTGGTTTCATTTCTTAAATATTAAATATATTCTCAAGATTAGGTGATATTGGAAAGAAGAAATTATCTTTGGCTGATGTAAATCAGTAAGAGTTACAGGAATGGAAGGAGCTCAAACCCCTTGAAAATTAGCTCTCCCCTTCTGTCTCTCAAGCATAAGACTCGAAACGAAAGGTGACATTTGAACACTGAGACCATAATTTGATAATAATTTTCTTACTTCAAACAAATTGGAGCAACAAGGGGGCAGATTTGCTAAGAGAAGACTCAGCAACTCTTTTGAGCATGCGAGATAACATTTATTTGAAGGCAGTCTGCTTCTCATTTCTGTCCACCTGGGAATTTCCAGGCTTCTACAAACTTTGAAACAGCGGACTTTTAGAAACAAAATTTAAAGTTTATATGGAAGGTACAGGGCTGCTGTTCTTCTAGTAGAAACCTACAGAACAAACTTTCTGCATCACAACACTGTTTCCTTTTGCTGTGTGTGTTGTTGTTGCATCTGAGCCTCAGCTTTTTCAAGTGAAAAGGTTGAGAAAAGCCAAGAAAATCCCACATTTCAAATTCACAGAACTAGAATTCCACTGTTTTGTTTTCCAAAGATGTGGGACAATCTCTGAAGCTCTTGGTGGACACCTTCCTTGGAGCTGTTATTATTAAGAAACACCAAACCTGTAACCACACTTCTCCTCAAAGCTATTAGACAATGCTCAGCAGCAAACACAGGAATCCATGTGGATTCTTCAAGCAAGTGTGCCATCTCATCTCATCCAACCAGCTTACCTTTTCATGTTTGTGTTTCTCCTTTTCTTTCTCTTTCTTTTCTCTTTCTTTCCTCTCCTTTTCCTTCTCCTTCTTTTCCTTTTCTTTGTCCTTCTCCCTTTCTTTCTTTTTCTTCTTCTCTTTTTTGTCCTTCTTCTTCTCTTTCGGTTTCTCTTTGTCCTCAAATAGTTTTTCAGGTAGCATGGGAGACAAGGAAGGTAACATACTGGGAAGCCTCATGGCAGATGGTGTGCTGAACAAGGGCATAGACATTTCTTTGGGAGGTAACACAAGAGGTGCTGATGGCACCTTTATCTTATCTTCCTTACCCTTATCTTTGAGTTTCTCTTTGTCTTTTTTATCCTTGTCCTTTTTGCCTTTCTCCTTCTCTTTCTTTTTATCTTTATGTTTTTCTCTCTCTTTTTTGGTATTGCCATCTTTCAACTTTACTTTTGTGTCAGCATCCTCAAAGTCCTTTAGTTTGAATTTATACGGATCAGGATCATCCTCTTTGAGTAGTTCCTTCCACTGAAACTTTGCTTCCTTGTTTCCTTCCTTGTCTTTATCTTTCTCCTTGTTCTTTTCCTTGTCCTTATTTTTCTCCTTGTTCTTCTCTTTATCTTTTTCTTTTTGTTTTTCTTTCTTCTTCATTTTAGTTTTCAGCTCTTTTTTCAATTTCTTTTTCACTTCTGTCGATGAAGCCAACTTGGTTTTCTCCTCATAGACTTTGAGAAGAGGCTCTGGAGTTGGAGGTGAAGCAGAAGGAGAGGAGAAATAAGTGAAGTTGGTAGGTGGATGAGAAGGTGTCCCCATGTTTGCCTTCCGAATGACCTCATCAATTGAGTCATCCATTGTCCATGAAATGTCTGAACTTGAAGTCCCACCTGAGGCAGGTATTGGAGTTGCTCCCGCCTTATTTGCATTATTGACAGGAACAGAAGGTTTAGGAGTTGTAGACTCTGAAATAGAAAGTCTTTTAGGACTGGTAAAAATTTCCCCTTCGGATTCAGACCCAGAGGAAAACTCGAAGGGATCCGGCTCTCGCTCTGCACACGCACGAGCTATCACAGCATCGATGGAATCATCAATGGTCTTGTCCATGACTGGGACTTTCTTCACCTGGTTGTCCATATTTGGCTTGGGGGCAGGCTCAGGTGGTGTCTGTCCCTGTTTCACTTGGATATTTTCCTTTCCTATCTTCTCACTCAATGCAGCCAGAGGGGTTCTACTCGGTGTTTCAGGCTTCACAGGTGGCTGCGGAACATGAGCAGGAACCTTTGGGCTTTTGGGACTTTTTGGGCTCTTGGCGCGTCCTGGTGACTTTTTTTCTTTGGATCCAGTTTTTGGTGAACGAATGGGACTCCCAGCTACCACTGGTGAAGGTGTAGTTTTCGGTGATTTTGCTTTTTGTCCTGGAGAACTTGTTTTTGACTTTGTTTTGGGTACGAACGGCTTTGCCTCTAAAGTTTTGGGGGTCGGCACTTGGGATTTTGCAATGGGAGCCAACATCGGTGGTTCTGGTGAAGGGGGGGCTAAGTCTGTACTGTCCTGAACATGAACTGGAGAAAGCATTGGTGGTACTTTTTGTGTATTTATTGAGCTAAGAGGCTCACGTGGTTCCACAGTTCCATCCAAGGTGTCGCCTTTGGAAACAGACAGTTTTGGCCTTTTCACAGGTGGGAATTCCTCAGCATCAGGACTTTCTAAGGGTCTCTTGCTCAAGTAGTTCTCATCATTAATTGCCTCATCCTCTTCCATATCTCCTTCTTCTTCCAGTGGGACCTGCATGGCCTCTGCAGATGTACCTCCATCGGTAGGAACCTGCTCCTCTTCCTCTTCTGCAACAGAGAACATTTAGAAAAGCATTAGGATAATTGAAATGTGTTTTACAGAAACAAACAAGCACCAGAGCAAATATTCACGTGCAGCTCAGCCCAGAAGAGACAACTGGCCACCTAAGGGCTTCTTACTGGTCTGCTTGAGGAACATGTGGCACCTCCTGTGTCACAGCAGCTACCACTGGAACTGGCAGGTGCCCTCACTGCAGTGTAACTCTGAACCCATGAGCAAAGGAGAGGAGGGTAGAGCTCACCAATGGTAGAGCAGGCCCAAAGCATCAGTTCTACCCAAAACCACCCTAATAACTTCTTCATTCATTTTTAAATTAAGGGAAAGAGGTTGAAGCATTTTTTTGCTGTAATACAGTGTCAAAGCAAAGTGCCAAAGTAAAATTAACCAGAAGTGTCTTTCTTGCCTATATATCACACAAGCTTGACTGCAGATTAACTACTGGGAAAACATCTTCCTAAACCTAGTTTATTCTTCCTGAAGCAGCACAGTCTGAAGGTTAAAGCAGAGGACTAAGCCCCATTCAACCTGCCAGGTTCTGTCTGTGATACCATCTTAAGAGCTGCTGCAGGTGGACATTATCTGTTATGACTTTATGGGAAAGCCCCAGCATCGTGTGTGTGTGTTGGTTCAGATCAGGAACATGCCTTTGAAATGCATTTTCCTATTATCTCCCTTACTGCTGTTTTGTTTGCATAGTGGGACAATCCTGGAGTGCATATGCCAGCTTCCTGCAGCAGTGAAACCAAAATGAAGGAGGAATTCACCTAGCACACTTCAGAGCAAGTGGGCACTTGGGCTTTGAGATCAAAAAACAGCTTTCAAAAACAAGATAAACCTGAAATCTACACAGTGTAGACATCAGACTTCAACTATTCCAAACCAGTGTGGGTATCACCTGTGTGACTGTTCTGTATTTCGTTTAATAACAATTATTTTTTTCCCTACATGCAACACCATCTTCAGACCCACATATGACATTATGGTGCAGAGAAAGGAGAAAATCCACTTGAGATCTCCCAACAAATCCACAGTAGATTTAAAAAGAGAACCTCTGATCTCCACAACCACAGCCAAGCACTTTATCCTCTTTGATACACTTCCTCACTTTCAAAATGGAATTATCCAAGCAGGAAAAAGGATTCTTAGTCCTGAATAAGAATGTCCAACAGGCATTAACCTGACACATTTGTATTTGGAGTAATTACATCATTACACCTCTGCTGGTTAACATTTCTACACAGACAACCTCATTTCACTTTACCCCAAGTTTCTGTTTACCCACCTGCAAAAACTCATGGCATTTTGTCTAGCAGGGTTTCTGAGGAAAGCTATCCAGTGCTCCAAGATTCTCATATGAAATATGCAGTAAAAAACATTTATGAGGACAGTGGCTAAAACCCAACTTCCTAATGAGCAGGTGGCTTTAACGAAGAAAGCACCAAGAAACTTGAAACTTTCCACTAAATGCTATTTAAAATTCAGTAAGACAGCATCTTTCTGAAATATCTCTTTTCAAGGAGTTTATTTTCAGGTCTTCTGCGCTGGTGTTTCTCTACTGTAATGTGTCAATGCT
Organism: Anomalospiza imberbis; assembly: GCF_031753505.1. NCBI lineage: Eukaryota > Metazoa > Chordata > Aves > Passeriformes > Viduidae > Anomalospiza > Anomalospiza imberbis. The sequence continues at coordinate 4,260,579 of NC_089685.1, read as the reverse complement.
CTGATTTAGGAGAGTTGAGTCAAGAGCCCTGGGCTGCAGCACAAATCTTGCCAGCATCACAAATTAAGTAAAATGAGCTAGCAAGTCTGGCTTTTGCCAGGGCCCAGAGGATTTACAGCAGCCAGCCCAGAGAGAAGACTTTGCCTGAGGATAAAGTCTTAGCCTTCCGTGAAAAACAGAAATGTTAGGGAGTTAGGTTTTGCCTGGCTGGGCACTGACATTAAATTTTTTAAACTGCAAAGTTAGAGTATAACTGAGAAATCACTGTGGACTGAGCCTGCACCTGCTATGGGGGAAAAAAAAATCTGCTTCCCCATCATGGAAGCAATTTCAATCTCTGTTTAAGCTGCTGCAGAAATCAGCTGCTTTCACCCACTCAGAAGGTTTTGGGGATGAAGAATCAGCATTCATCAGATGTCACACAGCACTGGCTGCTACTGAGCAATTCCCTCCCAACTCCATTCCACCTACTTCAGCACTGAGAGTTTGTTTTCATTTAAAAGTAGGAGATAAAATTTAAAACAAACATCATAACTTAAAATTGAGATTTAAAGAAATCTTCTGCCTCAGCCACAAGATGAAAAGTTTAGCCAAATTAAAATATTAGGAAAGATAGGGTTTGATGATACAGACTTTAGAATAGAATAGGAACATTAGAAAAAAGATAGGAATATTAACCATTTTAATACAAGAAACATGGAGATAAAAAGGGTCAATAAAATGGAAAATAAACTACTGCACCAGTAAAAAATATACATTTACTAGAAAAATCAGAACATTTATTTGCTAAAGATTTCTGCCCAGTGTCCACTTAAAACAGCTCCTCTCTTACACTGTATCTCATAGAAGGGCACTGCAATGTTTCATATTTTTATAATTCCTTCCCATCCCAAGGTGCTTCTCATGTTTTACCTACTCAGGACTGCAGAATACCAGCAGCTGCTGGATCAAAGGCAAAAAAACAATTTCAGAGGAGCTTTGGAGAACAGGGACTGGAGTTCTGTACAATAAAAAAAGAGCAATGCTTATTTTTTTTTTAATAAGGCCAAGTAAAGTTTGCAGCGGGTCCATGAAGTTTCTGTGATCTTGTGTGGAGGTGCCAGGGAAGGGCAGAAAGGTTAAAGTGCAGTTTGTAGAGGTGAGACAAGAAATCGGGGTGTCTTGGCTCCAGCTTTCATGCACATTCCTGCAAGCCACAAAGACAACTTAGTAAGGAAGCAGAAGCATTACCATCCCTTTTATATGGACTTGGATTCCCCAAAACATCTGGAAAAAATTGCCTGGGTCAGTCCTGAACAATCCAGGGACTAAGGAAGTTCATGAGCACTTAACTACTGACACACATTCACCACTTTTCAGACATGCTCAGATGACAATCTGGAATCCTATCGTGGTCAAATGAAATCCAAATTTCTCTTGGAACAAGGCCACAGTCTGATCCTTAGCAAGGACTGGTTTTCAGCCAGGCAGCAGCTTTCAAACCTGAGCCACCACAGCTGTGGCAGAAAACAATGGAGCACTTTTTTTTTTTGGTTTTTTTTGGTGGTGGGGTGGGTTAGTTAATTAGAGAAAGTGAAATTTCTATCTTGAGTTCAAGACCTACGACTCTTTTTCCTTCCAAAGGATTCACACCAGAGCAGGAAGTAAATATGGAAAAACATCAGCTTTTAAGTGTTTGCTGCCTGACTTGGTGATGAGCATTTACAACCACGTGGCCACTTCCTCACCTCTGTCCATCTCATTTGCCACCCGGCACTTCTGGACGCGCCATCCTTTGTGCACAAGATTGCTTTTTAACTCTCTTTACTGCCATTTCTCCCCATCTCCAGCCACCTTATTAATGATCCAGCCCGAGTTAGCATCTATAGGTCAAATGGATATCACCTCAACCATCTGCCCTCATAACTCTCCCCTGTAATGAAAGGAGACTGGAGCTGTTTGGGAGGTTTCTCAAGATAACAGATACATTTTTTTTTTGGTCGTTAGAGAAGCTGGATCAATATTAATGCTCACATTACTAAAGCTATAGAAAGCAATTGTTTATTATGTCAGTGGGCCCCCTGTGCAGAGCCTGGGTTACAGGAGGGATGAGTTCTGCCACTGCAGCACTGAATTTGTCCATCACTGAAATAAAACAAGCTGAGAGCTGTCAGCATGCTGCCTATGAGAAATCTAGTTAGAAAGGCAGCATTTCTTTCTTGAGAATATTAGGCTGTGCCGGGGAAGTGGTGGAATCACCGTCCCTGGAATTGTTCAAAAAACATGTGGATGTGTCACTTGGGGACATGGATTTGGTGGTGACTTGGCAGTGTTGGGTAAATGGGCTTGATGATCTCAGAGGGCTTTTCCAACCTAAATGATTCAATGGGTAACAACATCACCTGGGTCTGTATCAGAAGGCAAATTCACTTTTATGAAAGGATGATTTCGAAGTTGGGGGGGAAAGGAAATCACTCCTCTCTTGACACAGGTGTGCAGGGTGATCTGGGGCAGGTCACTCCACATCCTGCTACCTTCCCATCTGACAAATGATCTTAATTCCATCTCAAGAAGTGCTGTAAAAGCTGAACTTGATAAATATGCAGCATCTGAACAGAAAGCATCAGAATCCCAAATGCAAACCATGGGGATCTGTCACCACTTCAAATGCTGGAAAACTTCTTAAGCTGAACAGTTCAGGCAAGAAACTGAAACTCCTGTACCTTTTTTAAGGAAAAACCACTAAAGAAGCTCAAACTCTATTTCTTGGTACATCATGTCCCTGTAACACAGCAGGGAACCCAGACCAAAGGGTTATTGAATATATACCTTCTTAATTTAGCCACAGCTCAGTTTCAGGACAGCAATCCTCAACACTTCAGTAATGAATTTCCAGGTTTATGAAAACTGAGGGACTATTTGTCCCTAAAACTGACATGAGGGTACAAGGGAACAGAAATTCTGCCTTTCTGCAGAAAAAGAAGAGCAATCACATGTACCACATTATCATGCTCACCTGGCTGCCTTGTCAGAGGATGCAGCACAACTGCATAAAAGTGAAGGCAGGAAAAACAGATGCGAAACTCATCTGATTGAGTAGAAATGCACCTATGTATGGGGATTCTTCAAGCAAGAAAACCTATCATATATAAACATGTCTATAAAATGAAAATGGTCATCATCTTGGTCGTTACCAGACTTTTTATTTGGTAGCTTCAGTGAGAAAACACAAGCACTGACAGCTAGATGGGTGTCCTAGAGAACATGGCACAGACTGGGACAGACAAAATCTCTGATCAGCTCCTGACCCTGCCAAAAACTTGCCCTGTCTGTTGGCTGGCATTTAATTTAAGTAAAGTTCCAGTCTCTCTTCTGAAAACTGGGTTAACATTTCACTCTGTCACAGGGTGGTGACAGGATAAAACCATCTGGGTAAGACATGCAGATTTACAAATAAACAAATATTTCTTATGTACAAGATGAAGCAGAGTCAGACATGCTGGCCTAAAGCTGGACACCACTTGCTGAAGAAAGAGTAACTTGATTTTAGTAGCAGCAGCTCTTACCTCCAATGCTCCATCTAATGTATTAATTGCACAAAGCTCTGGGAGGTAACAGTTCCTGTGGAAGCCAACTCTTGTTATTATAATAAAGTAAGATTTAGGCATTTGGCATTTGATATTAACTGCAGTATGGCAGATAAACAGGATCAGCTATCAGAGCAAACCCATAAAGGATACAATTCTCAAAAGCAGATGTTTCCATCTAACTCACACACGCCTATTTTCAACTATTAAATTTCTTCCATAATCCTTTTCTTTTTAAACAGAACTTGAACATTTTCTTTTCTAAGAGAATGCAAAATGACCAAGTAAGATCAGCAGATCACAGAATTATTTCACACATAGTTCTGTTCAGATCAGCCTCTCTGCTCCTCTGCACTGCATGGTACCAAGTACCTGAGATTGGGAGTTGGAAGCATCAGGGTTTTTAAGGAAAATTAGGATTTGGGAAAGGAAGTGACCTGGCAGTGCCTGCACTGAAATCTTCAATCCATCTTCATTTCCAAGCATATCCTCCTTAGGACCACATGGATATCAAGGCTGATGGCTTTATACACAGCCAGCTCAGCCTCTCAAATGTAAGGAAGGAAGGGATTGTTCCCACCCAACATATGAAACGTTTTAGTGAGAAAAAAATAGGAAAAAACTTCCTGCAGCCTTCCAGAATAATTTTCCTATTGTCTAGTAAAAGCATGAGATGAAGCCAAAGATAAGTTTTTGGAAATTTTAAGTCATTAAGTCAAGAGCTTACATCCCTATCATATCCTAATAAGCATGAGCTTTTGATTTCTCTTAAAATTGAAATCTTTTTCTTGTGCCATGATATGTTTTATCTCTTTAACTTGTAATAACAATGGCCTTCTCCCAAAACAAACAGAAAGTGTGCTTGTAGTCCATAAAGGAAATTAATGGAAGAGGGACAAAATTCAATCCTGATATCCTACAGGCCAATATCCTGATACCTTAATGCAAAATGAACACACTGAGATACGTGTGACACATGTGGGGCTTAGAATACTGGATTTTATATAGATACTCGTGTATATATTACACATATATATTCATAATTGCATATATAATTTCTCTGCTGTATGAGCACAACTGATCACTGATGCGACCTGTTTACCAAACAGACAATTAAACAACAGATTTCTCCTTTATTTTATAAAGACCATCCAATCTATTACCAAACCCTGACATTTTCCAGCTGATACTTTCTATGGGAAGAGAGCTGGAAGAGAGCACCACCAAGGAGCTCATCTTCCATGTGTCTCAGATTTTTCCCCTGACATTGTCAGCAAGTTCATTGCAGTGCCTTCTCAGCATGTTACCAAATGCAAAAACCACCAATACATTAAAAAAAAAAAAAAGAAAAGAAAGAAAAAGAGCTTTCAGGTATGGCAAGTGATTTTGCATGAATAACTAAAATACTGTAAGGAAGAAGTGAAAGGTGCTTGAAGTTAAACATCTCAACTTGTTAATCACACTGGAAAATCCTGCCCTAAATGGCTGGGTGGTGCCTTCAGTCCTTAGCATTAGCCAGCATTGAGCTTTGAGGTGTTCAGCAGGACTGAGACTTGGTGTATACATTTATCAATCACTCCAGAAGCCCTTATTAACCTGTCCAAGAAGGTACAAGAGGTCAACAAAACACCCCTCCATCTCTGATGATATAATACACCCAACCATCTGGAAATATGCATGATAGTAATAATCAGGTTCTGGACTCAAAAGTTTCCAGATTGATTCAGTTACTTCTCCATCCTCCCCATATTGGTATGAAATCATTGGAGATGAACTACTGAGGACCAGTATGAGAAGAGAGTATTGACAGTTTTCCAGAAACAAACCGTAACTCCTAAACCTGTAGTTCTACATTTAAATGGAAACTGTCTCCTCCTTTCTTTTGTCCTGGTTCAAGCATTTGTGCAGGAGAATGAGGAAATAATCGAGGCTAAAATAAGGAAGATTATCTGCTAGTTTGGGCTAGAAGTGAACTAATGGGATAACTCAAATGGAAATATATCTGAGGGTGGAAAGAAAAAAAGCAAAGATAAAGTATTTTTATGTCCAGCTGGCAAAGTAAAAAACCCACCTCAGGATCACACAGGCATAAGGAAGTGAAAAAAAAAGGGGGGAGTTGTGAGGAGCATCACTCTGGGCATCAGATCTTGGTTTAGGATATAATGTGAGATTTTGGCTTCCAATGCTGCTTTAGGATACCAAATGTAATGAGAATAACACTTCTAAGTAGTTACTAGTGGCTGCCCTCATTCAGATTTTTAAAAATATGGAATTTTTTGAAGCCAAATTACACAGGATTCTTAAAATGACACAGCTAGTTCCCTGCTGAAGACAGAAAAACAGAGTTGGCAGATTGTTATCTGCTACACCCGCAATCTCTGTCTGACCTGACAAAATATTAGTCCAGAATTTGTGCTGCTACAGCAAGCAAAAACATGTTTCTGTCTAAATACAACAAGGGAGACTTTATTTTTGCTTTGACTTTTAAGCAGCAGCTCAACATTTTTTGTAGCTCATGCACAAATACATGAACACACAGCAGTGCTGGGCTAATGGTCTGGAGAGTAGAAACAACCCCAGAAGCATCTTTAGGAAGTGTTGGAATGAGAAATGTGTGGGATCCAGCCAGCTCCCTGTCAGCAGGGCAGCCTTGGCTCAGTCACTTTGGTGTTGCTCTGAATTACTTGGGATTGAGTCTCTCCCCTGAACTCTGCAGAGTGTAATGTGAAAACCGCTGCAGTTAGATCAAAACATAGAGCCAGGGACAGAAAACCTCTACAACAAAATTTGGCTTTGTCTCCATGCTTTTTATTTCACTTTTTACTCCCTCTGGGATGTATGATCCTTAACACAACCAAGAACTTGTCCCAGAGTATGTGTGCAGGCGCAGAGGTTTTCTCTTTAAAGGAACATTTTGACTTCTAAAAAAATAAAATTATTAGCAAAGACAAGGTAATTAGGCAATGACAATTCATAGAGTACAACCAATCAATAACACAGTACATTAGCAAGACTGACAGAGGTGTGAAGCTGATACATTATAAATGGCTCTATACTGACCTGTAAAAATGCAGCGTTTCCCTAACATTTGGCACAATAAAAAAACTAAAATGCTATATAAGCAAGCCAACCTGAAATGACACCTAGTATTATAAATGGCCTAATCTATATGTTAATACTGTTGTATCACATAACTGCAGCAAGACTAAGATAACAATATGACTTTGGGGTTTCTATGGCTACATCCTGGGCTAACGTGCCTGAAAGGGCTTGCTGCTGACACCACACAAGCTTTCTGAGTGCTTCCCTTTGGTTATTTATGATATGATTTATGATAACGACAACATCTCCTATTTTCTCCCCTCGTCAGATACAATAAATTGCCATCGTTAATCACCGTTCTTGCTTTAGCTATGATTACAATAGTATAATAGGGCCCAGCTATGGTAATACTGTGTATTAAGGTGTTTTTTCCACCCCTTTAAAGAAATATGCACAAGTAGATCTTTGTAGCCAATGTCAGTACCTGTAGTATTTTAATAATCTTCCCAGGAGTATTCCTGGATGAGAATTTCTGTTAGAACTGAGATTCAGCACCACTCCTCTTGCAAAGATCAAATTTACCATCTAAAGACTCAAAATCCGCATTGTATTATCTGTATGTAATAATTCTCAGATATAATAAGAGGGGTTTATATTATTTTTTCTTAAGAAAAAGAAAGCAGACCATCAGTCTTTTCACTT